>NC_022014.1:51616017-51619297 GCF_000317375.1 Microtus ochrogaster | reverse complement strand
GCTCCATTGTGTCCTCACAATGATCAATTGTGTCATCACAGTGCTCTATTGTGTCATCACTGTGCTCTATTGTGTCCTCACAATGATCCATTGTGCCATCACAATTCTCCACTGTTTCCTGACAATGATCTATTGTATCATCACAGTGGTATATTGTGTCATCACAGTGCTTTATTGTGCCATCACAAAGATCTATTGTGTCAAAAGAGTGCTCCATTGTGTCCTCACAATGATCCATTGTGTCATCACTATGATCCATTGTGTCCTCACAATGATACATTTTCCCATCACACACCTCCATTGTGTCATCACAGTGCTCTATTGTGTCATCACAGTGCTCCATTGTGTCATCACCATGGTCCCTTGTGTCATCACAATGCTCCAGTGTGCCATCACAGTGCTCCATTGTTTCATCACAATGATCCATTGTGTCAAAACAGTGCTCCATTGTGATATCACATTGCTCCAATGTGACATCACAGTGCTCCATTTTGCCATCACAGTGCTCCATTGTGTCATCACAGTGCTCCATTGTGTCATCACAGTGCTCCATTGTGTCATCACAGTGCTCCATTGTGTCATCACAGTGCTCCATTGTGACATCACAGTGCTCCAATGTGACATCAGGGTGCTCCATTGTGTCATCACAATGATCCATTTTGTCATCACAGTGCTCAATTTTATCATCGCAGTGCTCCATTGTTTCATCAAAATTCTCCCATGGTTCCTCACAATGATCTGTTGTGCCATCACAATTCTCCATTGTGTTTTCACAATGATCCATTGTGTCATCACAGTGCTCTATTGTGTCATAACCGTGCTCCATTGTGTCATCAGAATTATCAATTGTGTCATCACAGTGCTCAATTGGGTCATCACAGTCCTCCATTTTGTCATCACAATGATCCATTGTGTCATCACAATGCTCCACTGTGTCCACACAGTGATTTATTCTACCATCACAATTCTTCACCGTGTCCTCACAATGATCCATTTTGTCGTCACCATGATCCATTGTGCCATCACAGACCTCCATTGTGTCATCACAGTGCTCCATTGTGTCATCACTGTGCTGCATTGTGTCATCACAGTGCTCTATTGTGACATCACAGTGCTCCATTGTGTCATCACAATGATCCATTATGTAATCACAGTGCTCTATTGTGTAATCACAGTGCTCCATTGTGTCATCACCATGGTCCATTGTGTCATCACAGTGCTCCAGTGTGCGATCATAGTGCTCCGTTGTTTCATCACAATGATCCATTTTGTCATCACAGTGCTCCATTGTGACATCAAACTGCTCCAATGTGACATCACTGTGCTCCATTGTGCCATCACAGTGATCCATTGTGTCATCACAGTACTCCATTGGAACATCAAAGTGATCCATTCTGTCATCAAAGTGCTGAATTGTGTCATCACAGTGCTCAATTGTGTCATCACAATGCTCCATTGTGTCATCACAGTGCTTCATTGTGTCATCACAATGATCCATTGTGTCTTCACAGTGCTCCATTGTGACATCACAGTGCTCCATTGTGTCATCATAGTTCTCCATTGTGTCATCATAGTGCTCCATTGTGACATCACAGTGCTCCAATGTGACATCAGGGTGCTTCATTGTTTCATCACAATGATCCATTGTGACTTCACCGTGCTCCATTTTGTCCTCACCATGATCCATTGTGACATCACAGTGCTCCCTTGTGTCATCACAATGATCCATTGTGTCATCACAGTGCTCAATTTTGTCATCACAATGATCCCTTGTGTCGTCACAATGATCCATTGTGCCATCACAGACCTCCATTGTGTTATAACAGTGCTCCATTGTGTCATCACAGTGCTCCATAATGTCATCACAATGATCCACTGTGTCATCACAGTGCTCTATTGTGTCATCACCGTACTCTATTGTGTCATCACAATGATACTTTGTGCCATAATAATTCTCCACTGTGTACTCACAATGATCCATTTTGTCATTTCAGTGCTCCATTGTGCCATCACAGTTCTCCATTGTGTCCTCACTATGATCCATTTTGTCATCACAGTGCTCCACTGTGTCTTCTCAATGATCCATTGTGCCATCACAGTTCTCTATTGTGACAGCACAGTGCTCCATTTGGTCATCCCAATGATCCATTGTGTCATCACAGTGTTCCATTGTGTCATCACAGTGCTCCACTGTGTCATCACAATGATCTATTTTGTCATCACAGTACTCCATTCTGTCATCACAGTGATCCATTCAGCCATCACAATTCTTCACTGTGTCCTCAAAATGATCCATTGTGTAGTCACAATGATCAATTGTGTCATCACAGTGCTGCATTATGTCATCACAGTGCTTCATTGTGCTATCACAATACTCGATTCTGTCATCACAATGATCCATTGTGACTTCACAGTGCTCGACTGTGTCATCACAATGATCTATTGTGTCATCACAGTGCTCCATTGTGTCATCACAGTGCTCCGTTGTGTCATCACAATGATCCCTTGTGCCCTCACAATGATCCATTTTGTCATCACAGACCTCCATTGTGTCATAATAGTGCACCATTGTGTCATCACAGTGCTCCATTGTGTCGTCACAATGATCCACTGTGTCATCACAGTGCTCCATTGTGTCCTCACAATGATCCACTGTGTCATCACAGTGCTCCATTGTGTCCTCACAATGATCAATTGTGTCATCACAGTGCTCTATTGTGTCATCACTGTGCTCTATTGTGTCCTCACAATGATCCATTGTGACATCACAATTCTCCACTGTTTCCTCACAATGATCTATTGTATCATCAAAGTGGTATATTGTGTCATCACAATGCTTTATTGTGCCATCACAATGATGTATTGTGTCGAAACAGTTCTCCATTGTGTCATCACAATGATCCATTGTGTCATCACTATGATCCATTGTGTCCTCAAAATGATACATTTTCCCATCACACACCTCCATTGTGTCATCACAGTGCTCTATGGTGTCATCACAGTGCTCCATTGTGTCATCACCATGGTCCCTTGTGTCATCACAGTGCTCCAGTGTGCCATCACAGTGCTCCATTGTTTCATCACAATGATCCATTTGGTCATCACAGTGCTCCATTGTGACATCACAGTGCTCCAATGTGACATCACAGAGCTCCATTGTGCCATCACAGTGGTCCATTGTGTCATTACAGTGATCCATTGTGTCATCACAGTACTCCATTGTGACATCACAATGATCCATTCTGTCTTCACAGTGCTGCATTGTGTCATCACAGTGCTC
>NC_022014.1:51612706-51615030 GCF_000317375.1 Microtus ochrogaster | reverse complement strand
TCACAATGATCCATTATGTCATCACAGTGCTCTATTGTGACATCACAGTGCTCCATTGTGTCATCACAATGATCCATTATGTCATCACAGTGCTCGATTGTGTCATCACAGTGCTCAATTGTGTCATCACAATGCTCCATTTTGTCATCACAGTGCTCCACTGTGTCTTCTCAATGATCCATTGTGCCATCACAGTTCTCTATTGTGACAGCACAGTGCTCCATTTTGTCATCACAATGATCCATTGTGTCATCACAATGATCTATTTTGTCATCACAGTGCTCCATTGTGTCTTCACAATGATCCATTGTGTCATCACAATGTTCCACTGTATTTTCACAGTGATCCATTCTGCCATCACAATTCTTCACTGTGTCCTCAAAATGATCCATTGTGTCATCATAATGATCCATTGTGTCATCACAGTGCTGCATTATGTCATCACAGTGCTCCACTATGCTATCACAATACTCCATTCTGTCATCACAATGATCCATTGTGACTTCACAGTGCTCCACTGTGTCATCACAATGATCTAGTGTGTCATCACAGTGCTCCATTCTGTCCTCACAATGATCAATTGTGTCATCACAGTGCTCTATTGTGTCATCACCGTGGTCTATTTTGTCCTCCCAATGATCCTTTGTGCCATAATAATTCTCCACTGTGTACTCACAATGATCCATTGTGTCATCACAGTGCTCCATTGTGCCATCACAGTTCTCCATTGTGTCCTCACAATGATCCTTTTGTCATCCCAGTGCTCCACTGTATCTTCACAATGATCCATTGTGTCATCACAGTGCTCTATTGTGACATCACAGTGCTCCATTTTGTCATCACAATGATCCATTGTGTCACCACAGTACTCCATTGTGTCATCACAGTGCTCTATTATGTCATCACAATGATCCTTTTTGTGCTCACAATGACCCATTGTGCCATGACTGACCTCCATTTTATCATCACAGTGCTCCATTGTGTCATCACAGTGCTCCATTGTGTCATAACATTGATCAATTGTGTCATCACAGTGCGCCATTGTGTCATCACAATGATTCATTTTGTCATCACAGTGCTATATTTTATCATCACAGTGCTCCATTGTGTCATCAAAATTCTCCACTGTTTCCTCACAATGATCTGTTGTGCCATCACAATTCTCCATTGTGTTTTCACAATGATCCATTGTGTCATCAGAGTGCTCTATTGTGTCATCACAGTGCTCAATTGTGTCATCACAATGCTCCATTGTGTCATCACAATGATCCATTATGTCATCACAGTGCTCTATTCTGTCATCACAGTGATCCATTTTGTCATCACAGTGCTCTATTGTGTCATCACAGTGCTCAATTGTGTCATCACAGTGCTCAATTGTGTCATCACAATGCTCCATTTTGTCATCACAGTGCTTCATTGTGTCATCACAATGATCCATTGTGTCATCTAGTGCTCCATTGTGTCATCACAGTGCTGCATTGTGCCATCACGTTGATCCATTGTGTCCTCACAGTGCACCACTGTGTCTTCACAATGATCCATTTTGTCATCACAGTGCTGCATTGTGATATCACTGTGCTCCAATGTTACATCAGAATTCTCCATTGTGCTATCACAATACTCCATTGTGTCATCACAATGATCCATTGTGTCTTCACAGGGCTCCATTGTGTCCTCACAGTGCTCCACTGTGTCTTCGCAATGATCCATTGTGTCATCATAGTGCTCCATTGTGATATCACAGTGCTCCAATGTGACATAAGAGTGCTCCATTGTGCTATCACAATACTCCATTGTGTCATCACAATGATACATTGTGACTTCACAGTGCTCCACTGTGTCATCACTATGATCCATTATGTCATCACAGTGCTCTATTGTGTCATCACAATGCTCCATTTTGTCATCACAGTGCTTCATTGTGTCATCACAATGATCCATTGTGTCATCACAGTGCTCCATTGTGTCATCAGAGTGATCCATTGTGTCATCACAGTACACTATTGTGACATCACAATGATCCATTGTGTCATCACAGTGCTCCATTGTGTCATCACAGTGCTCCGTTGTGTCATCACAATGATCCCTTGTGTCCTCACAATGATCCATTGTGCCATCATAGACCTCCATTGTGTCATCACAGTGCTCCATTGTGTCCTCACAATGACCCACTGTGTGATCACAGTGCTCCATTGTGTCCTCACAATGATCAATTTTGTCATCACAGTGCTCTATTGTGTCATCACTGTGCTCCATTGTGTCATCACAATGATCCCTTGTCTCATCACAATGATCCATTGTGCCATCACAGACCTCCATTG
>NC_022014.1:51560861-51612606 GCF_000317375.1 Microtus ochrogaster | reverse complement strand
CGGCTCCTCTTTTGCCAGGGACCTCGCCAACCAAAGGCCTACCTCTTTGATTTAATTGTAGTGGGGTGATCTGCTCTCGGTGTTGCGCTCCGGTCCCCGCCCCCTGTGTCGTCCGCCGCCACGCCGGTCCCCGCCCCCTGTGTCGTCCGCCGCCACGCCGGTCCCCAGCGTCCGCCTGCGCTGTCCGCCTGCGCCGTCCGCCTGTGCCTTCTGCCTGTTAATCTATGTTCTATTATGTGGCTCAGTTACCTTTCCTTTGTCTTGTATGTCTAACTTGTTCTGCATCACCTCCCTACTTGTTTTTTGAGGCAGAATCTCTCACTGGGTTCTGGGCTTGCCTATTAGGCTAGGCTGACTGGCTGGCCAACATGCCCCAGGGTTCTCCTTGCTTCTGTGTCTTCAACTCTGGAATCACAAGGGTACACCAGCAAGGCCAGGCCTTTAATACTTTTTACATGGACGCTGGGGATCCAGTTCATGTCCTCAGGCTTACACAGAAAGAACTTCACAACTGAGCCACTTACTTAGTCTTGTCATCTGGGGGCACCTTAGGAGGATCCTGCCTTTTGGTCTGACATCTTAGCGGGACTGCAGTAGTTGTCACTGCTCTCTGAGCATTGCCATGCCACCCATGCAATCACAAGAAGAAAGGTGCCGTGAAGTTGGTCAAGAAAGACAAAGACCTAGTAATCCAGTCTGGGGACAAGACCTCAAAGAAGTGGTCCAAAGGCTGAGTTCAGGATAAGTTTCGCTACCTACTCCTGTTTGACAAAGCTATGCACGACCAACTCTGTTTGGATGCTCCCAACTATAAGCTGTGGTCTCTGGGAGACTGAAGGTTTGTGGGTTCTTGGCCAGGGTAGCCCTCCTGGAGCTGCTTTGTAAGAGACTTAACAAGGTGATTTCAAAGCACAAAGCCCAGGAACACGAAGGCTGGAGATGCCCCAGCAGCTGGCAAAGAAGATGGATAAACAGGTTCAATCAACTCTACCTTTAAAGAAAGAAAACTTTCAGTAAGTTTAAAAAAGAGGACCTCAATGTAACAAAGTGACAAAAAGCTATATTTGATTCTCATTTACCAGTGACCAGCTGCATGACCCTAGGCTGGGTGTTTGACTTCTCTGAGCTCCAGCTTTCTTGTCTTTACGCTAGGGGTTTTGATAGCATCACCTCAATCAGTCTGGAGAAATAAGCGAGAAAACACACCTAAATACAATGGCCAGGTCTGGCAGAGGGAAAGTCCGTATAAATGTTAGCTGTTACTTGAAACTCTTGGAAGCAAAGCTCCTTTGCCTGGAGCCTGCTTGATGTTTATCTTTGTCCCCTGAAACCCTACCAATTGGGCACCATATTACTTTCCTATTGCTATGATAGAACACCGTGATTAAGAGTTTATATAGAAGAGCTTATCAGTGCTTATGGTTCCAGGGGGCTAAGACTTCATCATGGTGGGGATGGGGGACATTAATGGAAGAAGCATGGATGGCGGCTGGAGCAGGAAGTCGAGAGCTCATATCTGACCCACAAGGATGAAGTAGAGAAAGCAAACTAGAAGCCTACTAATAGTGACATACTTACTCTGGTAAGACCACACCTTCTAAACCCACCCAAAGAGCACCATCAATGGTCTGAGATTATTGGGGATAGCTCATTTATACCCACGTGCCCTAGAGCATTTTCAGAGAGTCCCCAGAATGTACATTTAGGAATGTTCGACCTAGTTTCCCTCTGGGATTTTCAGGTTTCTTGAATTCTGGGAACTTGCAGGTCTGTTTTTTTTTTTTTTTTTTTTACAGGAAATTATAAAAGACTTGACCAGGGAATTGCCTGACTATGTGAAAGAATCCTAAGAGTGACTTTTCTCACAGCCCAGAGTCCCCCTTCCTGGGGATGAGGGGTTCACAGGTTAGAGATCCCGACCCCGTTATTGCTGTTCGGTGTCTGAGAGGATTGCTTCAGGGGTACCTTGTCTGCTACAGTTATACTTCCTAACCCCTGCACTGTCCCCAAGCTTTGAGTAAAGGGGAGTCTGGGGCTCAGAAAGGTCTTCTTGTGGCCAGCCATCCTTGTGCCAATAGAGGTCTCTGTCCTCCGAAAGTGAGGGAATGGCTTTCTGCAAACTCATCATTGCTATGACATCAGATGGCCCAGATTTCCACCTGGGTGTCCTTGAAACTGCTGAGAAAGCTCGTCTGCCATCTCCCCAGTGTTCTTTGTTGTTCTTCACTCTTTCCACAGTCCAGCCCCCCTGTGGCACCCTCTGGCAAGCTGACAGTAGCATCCAACTTCTTGCTTTGCACTCTTGCTTCACTGTCTGATTGACATTCTGGCTTCAATCATGGGTAGCCTTGGAGGGCCCCATCCATCATTCCCTGCTCCACCAAGAACCAGGAGATTCTCTACGGCACTGGGTTCTTGGGTTCTGTCTGACCGACTTCATCTTTTCCTTCTCGAAGTTTTTAACCACATGTCAGTGTGTAGCCCTAAGTCACCTTGGATTGTTGATGTTCCTGAGGCATCCTGCAAGGGGGCCAAGACATCTTAAATTGATTCAAGTTAATTTACATCAGCAGGCTGAATAGGGATGCTGGACCTGTTGGGTTTCCTGAGGAATTCTATTGAGTTTAGCTAGCAGATAGAGCAACCTGCCTCTCCACCCTAAGTGCCGCCTGAGGGTTGGGAGTCGGTCCTAAGGCTTCTGTGGTTTATCATAGACTCTTTCAGTGTCTGTGGAGGAAATTCAGGGATATATTTGGTAGCTCTTCTTGTTACATGAATCTGTGTCTCAAATGGTGCTTTTCCCTTGGCACAAAATAAAGCAGAGAGACACAGGACTGGAAGAATAGTAGGATACTTATTTGAAGAGAGGGGGCGTCCCAGTTCCACCATCATCATTATTTTTAATTCAAAATTTGAAATTAGATCACAAAGTAATAGTTTTCCATATGGGATTTTGATACATATTTCATTCTGTTTGAATCTCCTCATGCTGCCCCCCATCTCCCTCCCTCTCCTTCCCTGTCCCACGTTTTCATCCCATCATTACCCTCTTCCAGGAATCTGTTATCTTCCCCATCCCTTCCCTTACAACCTCTTTTTTTTCTTTTTTATTAGTCAGAGGGGCCCTTTTTAGTCTCCTGACCTTTACCCCTGTTTTCTCCCCCCCAGAATATTCATACTTAGTCTCCCTGGCTACTTCACCAGGAGGAGACTTACTTCACAGGCAATTTTTCTCTGGGCTTGGTCTCATCAGCCATACAATGGGAGGTGTTCACTGGAAGGTGGGTGGAGAGGGCCAATCAGGTGGCACACTTGGCTTAGCAGTTGGTACTTAGAAAGTGCTCAATCAGTATCATTTCCTATATAATTTGTTACTGTATCCAAGCCCCCCCTCCCCACATGCACGCGTGCACACACATACACACACCACACCCCTCCATCTAAACATTCTAAACATTCCAGTGGTGATTTTGAAGTTTGAACAGTACAAGTTGTTTACACAGCCACAACCCCAGTATGGTTACCAGCTGTGCAAGTGCATTTAATGTCGTTACAAAAATCCTCTTTCAATGTTGTTATACTGAGTATCTTCTGAAGTTTATCCACCAGCACAGGATCTGGTCAAGGTCAGACGTTGGATTTTGTTGTCCTGTCTCCTCAGTCAACTTTAATCAGCAACATTTTCCTAAATGTTGTCTTCTCACCATTAACAGTTTCAAAAAAGCACAGCTTCACTTCCTCTTGTTTTGATTTTGAAACGAGTTTAGATTTATGGAGTATGTCTAAAGGTAGTACGAAGTGTTCCAGCATATTGCTTATCCGGTTTCTTATAATGCAAATGTAATTGATGACTACGGTACATTTGTCAAAGCTAGGAAATTAACTTCCATGCCATACCATTAGTCGAACTAAAGACTTTATCCACCCTCACCATTACTCCCCTCCTACCCTTTCCATGATCCAATCCAAAATACCATTTTTCTCAGAGAGTCCCTTACCCCATAGATACTTGTTTGTTTTTTTTTAATTTATTTATTATGTATATAATATTCTGTCTGTGTGCATGCCCGAAGAGGGCACCAGATCTCATTACAGATAGTTGTGAGCCACCATGTGGTTGCTGGGAATTGAACTCGGGACCTTTGGAAGAGCAGGCAATGCTCTTAACCACTGAGCCATCTCTCCAGCCTGTTTGTTTGGTTTTTGATACAAGGTCTCTTGTATGCAGTCCTGGCATTCCTTGGTCTACCTCTGTAGACCAGGCTTGTCTCAAACTCTCAGAGATCCTCCTGTCTCTGCCTCCAGAGTGCTAGGACTAAAAGCATGTGCTTACCACACCTGGCTCATACACACATTTTAAAAGAGTGTTTGGATCTGAATTGGTTCCTTGTTCTTACCCTTTGATTACTTATTCTTGGCTGGATCCTTAACAGTAGCCCAATGCGATGGCTCATCTTCATCGTCTACTTGACACAACCTGGAGGCACGTGGAAAGAGTCTCAATGAGGAGCTGTCTACATGGGGTTTGCCTGTGGGGATATCTGTGGATAATTGTCTTTATACAACTGACTGATATGGCAAAACCCAGATTAGCATAGGCAGCACTGTGCCCTGGTCAGGTATCATGAACTTTTTGAAGAGTAGAGAAATTGAGCTGAGCACAAGCAAGCCAACAGCCACGGTCCTGTTTCTGACTGGATGTGATGTGCACTTTCTACCCTGACTTCCTGACAATGATGGACTGTACCATGCAACTGTAAGCTGAAATAAACTCCTTCCTCCCCCCATAAGTTCATAAGTTGCTTTTTTAGAGATTTTTTTTTATCACAGCAACAGAAACAAAACTAGAACATCTTTTCAGAGTAATTGAAAAAAAAAAAACTGTGTGACACTTTGTGAGGCTGTCACATTGTGAAGCATGTGGTGTCCTTCTGTCACTCTTAATGAAGTGTGTGTATGCATTATGTTCATATATGTTCACATGTCTATATGTGTCTGTGCGTGTACAGGGTCAGAGGTCAGTATCAGGTGTTCATCAGTCTCCATCTTACTTTTTTTTTTTTTGAGACAAGGTCTTGCATTGAAGCTGGAGATTGCTGTTTTGGTTGAACTGTCACACTGTTGCCCAGAGATCCTCCTGGCTCTGCCCCACACTGAAAATTAAATTCCTGAGGCTTTATCACAGAGTGGCTTCACACATAGGAAGGATGCAGTTTTTGCAGGTCTTTCTCCTGCAGATTTCAGTGCTCACCTGGGAATCCTGATGCCTTCCAAGTGGATTGGCAATGAGAGGCGGAGTGTTCACAGCTGGCTCCAGGTTTCTTTAACACAAGGTGCTTTCAAACAAGCTGGGGAACTCATTCAAGTTCGAAGTCTATTAGTATTTAATTCAAGCCTAGAAGGAAAACAGTGGGTTTCACCCCTTGCCAGATGCTAAAAATTCCAGGCAGTGGGTTTTGTATGGATCAGAGGAGAAAAATTCTCAATGTTGTCACGGTCTGCCTGTGTGGATTATCTCAGGATGAAAACACAGCTAAGCATTGTTTCTGCCTTAGCAGTCTTTTCCATTCAAGGAATGAAAGACCAACGTGGCTTTCTGCTGTAAAATCCCATCGTTTCATTGTGGATCGTTCTTTGGAAAATCAAAAAGTCGAGATGTCTTGCCATTTGTTGTCTTTGGCTACTTTTTTTTTTAAAAAAATTATCTTTACATCATTTCATGGTAAGAAGTGTTAAGGCTCACGATGTGATCTTAGGTATCTGCCACATTTGGGATCGAGCCCACACTTTATTTCCCCATTGGCAATATAACACGGGCTAATAAAATGGATGGATTTTGGCCTTGCTGGGTGTGACAGATACTTACCCTGGTTGTTCTTCGGTAGTATATAATTTTGGATGGAGGCATGCACATAGAATATCTGCAATACTCTTGTACTGCCTTTAGTAGGTAGTGTTGTGTCACAGAGGTCTGTCTGTAACAGCCCATGTAAGTTAACCTTAGTCTTCTGAATACCGGTCCAATATTACAGCATTATGATTCTGTTGTGTCTCCTCATTCCTCTTTGGTGTATGTTCAAATCGCCAGATTTTACTCTTAAGAATCCTACAACCTCAGCCTGTTCTCTTTACACCTGTAAGTAACTGCAGCTAGGAGAACAGATTGCTTGAAATATAATTGTAAAGGAAAAATGACATTTAAGCTATTAAAGATACAGCCACGTCATCCTTCTGAAAGGTTGTGCTGATATTTCCATCTGTAATTGCACAGGAAAGCCTCTTTCCTACCCCTCGTCAACGGTTTCCTAACTTTTTAGTGTCCTTAATCTGGTTTTAAACTGCATCTCTTTACTTCTGACTGTCTGCCTGAGCCTGTTTTGAAAGCTGTTTACAGTTCTTTCTTAGTATCTTTGGGAAGTGGGAGGTAATTTGTCCCTCAAATCTTATTTGTCCTAATATTTCATGAAGCAAGAAACTTGCCTTGTGTATTTTGGTTTATTTTTCTGTGGAACTCGTCTTCTTATGACTTTATGGTCTTGAAGTTTTTTGTGCAGTTGGTGTCATCTATTTTTCCCCTTTAAGGTTTTCTCAGTTTAAATATTTCACTTAAGCTCTTACACACACATGTGTGAGCATCTGTGAAAGGTTTATTTGGGTTTAAAGTTCAGTGTATAGTTTGTCATGGTAGAGAAATCAAAGTGACAAGAACTTGAAGTGGCTGGTCACATGCAGTCCGAAGTCAGAAGGAGAGAGCAATGAATGTATGTGCCCAGTTGACGTTCTCTTTTTAATCCTGTCCTGGACCCCAAGCCTACAGAATAGTGGGTCCCACTTTTAAATATATGTACTTATTGATACATATTTTACAATTTAAATTTTTTTTATTGTTTCATTCCCTAGAGTTTATTTTGGTATCAAAGTGGTTATACATTTTTGTTGCCATCTCAATGTCTGGCCAGGTGTTCTGCTACCATATGTTGGACAATCTATAATCTCCCACTGCTTTCAGATGCAATGCATGTAAAAAATTCATCCTCCACCCACACCATGCTGGGTGCCTCTTATAGGCCAGTTTGGGACTCACAGATCTTTTTTATTCATCTGTCCATATGTCAGCATTTACATACACTGGCTAATAACAGTTCTGACTTTGCAATCTGAATGTTGAAAACAAACCTAATGCCTTTTATTTGATTTAGATTATTCTGCTTTGTTATTTTGTTTGTTTTTGTTGATGTTGTTTTCAAGACAGGATTTCTCTTTATAACCCTGGCCGTCCTGGAACTCACTCTGTAGACCAGTCTTTCTTCGAACTCAGAGATCCACCTGCCTCTACCTCCTGAGTGCTGGGATTAGAGGCTTGTGCCACCACCGCCTAGCATGCCTTATTTGTTGCTAGGTTCTAGTGATTATGCATCACACGGGGAAGTAATGTGTGTGTGTGTGTGACAAATTAATGTGGTACCTGTCAGGTGAGTAAGGTTGGGGAGATGGGAAAAGAAAGGAACCTTTTCTTCCAAAGAGCCATTAAGTCTTTTCTAATAATAAATTACCTTGGAGCTGTGATGAAAAATGAGGAGGCCCATAGACAGACACAGAGGGGATTTATGAAGATCACTGGAGTGTTGGAGAATCCGGGCAGAACTCTATCATTCATGGTGTTCTCTGCCTGCATACATCAAGGCCTGCTTCTACTTTCTATATGACATTATCTCCTTCTCTTAGACACGGTTTTGTTGACAGTGTCGTTCCATGGATCCTGTCTTAGTTACTTTTCTATTGCTACACTAAGATACCATTCTGAAGGCAATTTATAGGAGAAAGCATTTAATTGGGGGCTTACAGTTTCAGATGGTGAGGCCATGATCATCACAGTTGGGAGCGTGGTGCCAGGCAGGCAAGCATGACACTGGGGTAGCAGCTGAGAGCTACTACCTGTTCCACAAGCAAGATACAGAGAGAAAGCTAACTATAGTGACACTTCCTTCAACAAGATTGTACCTAATCTTTCCCCACTGGGAATGAGACATTCAAATACATGAGCCTAAGGAGGTGTTCTCATCCAAACCACCATAGTACTAAACTAGAAAGCTTGGAGGGCCATGGCCCCTACCAGGAGTTATAATGTCAGCAAGTACAGTTGGCTCTTGGTGTCTATGTCTAAGTGTCCAAATTGATGCTTTCAGAAGCTGACCTGCTTTCCTTAAGGTATGAGGGTATCCACATCACTAGACCCCAGTCTTCTGTCTGAATTTATGGCCATTTATTGTGCCTCCATTGATATGATATCAAAGAATGAGAACCAAAGAACAAGCCTCACTGGGCATACTTTGAAATTGCCTTAGATTGAGCCAGAGTACATCTGTCATGGGTATTTCTAGGCTGTTTTTGCATTTGTTTGTAAGTGATGGTCGAAGGCTCTCTTACTATATAATGCAGACTTTATTTCCAAACTGTCTTCTGTCTCTGGCCCCCATCTGGGAGGTCTGGAGCAAGGGCCATGCATTCCTCCAAGGAAGGGAGTTGACAGTGCCGAGATCCTAAAGACCATTCAGTGTGAAGTTCTCTGAGCTCCCAGGGTCTCAAACGACATGCCTGCTGACCTCTGGGTTTGCACTCTGCATGTTCTTCTGGGGTAATTGCCTGAGTTGTGCTGCTTCAGATTGGAGAAATTCACCAGACTTACTGAATAAAGTAAAACCTTCTGTGGCCAATGTCAGGTTTGTATCCTAAAACCCAGGGGGAGGGACCTATTAGTGTGATATGGAAAGAACCAGAAGTGTATGGTATATCTGGACATCACCGTGTCTTATTCCCTGTGGGGTCTTATTGATGCTTATGCTGGGAACACTTGCATTCTAGATAGTGTCCTGCCCAAGGATGTTGCCAGCCCTGTTGATTCTATCGCTACTTCTCTGCACAGTCTCTGGTTCTCTCTCCGCAGATCAGCTTTACATTGCTTTTCACTTGTGTTTGGTAGAATGAGCATCTCTGCAGTCCCCGATAGCATACTACTTTTGTTGTTGTTGTTGCTTGTTTAAGGCAGGGTCTCACGTAGATTAGGCCGACCTTACACTCCTTGTGTAACTGAGGATGACTTTGAATTCTTGATCCTCTTTCATCCATCTCCCTGGTGCTGGGATTATAGGCACATACAACTATTTCCGGTTGATATAGTGATAGTGCTGAGGATCCAGGACCAGAGTGCACATCAGGCAAAGCACTCTGCCTACATAGCTACATCCCAAGCGTGAGTAGCCCTTTCAATGCAAAAAGAACTAGTTGTATATGTCTCAGCATTATGTAGTTGACTGCACAGAGGGGCAGGGTCAAGGCAGTCCCTAGTGTTTCTGTGTGGGTTACAAAGGGCAGAGACATACACAACTTGTCATTCACACTTGTGTTCTGGTTCAAGCACACGTGTTGTCACTAAACCCAGCCTTGCTTCTGGCTGTTGCAGGTCATTGCATTCTCTGCCTGTATAACCTCTTTTTGTTTTGTTTTGTTTTGTTTTGTTTTTTTTTCAAAATTTCACAAGATTTTTATTTTATTTTATTTTTTTAAATTTATTTATTTATTAAGGATTTCTGCCTCCTCCCCGCCACCGCCTCCCATTTCCCTCCCCCTCCCCCGATAAGGACCCCCTCCCTCATCAGCTCAAAGAGCAATCAGGGTTCCCTGACCTGTGGGAAGCCCAAGGACCGCTCACCTCTATCCAGGTCTAGCAAGGTGAGCATCTAAACTGCCTAGGCTCCCCCAAAGCCAGTACGTGCAGTAGGATCAGAAACCCACTGCCATTGTATAACCACTTTTTGACAGTATCACTTTTTCTAAACATGCCTCTGCTCCTCTCTCACAGACCCTGCCTTCTGCCACAAAGTCAACCCTCCCTGTCTCTACCACCAACCAACAACTTTTCCGGGGTCAACAGAGCTTAAATCCCTGTTTGCCTGCCCAGAACTTTCTTGCACGTGAGCATTTGGATATGTAGGAAGACTAGTAATTCCTTTTTTAATCTTCCACATAATGATAGTGTACTTTATCCAACAGTTTTAATATGAGAAAAAGGTAAGGGTACAAAAGAGCTAAAGAAACTTTGGCCACAGCACAGATTCTACCACGAAGGCTTTGCTGTGTGCCTGTTATCTGTCTCACTGCTTAGGGCTCCATTTGGCTCCCAGTTGATCTTATTGCCCTGATCCTTTCACAGTATGCGATAGGTGTTGGTGGTGAGCTCCTCTTCTCCTGTGCAGTCATTTACTAGAGTTCAGCATTCGGATGCCCTGCCCTCTCTTTCCCTTTGTGTTGGTGCAGATGGTAAGCAGTTCAGTCCACAAAGGACAATTGCAGGATTTGGTGGCTTTTCATAAATGCATCCACCTATGTATCTCAAATTTCTACCCAGAAATAGGCAATTATTACTACCTCCCAAACCATGAACTCTTTTGTGAAAGGTTTTTTTTTCCCCCCTAAGGAGAATGCTCTCATGAGCCACCCATGTTGGTTTATGTGTACACCAGTAGTATGTTCTTTCTTACTACCAACTAGCCCCACATTATGTGACTGTGCTCCAGTTTGTTTATCCATTTCTCCTGTTCATGATCACCTAGCCTGTTTTAGGAACTTAGGCATAACGCTCCTATGAACATTCTTACGTACATCTTTCTGTGGGTCTGTTTCATTTCTCTTGTGGAATAAGGTAAGCAGGACTGGAATTGCTGGGTCACAGTAATGAGCTTGAGTGGCAGTCTTAAAAAAGAGATGAGTATTGTGTTGTATAGATAAACCATCCCTTATATGACCATTCTCGTTGGTGAACATTTTGTTGATTTCTTTTAAAAATTGTTCTTCCCAATTTACTATGGTGACAACACACACACACACACACACACGAGCACGTACACACACACATTTGCCTTCTTGAGAAGTAAATTCATAGGTAAGTTACCAGTGCTGCCATGATTAGCAGTTTTAACTCCATTAAACCATAGTCTGGTGAGAAGTGGACGTTGGGATTAGAATGTAATCCAAGACCATCAACCATCAGAGTCAGCTGGGGGGGCATTGTTATGTAAGCTCTGAGCCCCATTTTAGGACTAATGGGTCAGAATCTGCATTTTACCAAGATTCCCAGGTCCTTCCTACTCAGGTTCTATAAGCAATAAATTGGAGAAATGGGAACATGGCTGTTCAGCTCAAAAGATCCAATTAATCATCTAGTAACCTTTTCTTAGAAGCTGTAGACTTTCAGGTAGTTGGAACTAATTATCTATACAAAGACAAACTGATCACATTATGATTGAGTTATGCAATGGATTAAGAAGCATGGCATTACTGATGTATCAGACTTAAAAAGCAATTTACTGTGGTGGGTTTCTGACCCTGTTTATCATGGGGCTTTATTCCTAGATTCCCTTGGCCACTGTGGAGGCGGGGCACTCAATGGGTGGGTGGATGTCTGTTTCCCCCCCTCAGATCTAGTGAAGAATTACGGTTATATTCATGATGTTATTTATTTATTGCCAAATACAGCATTACTCAAAATGTAGTGCCTTAATCCAACACTGAGTGTCTCAAACTTTCGGTGGCTTACGAGATTTAGGCATGGTTGAGCTGACCTCTTTAGAATCTTTTGCAGGCTTCAGATGGAGTTGCTGCCTAGACCTTGGTCACCTATAGGTTTACTTCATTTACACAGTTGTTGGCAGAGATCAATGCCCCTACTGGTTGTTGAATAGAGGCTGCGATTCTGTTTGCATACCCATCCTGAGCCTTGTATGATCATCTTGCCTGTTCAGTGTAGTAGAACCTGTTACCCAACTACACCTTCTTTCTAACTTAATAAGAAAACATTAGAGGAATTCCCAGGGAAATTATAGAGAAGCAGTAATGTTCTCTGTTTCCACTTTGAGCAAATCAGAGGAACCAGTGAATACAATAGGTAAAATAAAATGATCAGGAAATAGCATGATGGTTCGGTAGATAAAGGCACTTGTGGCCAAGCCTGACAATGTGAGTTCATCTCCAGGAGCCACATGGTGACAGGAAAGAAATGACTCCCTGAAGTTGTCCTCTTCCTTCCTCATTATACAGTGCCATCTATGTCACCCTGCCCCGACACAGTGTCAGGGTCCGTGAGAAGCAGGTGACAACTAGTGTTCAGATGGCAGCCCGCCAGAGGCATGGTTATCTGATGGAGGTTAGTCCTGTCCAGACAAGGTCTGCAGGATCATGGACTCTGGAAGCTGTTGCTCCCTTTTGCTGAAGCAGCTTGGTATCACCCCAACACCTATACTATAGTGTGTAATCTCATGTTATGTGTATATGTAATCTCATGATTACATCTCAATCTAATGGGCACAAATGTCTGTGGGTGGTCCAGAGGATGACTTTTCATTTGACTATGTAGTCTTGATGTATAGAATATATACTGGGACACACTTCATTACTGGATCTATTTGTCCCCCAAGCACTGTGGGTACTGAAAAACCTGCCTTGTTCTTTTGCTTATCAGGTGACTTCCTCCCACTCCATGAGACTTCTGGTAAGATAATTTAGTCACACAGTCAAAAGCTTTGATTCCCACAGTCAAATCTTCACTGTGCTCCCCGAGATAAACTTAAGAAGCCAGCTCCCTACGACTCTCTTCCATTTGGCAAGACATGCAATCAGGATAGGAGTCTTTCATATAGATCACATATGGGACCTTTAAGGGGTGTCCAAGCTCATTTGAGATTGAATGCCCTAATTCTTCCATAGCTGACTTGGAAAAGTCTTACCTCAGGTGACCCTCAGCTCTAACCCTAAAGAAAAGCCATGAACCCTCTACAGCTACCTGTTTTTCCCTTTACATTTATCTATCACTGACCCTAGTTAATCAAAGCACACCTAGAAATGTGGCATTTTGTATGAACCCCCTTTAGAATTTAGAATCTATTGAATCAATCTTTTTGCTTCCTGGTGCGGCCAGGGTGTCTTCTTTGCCACACCTTTCCTCAAACTATAAACTGCTGACTGAGTCTCCTGGGACAGCTCCCATCTGCCTTATGACCCCAAGAGAAATATTAGATTTGTTACCTTGCGATTACCAGAGAATTGCCTTTGTTTTGGGACTCTATATAAGCTGGAAACTTTGCAGGAAAAAAACCCAACAGGACAAGAAAAATAAAGGACATGGTTTGAACAGCATATCTGTGAGCTCATTCAGTTACTTCTTAGACTAGAAATCTTCAAAGTCCTTCACTACACTGGGGCAACTGACCTGAACCTTGGCAGGGGGTCAGTAGAGCTGGGCTCTGCTGGGTACCAATAACACAGTAAGTAATTTTAATAAAATATTTTTATAAGAAAATAGAAGTAGATTTTAAAATATATATGTTCGTGCTACTGGTATCCCATATTAACCATTTTTTCTGACTTTTTCCATTAGACAATGTTATTTACTTCTATATTTCTACATCCATCATCCTCCTACTTTTAAGATGTGATATTTCTGCTATGGCAAAACATTTATCCTTTTGCCATTGTTTTGGCCACTGTGGTTAATTTTTCATATATAAATAAAAGGATCTTTGTTCTCTTTACCAAAATTTCCACAACCATTTTTTCAGTCAGATGAAGGTTGTTTTACAGTACAGGACCTGCATAGAAACCATTGTATTCACAAATAAAAATCTAAAAAAAAATGGCTTTTGATTTTTGAGGTTCCCATAATTTTTGTGGACACCAGTAAATTAAGGTTTTATTCTGCATGGATTTCTACTGTGAAGATATGCAAAGTGAGCTTGAAATGAGTCTAATTTTTCTGTCTGTTCATTGGACCTAGGGCCTTGTGCCTTATCATTGAGCAATGCCCCTTCCCTACACTTTAGTGGCTCGTCCTTGTATAAGTCTACTGACAAAGACACCAACGACCCATATTATATTCCATTTCAAAATTAGAGAGCTTATAAGAGAAATAATCATCTCAATTGTTTTTTCCATAATATTCTCCCTGTAGCCAGACTCCTATTCCATATATTCATAATTTAGGGAACTACATAGATTGAGTATAAATTCTTTTTTCCATCTAATAGTTTTATTACATTTGCTTAAAGCTCATGGCCTCACTTTTTTTTTCAGAGTGCTTCTCCATTATTGTGGGATTATTGCTTCTAGATTTAGAGATACAGCTTAATATAGAATTACAGGAATAACCTTTTGTGCTTGTTGCATTAATTGTACTTAACATCCCCTCTCGTGTGTGTGTGTGTGTGTGTGTGTGTGTGTGTGTGTGTGTGTCTGCAGCCGTACGTACCATGACAGATGTGTAGAGGCCAGTGACAATCTCAGCTATGGGTACTTAATTTCCATCTTACTTGAGACAAGGTTTCTCTTACTTACTGCTTACTTTGTGTGCCAGGTTTTTGAGCTCAAAGAGATTTTCCTGTTTCTGCCTCCCATTGCACAGCAGAAACTCTAGGGTCACAAACTTGGTCTGCTGTCTCCGGCTGTGTGTGGGTTCTGGAGATCTGAACTGGCAGCCTCAGGCTTGCTTGGTAGGCGTTAGCTGTACTTTTTTTTTTTTTATTGAGAAAAGGAAAAAAAAAAAAACAAGTTTCCACCTCCTCCCAGCCTCCCATTTCCCTCCCCCTCCTCCCACCCTTCTCCCCCTCCTCCCACCCTTCTCCCTCTTCCCCGCACTCTTCTCCCCCTCCCTCTCCAGTCCAATGGGCAGTCAGGGTTCCCTGCCCTGTGGTAAGTCCTAGGTCCTCCCCTCTCCGTCCATATCTAGGAAGGTGAACATCCAAACTGGCTAGGCTCCCACAAAGCCAGCACATTACGTAGGATCAAAACCCTGTGCCATTGTCCTTGGCTTCTCATCAGTCCTCATTGTTCGCCATGTTCAGAGAGACCAGTTTTATCCCATGCTTTTTCCATCACAGTCCAGCTGGCCTTGGTGAGCTCCCAATAGATCAGCTCCACTTTCTCAATGGGTGGGTGCACCCCTCGTGGTCCTGACTTCTTTGCTCATGTTCTCCCTCCTTCTGCTCCTCATTGGGACCTTGAGAGCTCAGTCCAGTGCTCCAGTGTGGGTCTATGTCTCTATCTCCATCCATCACCAGATGAAGGTTCTATGATGATATGCAAGATATTCGTCAGTATTGCTATAGGATAGGGTCATTTCAGGTTCTCTATCCTCAGCTGCCCAAGGAACTAACTGGGGACATCGCCTTGGGCTCCTGGGAGCCACTCTAGGTTCAAGTCTCTTGCCAACCCTAAGATGGCTCCATTAACTAAGAATTGTGCTTCCGTGCTCCCCTATCCAACCTTACTTTATCCCAATCCTCCTTTTTCCCCAAGTTCCCCCCATCCTCCCCTTCTCCCTTATCTCTCCCCATCTCCCCTTACCCCCCCCCCACCCCACCCCCAAGATCCCAATTTTCTCCCCGGCAATTTTGTCTACTTCCCATAGCCAAGAGGATAACTATGAGTTTTTCCTTTGGTTCACCTTCTTACTTAGCTTCTTTAGGACCACCAATTGTAGACTCCGTGACCCTTATTTATGGCTAGAAACCAATTATGAGTGAGTACATCCCATATTCATCTTTTTGGGTCTGGGTTACCTCACTCAGGATAGTGTTTTCTATTTCCATCCATTTGCATGCAAAATTACTTTTTAAAACTAGGTGTTTATCTCCCAAAAAAGCTGTCTGGAATAATTCAACATGCCTATTTTCATTATTGAACAATGTTTAGATAAATATTGTAAAAAACCCCATTATGTTTTTTAGCATTCTACTTTTTTTTCTTTTTCTTTTCTTTTTTTTTTTTCCCTTCAAGACTGGATTTCTCTGTGTAAGCACTTTGGCTGTCCAGTAGACCAAGCTGGCCTCGAACTCAAAGAGATCCGCCTGCCTCTGCCTCCTGAAGCTGGGATTAAAGGCGTGCGCCACCACAACCCAGCAGCGTTCTACTTGTTTATGTGTGCGGTGTATTCCTAAGTAAGTCAGTAAACTTACAACTTTTTAACCTCAGCGTTTGAACGTTCTTGTGCCTCTTCATCTTTATAATGTTTCTGTTTGAACATTTTACTGGGTGGCCCCACTGAGAAAGTATCAGTGGCTATGGAAACAGAGCAATAGTAATGACGTACAGTCAGGAGACAGCCAGTAAACTTGCTAGATTTTTATATTTGCCCAAGAGATTAATGGCAGCTGAGAGTAGACATTTGCTTTAATTTCATGCAGCTTTCCTTTCTCTCTCTCTCTCTCTCTCTCTCTCTCTCTCTCTCTCTCTCTCTCTCTCTCCTTCCCTCCCTCCCTCCTTCCCTCCCTCCCTCTCTCCCTCCCTTCCTCTCTTTCTCTTGTTTATTTGCTTGCTTGCTTTCTTGCTTTTTATGGTTTTTTCAATCTCTTTATTTTTCTGCTATTGGAAGCTTTCATTTGCTGATAAGGGCTCTTATTCATTTTCAAAGTTGAAGAAATGAAAGTACTATTACTGTTATAAACAAGGCTTGATGTTTTCTTCCTGGACTAACTATTCTTATCTTTGGTAAAGTCAGTGGTGACAAAGCAAAGCTGAAGTATTGAGGAAACATTGTCTCCAAGGCATTTCCAAGAAGAGTCAGAATAGCAAATACACAACTGAAGAGATGAGGGATTTTTTGGTTTTGTTTTGTTATTTTAAACAATGAAGAACTTAAATTTGTTACATCACTGTCTAATTCTCCAGAAAAGCCCTTGAAATCATTCTTAGGAGGTAATTTGTTTTGAGTTTATTTTAACTTGTGTTTATGTGTGTGTATCATGTATTCCACATGTATAGGCATGCCTGTGGAAGCCAGAGAGGGTGTTGGATCCCCCGCAGTTGTAGTTAGAAGCGAGTCCTCCACTGTGGGTGCTGGGAACCAAGTTTGGATTCCCTGGAAGTACAGGAAGTACTTGTAACCACCAAGTCATCTCTTTATCCAAGAGACAATTTGTGAGAAACACAAACACTAACCCACAGTTAATGTGAAGTCAACTTTGTTTTAGTCTTATGATCCTGGAGGAAGATAATGGCTTGTGCATGACATGATCCCCTTCTTGCTCAATTGCTGAGTTAATTCTTCTGACTAGGCCTTTATCTTTGCATTTTGAATGTGAGCCCCGCTACCTGCTCCATCAGCTGCTATCCCTGCTGCCTTTGCAATACCTCTGCCTTCCTTCTCTAGGATGGAGGCGCTGACTGCTCAACCTCAGGAGAGAGCGGCTGATTGCTCTTCTGCCTTACTTAAACCCTCCTTAGTCACCTCAGTTCAACTGAGTGAAGCTTCCGCAGGATGTTCGTTTAGCAGTAACTTGGAAGAAATCATAAAATTCTCAGATGAAAACAACCGAATCTAGTAGAATGATTTTGCCAGGCTCAACTCACTGCCGTAGAGCCAGTTTGCTTTCACTATCAGACACACTGCTTCGGAAGAAAGGTGAAAAGAGACACACCGTCCATGTACAACATTGTTTACATGCGTTTAATCTGTGTTACACCCACACAGATGTATAGGTGTGTGACTGGTGGCATCCTCTCTCCTTAGACCCCAGAATGAAGAGAGAAAAAAAATTCATTATCTCTTTCCTACAACTTTCCTGCAACAAATATTCTATATTTCAGGTGGGTGGCAGTGAGAACAAGCATTTCCTTCAAGGTCACAAGGGCTATTCTTATGCTCAAGGTCGCTTAGAGTATCTTGTAGGTTCTAGGAACTATGCCAGCTTCTTTTCAGCTTATTTCATGACTCAAATATCACCTTTAATATCTTTATAGGATGGCCAAGCATGGTAATGCATGCCTGTAATCCTAGCACTCGTAGAAGCTGGTAGTGAGCTCAAGGTATATAGTAAGCCCCTGTCTTGAAACTAAAGGACCAAAAAACAGTGTGAAAGGAGTATAACTTCCAGTTTTTATTTACTTTTCATCCTTCTTTCAAATTTATGTCTATTTTAACCACTCTTATCTTCTTTTTTTATTTGTAAATTATACTCATTTTTCTTCTATCAAATTACATTTTAGACATAAGGACAATATAAGTTATATGTGGATATTCCTCTGCCTGGGCTATAATGCCTATAATGTAAAAATAAAAGGTTTCTTTTCCCTTTAATTTTATTTTTGGCATTATTACAAACCAAGTTAATCTCCTCTATTTATAGCTCCCTCAAGTCATGCTGAGAATATTATCTTCTCCTGCTTAAAAACATGTAAACAGATAATTTGTAAGCAATTTAATTTATATCTCGAAGGAATTAATTTAGAGATAATACAGGAATAGTTAATTAACCACACTGTCGATATAAAACAAAAACATTTACTAAGAAATGACCAAGAAACAAAGCAAACAGGAGGTATGAATTTTTGCTTCTGTTTACATATTTTTATCAAGGCTTATTAAGACTCTGAAGAGTTAGCAATTTGTAAGCGTTTGGAAACACTACTTCCATGAGGTATAAAAAAACCAAAAACAGTGGAATTTGAATAGAAAATACTAGGAAAATATAGATATGTATTTTAAGGCAGAAATAAATACTTTAGTTTGTTTTTTTTAGTCTTGTTTTTTTTCCACATTCTAAGGGATTTTGTTACTATTGCCACAGTAATATTAAGCTATTTCTACTATGATTGACATTTTGCTGAGAGTGCAAAACAGTAGTAGATAAAACTGCTGATGCCTTAGAAGACATGAAAACACTCGCTGAAATAGATGAAAAAATAATCCCATCAAGACTCCTTCTTGCCATGCACACACGTTTTAGACATCAGGGTAGACATCAGGGCGATATATGCCAAAATGCAGATATGTGTGTATCACACTTATCACACACATATATGTGGATTTATCACACAGAGCAGACTAACTACAAATGGTATTGATAAAGCATAAAATAATTAATTGATGGTCTTTTTCTTCAAAGCATTCTGGGAGACAAAATGGCGGTGCTACCCAAAGTGCTCTGGGGGACACCAAACCACTTGAGGGGCTGCCATAGGTAGTTTGTGCCAGTGTTTTCATAGCTTACCATTTTCACTGGAAAAGGTAGCTGGCAGCTATTGCTTTTTTCATACTTAGTGGATTTTTTTTTTTGTAGATAGTATATTGAAAATAAGAAAAAAAATTCTAGGTTTGGTGGCATCTACCTATAATCCTTCCTCTTCAGCACACTGTCGAGAAGATGCTGAGTTCAAGTCCACCCTGGGTTGCAATGTGAGTTGAGGCAGCCTAAGTGACACAGTAAGATGCTGTTTCAAAATTTTAAAAGGCAATCCTGTACTTCAAAAAGTTAAAAATGTAAAAATAGATAGTATCTGTTATTTGTTGTTGATAAGGTTTGGAGAAATCTGTTTTTACTACCAACAGTTTGATAGTCTCTCAAAAATTATACATTTTGACCAGAACATTGACAAATGTGTTTTAAATTTATAGTGGAAAAAAAAATCTAACATTTAAAAGATGCCTATGACTGTCATCCATTATTTTCCAGACAGTGTTTTATATCACAACTATTTGATTTGTAAAACACTCATTTATAGCAAAATGTAGATTACTGTATTGAAATGTAACACAGCCACAGTATTAGCGGATGTGATGTTGGATTTCATGTCACATTCGTGTGTGGAGAAAGCACAGCCTCTTGGGTGTAGGTGTAGTGTCCAAGGAGCAATCCCAGAATTATCAGGAAATGGGATTATAGTCCTCTTTCAGCTTCCAGCAGAGCATATGTGTGAGGCTTTCTTTCTTCGTGTCCTACAACCCAAGACAACACACAGCAGCAGAATGAACGCAGAAGCTGGTGGCAGAGTCTGACCCTCTTCTATGTAGCTAAACCTTAGAAAGATTTTTAAAACTATGGAAAACTGTGCCATCCTTTCACCCATTAGTCTAAGGGAAAAGAAGCATTTTTTTAAAATAACATTAATATTCTGTATTACTAAAATGAATAACAATTTTGTTTAGAATATTGAAATATTTCTTAAGGGTTTATCTTTTTTTTAAAAAATATAGTAATGTTAATAGATCTAGCCCATCTTAATAGAGGCTCTTATGAAGTCTCTGGTGGACAACTGAAGGGCTAAAGAGATGGCTTGGTGGCTAAAAACACTGACTGCTTTTCCAAAGGATATGGGTTCGATTCCCATCACTCACATAGTAGTAGCATAGTATCTTTGACTCCAGCTCCAGGGGATCTGGTACTCCCTTTTGTCCTCCCTAGGCACAAAGTATGCATGTGTCACACATATGTATATGCATGCAAGAATTAATGTTCAAAAACAAAAATAATATCTAATTTAAAAATTTTTTTTGAAGTTGCCATAATTTTGTGGAAGCCAAAACAAATATTCTCAACATGAAGGCCTAGTGAAAAGCCATGCAAGTGAGCTTGAAAGTACATGCAAGTGACACAGCCATTAAGATAAATTAATAATAAAACATTCAAAAGAAAAAAAAATGGTTATGGTGGCAGACACTTGTAATGCTAACGTTGGGAAGGCAGGGACAGGGAGATCCCCAGGGCTTCTGACTGGCTTCTCCAGGCCAGTGAGAGACAGCCTAGAAATCAAGGAAGGTGCATGGGACTCAAGAAATTACACCCAAGGTTGTCCTCAACTTCCACATACATGTGAACACATGCGCATGTGTCCCTGCACACACGTTTGCACACATGTACCTGCACATGCATGGATGTGTACACACAGAGATAATTGAGGGAAAGACAGATTGAATCGAAGCTCATCAAAAATACAGAGACTCTTAGAAAGGAATCGCCAAGTCAGCCAGGCACAGAGAAGTCTAGATCCCGTGGAAAACGTTCCTTGGATATGGTCTGCTGTTCTGTGACTCTTCCCCATCCCCAGCAAGTTCTGATTTAAAATTGCCACGGATACAAAGGCTGTCAAACTGGGAGGAGATTCAGCCACCTTGTGGGTCTCAAAAAAAAAATCAGAGTGTGAAGCCAAATAAGTTAGGACATGTTGGGGTAGGCCACAGTTTCATAGAAAAGGAAAATGATTAGGAATTCAGTCTTGTTCATGGACCTCTCCTGGAGGCACTGGCTGTCCAGTTCATGGGTCACGGGAGACAAACCCCTTCAGAAAGCAGCGGTGGTGGAACTGGGAAGCACACAGGCTCATCAGTATTCTCACTTAACTGAAGAGAGAATTCAGTAGGACACTCATACTGAAGTGTGTGCTGTGGATGAGGTGCCTCGACATTTGAGGTCCCTATGGGACCCTTACAGGACTGTACCCTAAGGACAAGGCAGACAGACTAATGTGTCAGAGCCGACAGGATAAAATACACCCTTAATTCACACTATTGGATTAACGTGAACTGGTTTGTGCTTTAATGGTCTGTTAGAATGTAAAGCATGAGACCCCATGATATGTTTTATGATAGACTGTTTATATGGAGGACATCTTGCTTCTACTGATCTGGTTATTTGTAAGATGGCAGTATTTTACTGAAAAATAACCTTTCCATATATTTTTTTGGGGGGAGGGTAGTAACTTTAATAAGTGGGATATAAATTTTGTTAATGTAAGATAAAGATGAAATACTTAGGTACCTACTTTTTTGGAGAGCTAAAACAGTAGAAATTAATCCTTTTACTTTCCCCCCGGATCAAACAACACTGTATCGATTTTTAGATGCCTCAGCCCCAATGTAATTGAATTCCTCACTGACTACAACAGGTTTCCAAGGCTCTGACTCTGTACTTTCCACTCTTTACAACAGAGTAACGATGTGATGATGTGATGTTGATGACCACTCCGTGCTAGCTAATGCTGACTGAGAATGTAGGTATCAGGCACCAGGTTAAACATTTAAAGACCCCTGCCCCCCCCTTAGGTCTTCACAACACTTCTCTGGTAGCAGGATGCAAAAACCCACATGGGCTTAACAGACTTCTGAGCTAGTGTCAAGTGTGTGATCGAAGCCTGGGCTGTTAGCTCCTCAACCCAGATGATCACTTCTGTACCATGTGGACCATCTCTCAGCCAATCACAGCCTCTTAGTGGTCCAACTTTTGTCAGCTGGAAAATGAGCATCATGAAAAATGTCATGAGTAAATAAATGTGCAGAAGGAGAACGTGCATTTTGTGTAAGTGCCAGCTTCTACATGTTTTCTCCAGTATGGGAAAAGCTGCACTGAGGTATGTAGGGGGATATTAAAGTTGGATTTATTTTTATTTTTTAGTGTGCCAGGGTCTGGTATATAAACACATTTTTATGAAATGCTTTTTATCTCCTGCCACAACTCACATTGTGACAGGAATCTGTTTCTATGTATCTCACCCGATAAACTTCAAGGCATCATTGCTTCTGGCTGTTCTCCATTATCTTACTAAATACAGCCTTTAGTTTTTGCAGGGCTGTATAGTGTGAGAACTTCCTTGTTTCCTTCTTACACTTGTTTCCCCATTTTGCTGCAAGAACCTTGGTTGGGGTTAAGGCTTCTTACAGCGCTTTCAGCCTGGGGAACATATTTCATGCTTGGTATGAGGTCTACTAACCAGCATTAGTAGAGACAGGGAAATCCAATAAGTCTGCAACCCCATTCTGTGCCCACTGCACACAATTATACCACAGCCCAGAGGGAAGCTGGCTTCTGTGAAGAACTGTGTGCTTCGGAATTTTACAGGTAAACTTCACAAGGCAAGTGACTGTTTCTGCCTACCCTCCCCCATCCAGCCTCGTCCTACAGCTCCGGAAACAAACATTTTTTTTCCCAAGGACAAATGCACCATTGCTCATTGAGAGTTTAAGTTGTTTCGATCTATTTTAAACTCTGTACATAGGCCAGAGGTCTACAAAGTATTTTTTTTTCTACCAAGCGCCAGATGATCAGTATTTTAGGATTAGCACGCGAGGTGATATCGCTGAAACTCTGCTATTCTGTAATTAAAATGGGAAAGAAGCCACAGACAAAATCTGAGCAAATGAGATTGTTGTGTTCCAATAAAACTTTATTCCTTAAAACAGGTGATCCCAGACGCCTTATGATTGATAAATGTTCACTTCCATATACTATCTCTTCTCTTAGTTCTTACCACAACCCAGCAAGGCCCACACCACTGTTATCTTCACTTTCCAGACAAAAAAACTTATTTCCTCAAATTCATGTGAATCAAGCAGGGCAGCAGGAATTTGGATATAATCAGGTTAACCCGGGGAAATTGGGCTTCTCCTCTGAGTAGGTAAATCAGAAAAAGGTATATTTCTGTAACTGTTCTAAATTTGAAGTTAGAGGTATAATTTTGTGCTTTTATCATTTATAATATACCAGACATGCCCAATCTATGGTCCTGGATGTCTGTAAATACAGCCCAAAACAAGATAATAAAGTTAGTCATGTGGTTTTTCATCTTGAATTTTGTAGATGGTGATGGCAAGTCACAGTGTCGGAAGGAGGGATGTGACTTTCACCCTGTTTAATTTTGTAAAGATTTATTTCATGATTTAGACGTGAGCATATATATCTGTGGGAGGAAATGGGCATGCCTATGTGCCAGCTGCCGGTGCCTAAGGAGTCCCCAAGGGGGCAACCTAGAGCTAAACTTACAAGTAGTTGTGAGCTGCAGCATGTGGGTGCTGGAACCAAACTCAAGTCTCCTGCCAAGGCTGAGCAGGGCATGATCTTCACTGCTGAGCCTTCTTCAGCTTTTGAGTTTATGGCCATCAGATAAGTGCTATCTTCCTTTCCCAAATGAGGAAATGAAAGACAACTGAAATAATTTTTTTTTTTGGGGGGGGGGGCTCCTATGCCTAGTAAGCCGTAAACATGGAACAGAAGTTCCAGATGGAGTGAGGATCACTTAGGTCTCTCTTATGAGCAGGTCAAAAGAGGCAGTGATGCTTACTGATTCTTTAAAAAGCTTCTTTAGACCTCATTTCTTTTCCTAACAGAGGTGTTCTCCTGGTCAGGAATGACTCAGCGGAGGTATATTAGAGAAGGTATACTACAGACCAAGTCTGAACAATAGGAGGTTATTTTTCTAGAGACTAAAAGTTAAAGGTAAATATTCCAACCTGGTCAGGTTGTAGGAACTGCTGTCTCTTAGGTGTGGTCATTTCTTGCTGCCTTCACTTGGAGGGAGAGGGATGGCCTTATGATATCTCGTCTTGTATGGGCAATAATCTCATAACAAGGGTTCCACCTGTATGGTCTTACTTAAGCTGGGTTTTATCTCCAAGGCCCTATCTCCAAAGCCATAAAATTGAAATTTCCAGTTTCAACATATGCATTGAGGGTCATATCTTAGCCCACAGTACTAACTTAAGGTAAGATGAAGACACAAAAAAAGAGACCAGCCTGCTCAATTCTGGTAGATAGGACACACAGCAACATCTCTCTATATGTATTTCAAAGATTTTCAGTTTCTCTTTTCTATAGGTTATATTACTTCTATAGGCAAGCAGATGGATTTAAAAAGCCCCAGTTCTGGTGAAAACTATAAAAAAAAACCTTAATTTTTCTTAGACATTTTATCTTCTACATAGATCTTAAAGTGGTCAAATGTTTGGATTCAGTGCCAAGCTTTTTGGCTGGAAATTGTCTTGATTTGGTTTGCACATGTTGAACCATCTTTCCATTCCTAGGCTGAAGCTAACTGAATTAAATCATGGATCATTTGAAATCTTACTAACTTTTTTCCTCATGGTGATGCACAGATTAATAGAGATGGGTTAGTTTAGGATATAAGAGCTATCAAGCAATATGCTTAATCTATTGGCCGAATAGTATTGCAAATAATATCATTTATGAGTGATTATTTTGAGTTTGGACAGCTGGGGATGAACAAACAGTGTCCACCAACAGACCACACCACCAGAAAAATATTTCCTTTGATTAGAACAAAGTTATGAGAATTGTAATTTAATCAATTGTGTTGTCATTGTTAATATTCATCCTAGAATTATGGTATTGACCTGTGATATTTGTAACTCTTCTGTTCACTATGAAAATGTTACTGGTTGGGAAAAGGTTATAGCTTATCTGAGAGAAATTTGGCATTATACTAGTGAGTCCTTAGATTTGATGTGTTTAATAAGGCAAATTTGGATTTTGCTGCAGCTAAAACTGCTGAAGACATCCTGGATCAATTTAAAAAGGCCATTCCAGTTTGGTCATTCTTTACTCTCTTATTAGAAGTTATTGCAGTGATAGGAGCATGTGTATTGTAGGCATTATTTGCTTGCTTCTGATTATCAAGTTACTTGTGAACTCTCAGTGTAAAGTTGGCTTAGAGGTGCATGGGGTCAAGCTATGCACTCTCCCTTAAGCCTTTATAAACAGATGTTAGTAGTCAAAGATGGGTAAGATTTTTTTTTTTTTTTGCCTCCAGTAAACCAAAGACAGGACATACATGGTGGAATTTGTGGATCAATGATGGGTAAGTCTTGAAGGTTGAAAAAGACAACCTAAAATAGGCATAGTCATTTGTTCTGTGGCAGGAATGTAAGCATCATTAAAGTAATTAAAAAGAGGGAATTGTGAAGGCCCACAGTTTTGGATCTGTTCCATCTTGACTAAAGGTCAGAGAGTTCAAGCCTATTCCTACTCCTCAAGGACAAATAACAAGATTTTTGAGCAAAAGTGTGGCTATTGAATGCTTTACTCTTCAAAATCTAGACAACAGAATGTTTGACTTAGGGTGTGGTTACCAGGTGTTTTGAGATGGAAGGAGATAATGATGCTTGCTTGTTCTTTGTATCTTGGAAGTCTTGTACCCTTCCCTTTTGATTGGGGTATATAAGGACTGTGAGTAATGAACTCTGGGCCTTTTTTTTTTTTTACAGTATTCACTGTAAGTTTTCTCAACTGTAGCTTCTCTCTAATGTCTATTTCCTTCCTCAATCCACACTCCTCTTCTCAGAAATGTACAGACCCATCAGGACAGAACTGACATAGGTTGATAATGACAAGAGGGGAAATATTACTTCCAGATACCACAGAAAAATTGCGGCATGCACAGACTGCACATATTCAGAACTGATTGCAGTGAGAAAATGAAATACATCAGCTTGTCTAACCTTCTGTTATATTTTGTAACCACCACTCTGACATTTTAATTATGAAGATAAGAACCCAAGCAAGTAAATCATAGAATTCTCCAAGACATGAAAGATGCCATGTGGGAGTAATCTCCAGTCAGCTATAGAGAAGTTTTTTGAGTGAAGTGGGTTGGTATATAATAAAAAGAAGCTAAGGGGACCTGGTACATTGCAGAGGTCTGCCTTGCTCAATAACATTAACATTTATACCGTGTTTCAGCCAAAAATAAACCTTTATCTGATATACCAAATGATACTATAAAGTAAACCAAAGTTGTTAGCTGCATGCTAATCTGATGCAGAGCTAGAATATTCTACATTTAGAAGCCAACCTGTCCTGAATAAATGGAGGGCCCATTCTGCTTTTCCTGGGCTCTGTATATAGGCTCCACTATACAAGTAATTCAAAATTGCCATGTATTCTAAGACCATTAGGTTGGCAGGAGAAACCAAGGTGGGGAGATTTATGCAAATTGCAAGTATGTCATTCCACCTCTCTGGGTCTTGGTTTCTTCATATTTAGAATAAGCATAAGCTAACTCTCTGGTCCCCTCTAGTGAGAAAAATGGAGACAGATGGAATAGAATGTCTACTGATGGACTGTTATGTGTCAGTGTGAAAGAATACAATATCTATTGATCAATTGTTAATGTCAGTGGGAAGGAACACAGGCTTCAGGCTGTGTCAGTATCAGCTCAGAAACATTTAATTTCTGCTATTCCATTACTTGGGGATATATTCATTAATTTTCCTGTTGTTATAGAATGCAGGTACAAGTAACATGAAGGATTCATTTTGACTCACAGTGTGTGGGTACAGTCCATTTTGGCAGGGAAATTACAGGGGCAAAACGTGGGTCTCATTGCAGTCAGGAATCAGAGATACAACAGTGCTCAACTCTCTTTTTTTGTAGAGCAGGACTCAAGCTTGGGCAAAGGTGTTACCTACATCTAGGGTGGAGTTTTCTATCTCTCATAATCATGATAATCTGTCATAGGCATAGTCAGAGCTGTCTTCATATAGATAATTTCTCACAGGTTTGCCTGGAAGCTCCTCTCTTAGGATTCTAGGACCTGTCAAGCTGACAATTTAAACTAACATGTAGTAAAATATTTCAGATAAATAGTGGGTCATGTTCTTGAGTTCATTCATCCTGTCAAGAGAAACAGTCATTGATTTTTTTACATGCCCTGTTTCCATTTATTTGTTTACCTTCCTATGAAGATCTTGATGAGACATTACTCTCCCACTTTTGTAGATGAAGAAACCAATGGTTATTGCTTTCTCCATGGTTGCCAAGCACAGTAGTTAAGACTAAACTACAGGTCCAGTGTGGTTTAGTAAAACTCTTCTTAATTTTGAAGACCCAACTGTACAAATGAATTCACAGGCTTTAGAAGTATTCATAGATCTGGTTCAATACATTGCAGGCTGTTACCCCCGTCACACCCACACCCCTATAAGCAAGCACACATGGTGGTTGTCATATTTCCAAAGGTGAGCTGGTCTTAGAAGAGAATGTGGACAGAAATACTTGGCTCTGAGAAGCAATTACCTAGATATTACTATGGAGCATATAATTAGTTAATTAGAGACAATAAATTATTGCTCAAGGGGAGTTTTGTAGAAGACAGTTAAGCCTGTATTTTATCTAATATTCAGCCTGCTTCATGGAGTATCCAGTCTTCTCTCAGTTGTCTTCATAACTCTGATATATTGAGAATGACCGGAAAAATTAATCTGTGGCCATTTCATCTGTCTCCATTTAAAAAGAAAGTCCATTGAACCTTAAACTATATTAAGCATTAAATTTTTATGGTCAAATTGAGATTCTGCACAAATACTCTTAATTAAATTTGTAGATGATCTACTGTCTGGATTGATATGGGAATGCTTGATTGAAATGAGCCTATAAAGCACATGTTGAGTGAACGCTGCCCAGCTTTTACCCTCTAGGCTTCTGTGTCCAGATGAATGGGCCTCATGTCCAGTCTCTTTGCATGAATTCAGAGAAGTCACTGATGGGACCATAATGGAATCATCTAGCTGCTTATCTTCTGCCTGACCTGTGTGTGTTGACACACACGAACAAGGTTGAGTTTTCTCTATTTTTTTTATTCTTCCCCTGATATAAGTATCTCTATATTGTCTTATAAGACATTTAGTCATGCTTGAAACAATTTATTTTTTAGGACCATAAAGGAGTATTCATCTTCAACACAGAGAATTGGGTTTCTCATCTTGATGCTCATGGCCAAAAGTTGGGAATCAATTCTCTCTTATCTACTTACTCATAGCTAGATCCATCAGCAGTTCTGTTCTAGTACCTTCCACAGTATTTTCCTCATCAGGGTTTCTCTCTGAGCCACACTGGTGGCTTCTTTGACTCACAGGGCTCCTGAGCAGATAAGTCATTTTCAGATAGTTGATAAGTGTGTTCCTATGTATGGACTAGTGGTCTGAAGACCCACCTTTGAGACTAATGAAATGGTTCAGCAGGTAAGGGTGTTTTCTGCCAAGGTTGAGTCCTGGAGTTTAATCTCTTTGGCCCACATGATGGAAGGAGAGAACCAAATCCTGGAAGTTTTCCTTTGGCCTCCGCATGTGTACAATGGAAAGTACTCACCTGAGTGTTTAACAACAACAAACTACCACCACCACCACCACAATAACAACAACACATATTTAAAAAGAGACTCCCTCTTTCAGCCTGAATCAGCCCCTTTCAAGATAAATACCAGGGATTCCACGTGGGTGATGACTATATTGCCATTTCTTTTGCTCGCCAGGTTGGGTACTCTACAGTTCTGCCATACTATGGAGCCCAGTCCCTTTCCACCTATATATTTTTTTTCCATATTGCCCCATACCTCTCTCTTTCTCCAATCTACTTCCTCTGCATTCCTTTTTGTATAAGACAGCAATACTGGATGATTTTACTCTTCTAAATGAAAACCTCTCCAACCTCCCTGTTCTATGCAGCATAAAGCTAGAATCCTGCCTATGGTTACTCCATGACTCAGCCTCTATACTGTTGGCAGAAACTACTTGTTTGTTTCCCAGTCACCTAGACTGGAAATAATCACACAGAAACCATATTAATACAACACTAATTGGCCTATTAGCTCACACTTCTTATTGCCTAGCTTTTATATCTTAAATTAACCTATTTCTATTAATCTGTGTATCACCATGTGGTTGTGGCTTATTGGTGAGGTTCCACCGGTGTCTGTCTTCTGTGGCGGCTACATAGATTCTCTTCAACTCTGCCTACTCTCTTGCTATATCTCTTCCAACCTAAAAATATTCTGTCCTGTCATAGGTCCAAGCAGCTTCTTTATTAACCAAGGGTATTCACAACATACAGAGGGAATCCCGCATCACCTCCCTCTTTCTAAGTAAAAAGGAAGGTTTTAACTTTAACATAGCTATATTATATACAACAAAACAGTTATCAAGCAAGAATAATAGTTACAATATTTAGCCATTTACATTTGGCAAATTAAGAAAAATATTCTATCATTTATTTTATCTCTGTGAATCTAAAGTTTTATGTCTAATCTGTCATTTTATAACTATAACCATCTGTCTTCAACTCCATCAAAGACTCCAGAAGGATATAATATTAGCTATGTTAACAGAAAGTTCATTGTAAGCAACTTCCATAACTCTAGAATTGACAGAACCATCTCACTGCCTGGACAGTCAACAAAAGTTCTTCTATAACATTGAAGCATTTATCTTTAGTATACAGGCCCATAGTATCTGGAAGACTTTTCCGTGAAGCAGGAAATTTCAAAGATAATTATGCCCATATTAGCAGTTTTTCAGAAACTTTCTTCTGTGTCCTACATACATTTTAAAAACACAGTGTGTCTCATTTGGATGTCTTTTATGTCTGAACTGTCCTACTGTGTGTCTGTAATCCTTTTCTGACCAGGACAGCTTCTTAAAATGCTATGTGTTGTGGCATGGACCTTGGCTGCTTTGCCTTTTAGCTCTGCCCAGTCCAACATGGTGGAGGTCTGACCAGTGCTAGCTCTGTAAGCCATGCTCACAATCCTATTTCCAGACACATAGCAGGTTTATTTTGACATTAAGCAAATTGTAGCACTCTCTTCACAAACCCCATTCAAGTTCTCAGCCTCCTGAAAAATCCAGAGCTCATGCTGGCAGCATGAACCAAGAAGCCACTCTTTTTTAACCGCACGACTTTTTGTTGCTGCTAGTGCTGAATCAGGAAGACCTTTCTTAAAAAAGCTGCAGCACCCCTGCTTGGTACCAGCAAACAGAGTTTATCTGAAAAAAAAAAATGCCAGCTACCAAGAAGTCATGCTTAACTCTATTTTTTTGTGTCTAGAATTCCTTTCCAAGCTTTCTCGGGTTTTATGTGGCTATAGTCATCCCCAAGTTGGCATGCCAATCTATTGGCAGAAACTGCTTGTTTGTTTCCTGGCTACCCCAACCAGAAATAATCATACAGAAACTATATTATTACAACACTGCTTGGCCCATTAGTTCACACTTCTTATTGCCTAGATCTTATGTCAATTAACCCATTTCTATTAATTTGTGTATCACCATGTGATTGTGGTCTACTGGTAAGTTTGTATTCAGCATCTGTCTCCTGAGGTAGCTACATGGCTTCTCTTAGACTCTGCCTACTCTTTCACTCTATCTCTTCCCACCTGACTATACTTTGCCCCGTCATTGGCCCAAGCAACTTTTTTATTAACCAATGATATTCACAGCATACAAAGGGAAATCCCACATCACTATACCCCCCGTTCCCCACCCTGACTCTTCACTTATCACTCTGGCTTGTTTCTCACCCTAAGGTACACTAGCATATTTACACCCAGAGGCCTCCATTCATCTCTGGATGGTCTGAACCTTTTTAGCAGTGAAGTTTCAATGGAGATGTCACCTCATTCTTTTTATAGAGCCTTTATGTGGCCTCCCATCTAAAGCCTATATGCACCCACTTTTCTCGTTCCATTACATATGTTGAACACAGTCAAAACTGAATGTATTTTTTTTTGTCTTCCTTTCCAAGATTGTGAATCCTTTAATATACACAGAAGTTATATGAATTTCTCATTGCCTTAACCCTTGAACCTTTAAGGGCATATGGGAGACTCTTAATAAGTATTCCTGACTGAATGAGAGCATATGGAGCCAGAGAACTAATGTAAGGGTTAGTGAGAGGAAGTGATGATACTCTAAGAATATTTGGGGAGGTTTGTTTTTGTTTTTTTTTTTTTTACAAAATTCATAAAACAAACTTGAAAATACTTTCATCTTTATTTTTCTCCTACCCTTATGGATGAGTTGCTAAGACAAGAGGTGTGTGTGTGTGTGTGTGTGTGTGTGTGTTGAGTTTCCCAGCTCAAGGAACCTGACTGTAGAGGGCATTGGGGTTCTCTCTTAAGCAGAGGGTGATACTTTGTTGTGAGAGAACTTTCTCAAAGAGGAGGACAGCCCCAGCCAAGGTTGAGCCTCTCGCTGTCATTTGCTTTCCAGGCACAGTAGAGCTGGGCAGCATTGTTTAACCTTTGGGAAGCTGTGTATGAAATTTACATTAGTGGGGTATGGCTGTATAGTTACAAAACATTTGTCCCATGAATATCAATGTGGCTGTGGGCTGGCAGAAATGATCACCTTTCTGTTGAGAAGAGCCCAGGAATCTATAAAACTGTGTTTATGGCAAGAGAGAGAAGGATGTGAGGGGAGAGAGAGAGAATCTCATTTTCTTGTTAGACTGCTGAGAAACAAGCAGGGAACAAGGTGACTTGTATAAGCAGAACAAGAGTCTATGATGCTTTGGTCATCCCTCCTTTCTAACTTGGGGTGATTTTTTTTCAAAGGAGGGCTTTATTTATTTAAAGGTGTGTAAGTGCTTATCAAAGAGCCTTGCAAAGAATAGGTATTTTGTAAGTAGTAGCCTAAATTGCTTGATATATAAGAATAGTCATTTAATAGAAAACCTATGCACTAATTGAGAAGAAATATGAATATGCAATTAAGGTAATGTCACCTTTAATCTATAATTTGTAAGTAAGTATTTTCTAAAGATTTCTCTTTCGGTTGACACTGATGACAGAAAAAGGAAATATATATATATAATATATATATATATTATATATATATATATATATATATATATATATATATAAAACAAAGAACAAGCAACCCCCCCCACTTTTTCTGAGTATTTTTAGGTGTTTGGGAAATTGAACAGAAGGAAAGAACAGTGTTCCCATATACAAACTTTTAATAATTAAATGATTAATTTTGTGTGGGGAATGTGCGTGTTTATATGTGTCTACACATGTGGGTGGACATGTGCCCATGCTTTTGTTTGTGGAAGGTCAGAGATTGACGTTAAGATGTCTTCATTGGTCACTTTTTACTTTTATTTTGGAGATAGGGTCTTTTCACTGAATATAAGATTGCTGTTGGCCAGACTGGCCAGTTAGATCTGGGGATCTACTGATCTCCGCATATAGCCCCTCCTCATACTCCCAATGCTGAGATTACAGGTACAGACAGCTACACTGGGCTTTTACCTGAATGTTGAAGTTTCAAACTCATACTTTTGTGATAAGCACTTTATCAATTGATGCATATTCTTTACTCTCATTTTGGTGGTTTGAAAAGGAATGGTTTCCATAGCTCATAGATTTCAATGCTTGGTTACCAGAAAATGGCATTTTAAGGAGGAGTGGCCTTGTTGGAGGAAGTGTGTCACTGGGAGGTGGGCTTTGAAGTCTCAGATGCTCAAGCCACGTTCAGTATTGTCTATCTCTTTCTGCTGTTTGCTAATTCAGACATAGAACTCTCAGCTCCTTCTCCAGCACCATGTCTGCCTGCACACCACCATGATTTCTGCCATGACTATAATGGACTGAATTTCTGAACCTGTAAGCAAACCCCAACAAAATATTTTTCTTTATAAGAGTTGCTATAGTCTTGTTGTCTCTTCAATCAATAGAAACCAACTAAGACACTTAAGACTGTCTTTACTTCCTCTATTACTACAGCTTGAATTGACGTAGCACATTCTTACAGTCAATGAACCAATACAGAGCCTTTTTCTTGAGACAGGGTCTTGCTATAAGGCCCAGACTGGTTTCAAGGTCAATATCCTGCTTCCTCATCCCCCGTGCCAGGGTGACAGATGTGTCCAACCACACCTAGTCCAAAATATCCCTATTACACGGAGTCCATCATTTACATATAAGGTCTTTGGATTCCGACACACGTGTGAGGCCACCACAGTTCCAATTTCACACAGAATCACTTCTGCTAGCCCCAGGTATAAGGCTACTTGCTTGGAGCCTGTAGTAGAGAGATTAAGCTGCTTTTGTATTTTTCTTGTGACTATAACAAAAATCCCAGATAAAAATACCTTAAGAAAAGAAGGGTTTATTTTGGCTCCCAGTTTGAGGGCATTGTCATCATAATGGAGACATAGGGGCGGGAGCTTGAGACACCTTGTCATGTTGCATCCACAGTTGGGAAGCAGGAAGCATACAGAGATTAATGTGGTAGGGAGCCCTTTCTTCCTTTTTATTCAATCTAGGAACCCAGTGCATAGGACAGTGCCAACAACATTCATGGTGAGTCTTCTCTTTCCAACTGAAACTTTCTGGAAATAACCTCATGGTTGTGCTCAGAGCTGAGCTTCCATGGTGATTCTAATTCCAACTGGGCTGATTCATGGGTGATTCTCTCAACTGGGGCTGGGTACCAGCAACCCTTTTTGGATGAATGTGTTTTTTTTCCTGGTTAAACTTTATTTTCTGTCCTGTTTGTGTGAAAGCTGCACTTAATGGAGCTTGGTGTTATGGAGACGCTGGTGTCCAGTGGCCCGTGTAGAAGCTCAAATAGCCCACTTTCCTTTTAATTGCTCCATTTGTGGTGCTGCTTTGAGGTCAGTGGTGACATATAAGGAAACCACCTTCCTCATCTTGTCCAATTGGGGAACAGCAAGAGATATAGGCTCAGAGACTCGGGGGCCTTTGGAGGATGGACTTGGGAGCAGGTCTCTTTTCTGGTCACCACCTTTCAGATGTGATTTATGTTTATTTTCCTTGTTTAATTGTGGCTGGTTTACTCTTTATTTTTCTGTTTTTATATCACTGTTTATGAGCCTTTGGGATATGCCACCATAGCAGTGTTTATTTTTTTTTTTATTTCTCACATACATTAAAGAAAAGCATGATCCCTGGATGTTTTATCTGAGTATCTGAGTTTCTAAGCTCTCCTTAAGTCCTCTCATATCTCTCACCAATTCCATTGTTCCAAGGCTGATTTGGACTGTTATGAATAAGTCATTCCTGTTAGGACTGGAACACCAGGCTATCACAGACACTTCTGTGTAGTGGGGAGCTGCGGGCTGTGTTCCTGCCACCCGGCTCCCGGCCACCTGGCTAGCTTATGCCCTGAAATAATTACACACAAACTGTATTCTTTTAAACACTGCTTGGCCCATTAGATCTAGCCTCTTAATGGCTAATTCTCCATTTTGTCTAACCCATATTTAGTAATCTATGTAGCACCAGTCTTACTGGGAAAGATTCAGCATGTCTGACCTGGCGGCTTGCTTCATCACGTCTGCTCTGGAGAGGAGAGGCATGGTGTCTGCCTCACTTCCCTTCTTCCTAGCATTCTGTTCTGTCTACTCCACCCACCTATGTTCTGACCTATCAGGACAAGCAGTTTCTTTATTAATTAACCAATGACCTTCCCACATCACTTCTGGCAGAACCAAAATCTTAAGTGTGAAAGAACAGTAAAATATATTCCCCACTCCTTTATTTTTTCCTGAAATCAATAATCAGAATAAATGTCACCCAAAGTTTCGTTTTAGGTCTTGCTGGTTTTGAGACTCTGGTTACCATTAGCCCACCAGAAGTAAAAGCCACTTTCCAAAGTGGGTACCTGCTGCCACATCTGCCTCTACCCTCGCTCTGGCAGGCGTCTCATTATTCCACGTGTAAGGATTAAGGGATGTGCTGGAGAGCCACAGGGCAGTTCAAACAGAGTCCCTGTCCTCATGATTTCAGATGTTTTGAATTTGTTTTTCAGAGCTTAGAAGTTTAATCGCCAAATCAAAGAAATTACTAGAACAATGCAGGGTGTTGGGATTTTTATCTCCTGAGAAAGAACTCTTGCATTTTATTTTCAAAGGTGTAATTATTTCCATAATGAAAGATAAATACCTTATTGAATACAAATGCCTTGTGGTAATGGATGAATTCAAGTCAAACTGACACATAACCAGAATTTTATCAGAATGCGAGAAAGCCCTCCAGGACACCATAGCTCTGTTTTATACACCACTGACTGATAATGACCTTTTGTTTGCTGGATATTCACAATTGGGAGGAGACTCCCAATTCAGAATTGGGAGGACATCAAATGGAAACTGACCAATGGACCACTGGGTGTCAGTGTTGTCTTTTTTTATCCTAGCAAAACTTGGAAAGGACCTTCTGATTCTTTTCAGAGACTGTGGCTCTTTTTTGGGGGGGGGGTCTGGATTTTGGACTTTCTGTCCAGGCGGCTTCCTTTCCAGGTGAATATGGAGGGGCTGGGACACCAAGAAGGAACGGTTAATCCCTCTCAGGATGGTTCCATCACCCCAGGCTTCACACATTTTTGAGCACTTTATCTACTCCCTCCTGCCAGGACCCTGATGGCAGAACAAAGAAGTGATTCCATGCAAGTTCCTGCATGGTGAACTCAAAGGAGCATGGGCAACTCTTAGGCATGCTGTACCACGGAAAAGCTCACTCTAGCATGGGTGATGACTCATACATAAGAGCTGTCTCTTGGGCAACCCTTGAGAGTCCCCGTGTTCCCAATAGTTTACTGCTTATCTGCCACCTGGAGTCTCTTTACTCTTGCCACTTTCTTGGGCTTTTTGAGTTTCATAAGGGTCCTAGCTTAGGTCTACAAGGGACCCTCTTTCCTGCCTCCCAAGAGGGGATATCTTATTTTGGAGACAATAGCTAACACATGTCAAGGCCTCAAACTCAGGAGCTCATAGAGTCACATAGATGATGGGTCAGGGGCATATTGTATTTACATAGTAAACAGCAAGGGTGCCCCTTTATTCCACAGAGAGATGTTCCCTGTATCCCATCATTTCTCACTTGGTGTGTCTTTTCTTTCCCCAGGAGTGATTCTGTTAGTGGAAAAAAAAAAAGCAAAAATATGATGATGAGATACTTGTCAACTGCTTGGAGACCATGGGGGATTTGTGAAGGGCCAGAAGGGCTCCACCCAGGAAAGAGGGCTGGAGTCCCAACATAGGTAGATTTCGTGTGATCTATCTCATTTGTATAATCTAGCTCAAACTCAAAAATAATCTAAAACTCAATCATGGGCCAAGAATAGCAGTACCAAGTGGTTTTAGTAACAGAGCCAACTATAACCACTGTCCTATAGCATTGAACTTTCTCTACTGCCTTGGCTTCTTTTGTCTAAATCTCCAGGACTGAGCTAGTTGATTGGCTCCAGTAAGGTAAGAGATGGGTCCCTTGCGCAATGCACAGAATTATGTGTGTTTGCATGGCTCACATTTTATATTTAAAGAGGAGGATGTAGCTACACACAGCTGTTAGAGGGGGTGGTAGTCTAGAAAGCTTATATATTCCAACCTTAACCTTATTCGATGTATGAAAGGTAAAAGTGAGGTAGAGGATTGATGAAATTTCAGGGGTGGTTAATTCTTTGTTAAGAATACCCTATGAAGAAAGTCATGCTGGGGAGTGCCTTGGAGCCTCTCTACATCCTACACATTGGCCTCTAGCAGGTGGGAGAGGTAAGGTAGGCATGGTGGCACACACCTGTAATTTTAGCACGTGGATCAGAAGTTCAAGGTTCCTAGCTACATAGCTAGTTTGAGATGGGCTGCATGAGGCCTTATCTCAAAGCAAACATAAGAAAGCAACTTTCAAAACTGAAAAGCAAGTGGGAGAGGTTAGTCCGAAAGTGTAGTGGTGAGGCAGGCTTAAAAGGCACTGCATTCTAGAAACTTCCATCAGATGATCAGGAAGGACAGTCAGATAGGATGCAGGTAATAGTCATCTCTATTCCTGGTACCTAGTCTATAACAGAGGACTTCTGAATCCAGCTCTCCTAATATCCTGCTTCATAGGGAGCTGGGGAGAGAACACACAAAGTTGAACTGCTAGGCATCACTTTCAGTTAGATGGGAATATTCATGGCTATTCATTGCAATACTTAGTCTCCATTATCAACTCGACAAGGTCTAGAATTACCTAGGACACAAACCTCTGCGCAAGTCTTCGAGGGAGTTTCCAGGTTAGGTTAACTGAGATTGGAAGCTTCAGCCTAAATGTGGGTGACTCTATCCTGCGTATTGGGTTCTCTGACTGAATTAAAACAAAAGCAAGCTAGGCAAAGCTCTCATCCATCCCTGCTTACTGATTGGAGGAAATGTGACCATCATTTGATTCCTGCTTCTGCCATTCTGCCTCCCCCAGTCTGGATTGTGCCCACAAACTGAGTCAAAATACACTCTTCCATAAGTTGCTTATTTTAGAGATTGTGCCATGGCAATCAGAAGAGTAACCAACGTAAAAGTGGCCAATGGGAGACAGAACAGTTCTCCAGAGGTAGACATAGACACTCACAAAATAGCTTCCCATCTAGAAAATGTTAGCCTCTGAAGCAAATGTGTAGGAAGCAGAATTGTTTATCACCGAACACGTATTTTCATTTGCAAAACATCCAACTCTCTGGTGTACTGTTATTTAGTGAGGGTCGTGGAGCGAGTAAAGGGGAAAAAAGTGCTCTGTTATGATCTTCAGCGAGAAGAGCATTAATTATAAAGGATGGTGCAGGAAGGACAGAGGAATTTAATTTGCAGCAAGAAGGACTTAAGTCGGATGCACTGAAGCTTTGTGACAGGAAGGGTTTCTTATGAAAGTGTTCTTGGCAGAGATTATGGGATCTTCTTTAATCCTATTATTACATCTATCATAGATCAAGCAAACCATCGCTGCTTTTAGAATTAGCCTTATAAAATGCCAGTCTGGTAATATTTATAACTTTTTCTTACAACTGTTATTTTTTACTTCTGAATGAAAAAGTTTCTGCACTCTGAGAAATCTCTCCACAGATGCAATAATCCAAATCAGACCAAATCAAACAAAATTAGAGAAAGCCCAGGTTTAATGGATAACTGCGCTCCTGGGTGACCTTCCAGCCCCACAGAGAGGAGGTGGGGGAAGGAAGATTAGAAAACCACGTGATTGCTCTCTGGGGGGCAGTTTAAATACCCTGTAAGAGTGGTCTTGAGCATCTCTGGGGAGGAGTCATTGTTTGGCAGGGTGGAGTCTGGACTGAGGCAACTCCCAGGGGAGGGGACTTGGGATAGAATTCCTACCCAAACACCTACTTCTGGGATTGGTGTGTAAATTACTTCCTAAACTGTTTGGACGACAGGTTCCTTACAGAACACTATTGATTTCACATATCCTAAGATGGTTTCAGACTTATTATTTAGCCAAGGATGTCCTTGAACTTGGATCCTCTCACTGCTGCCAAGGCCACGTGTGCACACCACAATGCAGTGGTGGACCCAAACCCAGAGCTCCCTGCATGCTGGGCAAACACTTTGCCAACCTTGAGCTACAGTCCTAGCCCTTTCAAGGAATTTTAAAATTCCAACAGTAAACTACCCAGAGTCAAACAAAATAAAGAAATACTATCCTATCCTTCCCCTGGAGAATCACAGAGCACACAGTAAAATCTTGGAGATGTATCAAGGTTACGGGAGTCCTCAGAACTCTCTTCCCTTTTCTCTAACATTTGGACATTGGTTGATTCCACCCCACTGAGGCTCAACTCACACAAACTCTATTGTTTCCCTCTTTTCCTGACGAATACACTCTGGAAACTGCAGTTTTACTTTCTGCTAAGCTTTCTGCAAGTGTCACTGCACAGGCTATGCTCTTTGTTCGTGGTGGGAAGGGTAAGCACTGGGGCTGCTTCCCTCTGGACTCTCATCTCAACAGCCTAGAAAACCCAGCCTATGGCTACCAACAGACAGTTCCTAGGTAAACAGTTAAATGGTGGAAGATACAACTCTGAGAACACAGAGCCCCAGCCACTGGGTTACTGAGTGATTTCATCCTCTCTACTTCTCCCTGGACACTTACTAGATAGTGGAGAGGGAAATGTTACTGAGTGTTCAGCCTATGCCAGGTGCTGTGCATGGGCTATTCCCATATAAGAGCTAATCCTTTTGGATGTAGCCATTACCTTATGTATTCTTAGTAAAGACAGGCCAGGGGTGGTTTGGACAGCGTATTTCATTTCATGATATTGGTCAAAAGTAAGTTGAGCAAATGGCTTCCTGGAACTGTCTATAGATATATTCAACTCAGACTAGGTACCAGGTAAGGACTGCCTCAAACTCCTGGCCCTCCTGTCTGAGCCTTCCTTTTGTCTTCTCTGAGCTTGGTAAGAGTCACAACACCTGGTTTATTTATATATCAATATCTTGAATAAAAGCATGAGGTTATTCAGAGAGCTCTAATTGCATGAGAATTCTGCCCATTGCCATATATTTCTAGTTGTCAGTAATGCTTATGAAAATTTAGGTAAGGCTTTAACATGTCAACCAGGGTTGATGGGGAGAGATTTGAGATCTGAGAACATCACATTTAGATTGGATGCAGCCCCAGCAAACAGAACTTTAAGTTGTTCTGAAAATATGCTCTGTATTTTTTAAAATGGCAGCTCTGTGTATGGCATTCAACTACAGGGAAACTGTTTCACTTGTCAATCAGGAGTCATGGTTAGCACTGATGAAGGAAGGACCCGCAAGGGGCTTGGCTGAGTTCTGATTAGTAAATGCTTCTGTAGTTTTTTTTTTTAATTGCCTCAATCTAAGGATATTTTGTTTTAGTTGCTTTTTTTGTTTCAGTTTTAGACATCATAATCGATTGGGCAATGTCAAATAACTGTGCAGCATGAATGGTTCTGGTCATGTGTTACTGTCTTTATCATTGCAATGGTGCCCATTTTACAAATGGAGTAGAGGCCTTTGGTGGGCATGTTAGTACAACATGGCTTTTGCAATTGATTACAAACCTGGTAGTTACACACTTTTGTTTTGTTTCTGTATTTGGGTTTCTATTTCTGTGAAGAGACACCATGACCACAGTGACTCTTATAAAGGAAAATGTTTAATTGGGTGGCTTATATTTTCAGAGGTTTAGTCCATTTTCATCATGGTGGGACACGGTCGCATGCAGGCAGATGTGGTGCTGGAGAAGAACTACATTTTAATCCCAGAGGCAACAGGAAGTGGACTGAAACACTGGGCATGACTTGAGAACATATGAGATCTCAAAATCCATTCCTACAGTGACCATATCTACTCCTCCTAATAGTGCCACTACCTATGAGCTTATGGGGACCAATTGCATTCAAACAACCACAGTTACCTTGGAGTTCTGGAGGTCAGCTGTCCACAATGGTTTTTGATGGACTGAACTCAAAGGAACTCCAAGGAAGAATGTTTTATTCCCTTTTCCTGGCTTCCACAGGCTGCCTTCTCCTTTGGTGTGGAGCTCCATCTTCTACCTTCAAAGCTGGCAATGGCATCTTCAAATTGTAGTCATTAATCCTTTTCCTTTCTCTTCTCTTGCCCTTTCTGCCTGCCCTGTCTTTCTTGTATTGCCTTCTATTTGACTCTGACTCTCTCACCTCCCTTTTCTGAGGTTGTGGTGGGCTGTAATTACACTCGACAAGCTCTGCCAGCTTGACAGAAGGCAAAGTAATCTGAGCCACAATCGAGAACATGCTTCCATGAGATAGGCTGTAAGCATGCCTGTGGGGCATTTTGAAAAGATTAGTGATTCAGAGGGACTAGTTCAGTCCTATACAGGTTCCCCAGCTGCCTGTCTAGAGTCAGGAAAGTGGAGCAGGGGAGAAGGAGGAGGGGAAGGAGGGAAAAGTGTGGTTGGTATGTAAAATGAAAAAAAAAACACAAATGAAAAAAGTTAGTGACTGATGTTTAAGAGGCCATCACATTGTGGGTAATGCCATCCCTGAGCTGGTGGTCCTGGGTTCTATGAGAAAGCAGGGAGGCAAATCATGATGAAATAACATCCTCCCCAGACTCTGCATTAGCTCCTGCCTCTAGGTTCTTTCCTAGTTTGAGTTCTTGCATTGAATTGCCTCAGTGAACTATGATTCAGGATGTGTAAGTAAAACAAAAACAAAGCAAAACAAATCACTTACTTCCCATGTTGCCTTTGGTCATACAGCAGTACAAACCCTAACTAAGACACTCAACACGATAATAATTGTGTTGATTTTCCCTTCTCAAGATCCTTTTATCGTCTTGCAAAATAGTTTTAGGCATATTTGTGACATCTTTGTGAGTTGTGGCAAGGAGGGAGGCATCCCTGAGGAATCACTATTTAGTTTATTACAGGTAGTCTTAAGAATGCTTCTATTAACTTATAAAGCTTTGTCTAGAAGGGCCTTTGCCAGTAAACAACAGTAGGAATTATACCCCAATCTTAGTGACAACTAAAAGTGCTCTGGTGCAGGGTCACATGGGGGACATTAGCAGCTGAGAACTAATCTACTGCCTACAACCTGCTCTTTGAACTTTCCCCACTTTATCCAGTTCATCTAATTAGTATTTTACATCTTAATTAACTTTAAAAAAAGATTTCTAGAAATAGGATCCTGTTTAATCTCTCTTCACCCCATTGCCCTACTGATGTCTATAGAGAAGCTTCAAATATACTCACTTCTCTCTGAAGGTTCAATAATTTTAGTATATGAAATAAAGTGGCAAGGGCCAGGGATGTAGCTCAGTGGTAGATCACTCATCTGGCTCATGCAAGGCCTCGACTTCAATTACCAGCACTGGGGGATAAAAAGGCAACATCTAAAACAACACACACAAGTCCACATAGATTTCATTACATCATGTTAACAGGGATATAAAACTCTAAGCTGGCAAGGTGTTAGAAAATTGTGTAGAGCTTGACCTCAGGATGTGAACTTGGGTCTTTTGGAGGAGGGATGTTAGAGGTCAGGGAAGTGTAATGAAAGGGTCTAGAGCAAGTCAAAGCTGTCCTGTGATGCAGATGTAGCCTGTGGTGGCTTCTGTCTGGCCCAGGGGTCAGACCATCAGTCATTTTCCTCTGAAGTGTGACATTGTCACAGAAAAGGTTCCATGCCCACCTTTACTGCTTTGATATAGACAGATGCAGACTTCTTACAATAGGGCAGCTCTATGAAGCGTGCCTCCATCTGCAGTGGCGTATCGTTTTTCTGAATAACCCATTCAGAATAAAAGTGGAAATATGTTTGAGGTGGTATTTTGATCTCTCTCAAGTGATAATTGGTATTTCTATATTTATTATGAACTGCCAGATGTGTTTCCTTCATTGTGGTTTTGAATACCCAAACTTAAAGAAAAAAATCTCTGTGTATGTGCATGCACATGGTTTATGTGTGGCTGTCACGGGATAACCTTAGGGATTGGTCTTCATCTTCCACCTTGTTTGATGCAAGGGGTTTTGTTGTTCTGCACTGCAGTCACCAGATGAGCTGTCTCACAAGGTTCCAGGATCCTCCTGCCTCAACCTTCCATCTCATTCTAGGAACACTGGAATTACAGAAATAGGTACTATTGTGCCTGGCTTTGTGTAGGTTCAGGGGATTTGAACTCTGGTCCGGATGCTTACACAGCAAGTGCTTTATTCATTGATTTATCTATTCAGCTTTCAATATTACTACATGTTGGGATACTTACATTTTTTAAATGCATTTGGTCTTGGAAGTCTTCACTTCTTTTTGCATCTTGGACTGCTCCCTTGAACTTGAGAGGCTGGTTACATGATGTTTGGATGCATTTTTATATGTTCTCCATTTTCAGAATTCTAGAGTTCTCTCTCTTAACACATTAAAGATATCAATGCTTCCTATTCTCTCTCTCTCTCTCTCTCTCTCTCTCTCTCTCTCTCTCTCTCTCTCTCTCTCTCTCTGTGTGTGTGTATGTCTGTGTGTGTGTAGGGGGTATAGATGGGAGGTGCATATGTGTATGTTTGGGTATGCTTATCTATGGCCTTGAACTATGTCCTGAGTTCTGGGATTGCAGGTATGTGGTACCACTCCAGACTTAGAAAAATTCACTTTTGTTTTTTTATCAACAAAAAGCTTACGAACTCCTTGAAACTGAACAACTCATTACTGAATGTAAAATGGGTCAAAACAGAAATTAAGAAAGAAATTAATGACTTTCTAGAGTTGAATGAAAATGAATTGAGAGCTTACTCGAACTTCAGAATACAATAAAGGAGCTGCTCTATGAGGCAAGTTCATAGCACTTACATAAAAATAAAAAAAAATAAAAAGCAGAGGTCTCACACTAGTAACTTAACAGCACACCTGAAAGCTCTAGAACAAAGAGAAGAAACTACAACCAAATGGAGTAGACATCAAGAAACAATCAAATTGAGGCTAAAATCAATAAAACAGAAGCAACAACAAAGACAAAAAACTAATACAAATAATCAAAAAAGCAAAGAGTTGGTTCTTTGAGAAAAGCAACAATATTGACAAACTCTTATCTGAATTAACTAACAGGTAGTTAGAGAAAATCAAAATTAAAAAAATATGGATAAAAGGTGAAAGGAACATAACAATAGACACCAAAAACCCAGCGAATCAACCATAAGGTTGCACCTTAAAAACCTGTACTCTACCAACTTGGAAAATCTAAACGTAAAGGATAATTTTCTAATACATACCACTTGCCAAAGTTAAGTCAAGATCAGATAAGCAATTTAAACAGACCTATAACCCCCAGTGAAATAGAAGCAGTAATTAAAATTCTAATAACCCCAAAAAGCCCAGCACCATATGGCTTTGGTGCAGAATTCTACAGATTTTCAAAGAAGAGTTAAAGCCAACAGTCCTCAAATTATTCTACAAGATAGAAACAGAAGGAACATTGCCCAATTCATTTTATGAGGCCTCACTTATCCTGATCCCAAACCACATAAAGACTCTACAAAGAAAGAAAATTACAGACCAATTTCCCTTATGAACATAGACACAAAAATTCTAAATAAAGCACTTTACTTTGAAACAGAATCCAAGAACACATCAAAAAGATCATCCACCATAATCAAGTAGACTTCATCTCAGAGATGCAAGGATGGTTGAACATTTGTAAATCATTAAATGTAATCTACCATATAAACAAATTGAAAGACAAAAATCACATGATCATCTTATTAGATGCAGAGAAGGCATTTGGCAAAATCCTTCTTGATATTAAAAGTCCTGGAGAGATTATGACTACAAGGGACATAGCTCAATATAATAAAGGCAGTTTACAACAACTCCATAGCCAGTATCAACTAAAATGGAGAGAAACTCAAAGTAATTTGTTGTAGAATATTTTAGGATGTGTTACATTTGTTTATGCAGTGGAACATTTGTTTAATGATGCAAAGATGTGTTGCTTTTTTATGTTGCATTTGTTTTAACTCTGTGATCTGTGGTACGTTGCCTCTCTAAAACACCTGGTTGGTCTAATAAAGAGCTGAACAGCCAATAGTAAGGAAGAAAGGATAGGTGGGGCTGTCAGACATCGAGAATAAACCAAAGGAGAAAAAGAAGGAGCAAGAGAGGAAGGAAGAGGATGCTAGGGGCTAGTCACCTAGCCATAATGCCAGTCATGGAGTAAGAGTGAAAGTGAGAAGAAAAAGGTAAAAGCTCAGAGACAAAAGTTAGCTGGGATAATTTAAGTTAAGAAAAGCTGGCTAGCTGGGCGGTGGTGGCGCACGCCTTTAATCCCAGCACTCGGGAGGCAGAGGCAGGCGGATCTCTGTGAGTTCGAGACCAGCCTGGTTCAAGAGCTAGTTCCAGGACAGGCTCCAAAACCACAGAGAAACCCTGTCTCGAAAAACCAAAAAAAAAAAAAAAAAAAAAAAAAAAAAGAAAAGCTGGCTAGAAATAAGCTAAGCTAAGGCTGGGTATTCACAAGTAATAAAAAGCCTTTGTGTGTATATTAATTTGTGAGCTGCGTGGCGCTACCCCCCAAAAAAGAGTAAAGCGTGTAAAACAACCAATAAAAGTAATTCCATTAAAATCAGGAACAGGGGAACATTGTTCACTCTCTCCGTATACCTATTCAAAATAGTACTTGAAGTCTTAGCTAGAGGAATAAGACAACTGGAGGGGAATAAAGGGGTACAAAGCCAAAAGGAAGAAGTCAAAATATCTTCATTTGCAGATGATATGACACTATACAAGTGACCCTAAAAATCACTAGGAAACTCCCACAGCTGATAAATATCTCCAACAAATGAGGCTGCATTTAGAAAAATGGCCTATCTAGTATTAAATTCTCAGACACCAAAGCATTGTCAGGTATGGGTTCCATCTCATGGAGCGGGCCTTATGTCAAATCAGATATTGGTTGGTTACTCCTACAACCTTGTGTTGGGGGAGGCATGCTCTTTGTTTCCCAGCCACTTAGACCCATTTCCCAGCTGCCCTGATTTGAAATAACCACAAAGAAATCATATTATTTAAATCACTCCTTGGCTAATCACTTAAGCATATTGCTAGCTAGCTCTTATATCTTTGGTTAACCCATTTCTATTGATCTGTGTATCGCCACATGGCTGTGGCTTACCAGCAAGGTTCCAACTGGTTCGTGTCTTTCTCCTCTGGTGGCTCCATGACTTCTCCTGACTCCACCTTCTTTCTCCCAGCATTCAGTTTAGTTTTCCCACCTAGCTCTATTCTGCCCTATCACAGACCAAAGCAGTTTCTTTATTCATTAACCAATAAAAGCAACACAAATACAGAAGGACCTCCCACATCAACTTTGTGCCACTATAGCACTTGCATATCTTGCAGGCAGGACACCATTGTAGGCTTGCTGAAACCCTTGGTACACACACACACACACACACATATGTATATACATGCATACATACATACATACATACATACATACATACATACGGTCTTTTCTTAGATTTCCAAATCCATTAAAAACCATAGAGAGGACACATTTACCTCGAAGAAGGTATACGTGTGGAGTTAAATCATGCCTCCCTTTTGCTATCCCGTTCTTCTCGACTGAACAAAGGGAGAAGAAAGATGTTTCTTGCAGAATTGAATTTAACTTCGAGAATTCCATTGGAACAGAAATGCTCTCTCCCCTCCCTGTCCTGAGTGGTTCTTTATCTGGATTTCACTTGGCTTCCTTCTGTTTTATAGTAGAAAATTAATAATCGTTTCGGATGCAATCTCAAGCCAAGGTCGGCAGCAGCCTCTGTGCACTTGTTTGAAATGCCCATTTTCTTCCTCTCATCTCCGACCCTTCTGAATCCTGTTATCAGTGCCTGCACATTTTTGGTAACTGATTGTCATTGCATTGTAAGGATGTTGCCTGGATGATTGCTCCTCAACCAGAGATGTCAGCCAGCTGACACACACTGGCAGACAACAAAGGACATTTCTGATGGGGGTCGGGTGGTGGACTAGGAGAAATTTCCATGTGTTTGATATTTGTATTCAAGTAGATTGTGTCCCTTTGAAAATTCCCTGAATTTACTACCTCAAGCAGAAAGATGGAGTCTTGGGGTGGGGAGAAAGACAGCCCACTTAGAAGATGGGCAGTAAGATGAAAAAAAATATGATGGTCTTGTTCTGGTTTTGGTTTGAGACAGCCAGAGAGAACTTGAAGTTGGCTGGGTAGAATCTGGGAGGAGTTGGGGGGTGGGGGAGGAAAAACATGCTCATAATATATTGTAAGAAAACAATTTTAATACAAACGAGAGTCTGCTTTCTTTTCTCAGTTGCCTTTGGTTGTGGAAAGGGACAGAATTATTAAACTAACAAGGTCACTGTGACTTTAATTTCTGAGGTGTTAGAGAATATATTTATCCATTTTTAAGGATTTGTTAGATGCATGTGTCTGCATATGCATAGTAGTGTCTTGCTACCTCTGCCCTGCCCAGAGTATTAGCCCAGGCATTTTCTGCATTATTGGTCACATGGAAAGGGAATGCCATGAAGAAATGTTATTTATACATGGGAAATCTCTGTGTGAAGTAACAGAGGGCTATTGCATGCTAGTGTGATTTTCTCAAGTGGTAGAATTTTGCATCAAGACTGATCAGCCCCAGTGAGTAAACCCCAGAGGCAGTGCAGGCACCCTGTCTCAATCTTCATTTTACTTTCTCACAAATGCAGAACTCGTCAGCTGGTGCATGCTCAGCAAAGCAAAAGGAACAGAATCTTATTTTTAACAGAGGGTTGTCAGAGTCATCCAGTGCACAGGGTGTGCAGGGCTAGAGGTGGCCTGATCTGTATGACAACGGTGCTTCCTGCTTCCCTTATCTGAGACCTCCGGAGTCCTGATACCTAAGCACTGGAGTTATGCTATGGATGTATAAGTTATTCTATGAGTTTATAACTTATAATTAGTGCAGGTTGTATATGTGTATATGTGTATATATATGTGTGTATCTGTACAGTATGTGTGCACATCCATGTGGAGCTTAGCATTCAGCATTTTCCTCATTTGTTCTCCACCTTTAGTTTTAATACAGGAACTGTCATTGAATCTGGAACTCATTGATTCAGCTCAACTGGCTGGGTAGCAAGCCCTATGAATCCTATCATTGCCGCCCCAGTGCTGGGGTCACTGGCACAATGGCTTCCAGCGAATCAAACTCAGATCTTCAGGCTTGTTTTGATAGCGCTTTACTGACTGTGTTATATCACCAGCCCAAGAAGGTCCTCTTTTGTGGGGATTCTCTCTCTCTCTCCCCTTCTCTCCCCCTTCCTCCCTCCCTCCCTTCCTTTCTTCCTATCTTCATTTCTTTTTTAGTGGGTGGGTATTTAATTTACATCTAAGAAAAATCAATAGTCCAAGCATGTAAATAAAAACCAACCAAATAGAAAAAAAAAACTAATGGCTTAATAAGGATTTTCATAATGTATGTATTTGAAGGAAACTTCTTACATTTTATCTTTTCATGACTCTACATAAAATTGTATGTGTCTCATGTGACAAATGTAAATTAATTAACTAGCCTATTAATTTAAAATATCAAGACAACCCACAGTCACTCCACTCCATTTCCTCTCCCATACCACCCACCAAAATTCTCTCCCAAATTCATTTTCTGTTTCGTTTGGTTTCCCCCACTGAATCCACTTGGCACTGCTGGTATGTGTATGGTGTAGGGCCATCTACTCACGGCTAACCTTTCAGGGGTCATATCCTTGAAGAAACTGATTCTCTCCCTCCACAAGCCATCAATTGTCAGCAGTGTCTTAGCTAGAGGTGGGCCTTTGTGAGTGCCTCCTTTCTCTATGCTGGGATTTTGTCTGGCTTGATCCTGTGGAGAACTTATGCATCCTGTTTCAACCACCTTGAGGTAACAGGTACCACAGTCCTGTTGTGGCTGTTTCCCTGTCACCACCCACTGCCTCCGACTCTTATAATTGTTCAGATCCTTTACCCTTGATTTTCCCTGAGGCTTGGGAGCAAGAGGTGTGGTATGGATGCTCCACTTACAGCTGAGCATGCACAGTCTCTTATTCTCTCTGTGTTGAGCAGTTTTGAGTTTCTTACTGATACTGGCACATGATTTCTCTGTTTAGGTTCCTCCCAGTGTTTTCTTCAACTGAATTTTTCCATGAATCAGGTAAAGAGCAGGGAAGGGGATGTTGCACCATTGCCATGCTTTCAGGCTTAAAGGAACTCAAAATTATAGCCCAAGAGATAAGCGACTTTCTTTTTTATAACATCAGGTTTTGGAAGCCCAGGGAAGAGTTCTGTTATCATTTGGCAACTTGTTCCTACCTGTGCAACAAAGACCTGTTGATTGATCTGGTAGTAACCAGAAGAAATAGCTTGATAATTAATGATGTTCAAAGAAAATCATACCAACCCACTTCTTAGTTTTCCGTTAAGGTGGCTTTAGTATTCTCTTGTCTTTATGCATTTATTCTTCTTGGAAATGCCTTCCAGAGCACAAATGATATTACTTTTCACTTTAAGACTCATCAACTCTCCAACAGAAAATCATAAAGCACATTCTTATGTTAAGACTGAATCTATCTCTTCAAAATTCTCACCATGCTATGTCCACCAATCCTAAAGTACTGTATCGATTCTTGCCCAATCCTGTCAAAGTCCCCACATTGAAAGACTGGTTTGAAAGGACATTTCCATGCTAATAGTGTGTCCATTCTGCTATTCCTCAGTGTTAAGGATGTGAGAAACTCAGTCTAGTTCATCATCTTTCTGTCCTAGCAAGAAGCAGAACTCAGCTTTAGCTTAGATTTGGGTGATACTGTTTTGGCTCTTTGATATCTATGCCAGTGTCTTGTCAGCTCCAAATGCAAATGCTAGTGAATGTAACCCATATGTATTGGTCAACTTGTATGGATTGAACACTTAGAGCTTCTGTAGAAGGAGGCCCAAACTGACTGTCAAGCACCTGCTTTCAAAATCCTCAGTGATGGAAACTATAGAGTGCAAATGGGCACCGTATAGACGTCAGCAGGTGGATTTGAGGGAAGACATTAATTCCACCCAGGACATCTCAAAAAGCTCTTTAGAGACTCTGGGCTTGACTTGAAGTGTAATGGCTGACATGTCAAGAGGAAAAGGCTGTAGGGAAAAACATTCAACACGGAGGACACGCTATAAAGGAGGGAAGGGAAGCATATGTCCTGCAGTTCTTGTTGACCTGCGCTGGAATCATGAGAAATAAGGCTGGAAAAGTGCCTGGGGAATGAAACACGGGATCCTTGGAGAGGCAGGAAAGAACCCCCATTCTACGTCATAAACAGCAAGCACGCCTGGAAGATGGCGATGCAGCCAATTTACTCCTCCTACACTTCCCCTTTCTCGTTCCTCAGATTACCTGCTTCTCTTCCTTCTTTCTCTGCTTTCTTCCTCCCTCCTTCCTTCCCTCTTTCTTTCCTTCTTTCTTTCCTTCCTTCCTTTTGTTGTTTACCTTCTAGCAACCTGTGACCCTTTCTTTCTCTTCTTTTCTCTCTCATCCTTTTGGTTTTCAAACCCTTGTTCCATTTTTTTTGTTTTGTATTTAGTCTTCCATTATCCTATTCTGCCTCTCTCCATATTTGTTCTCTCTCTCTCTCTCTCTCTCTCTCTCTCTCTCTCTCTCTCCTCTCTCTCTCTCGTGTGTATGTGTATGTGTGTGTCTCTTTTACTTCACATTTCTTTACTTTTTTTTCTTTATTATTCTTTACTTACTTCCTACCTTCAATTCTTTTTCTTCTTCTTGTCCTTATATACCCCTAAAAAGGTACATTTGGGTGTTCTGCCTGTGCAACGTGTGTGACTGGTGTCCGTGGAAGCCAGAAGAGAGTGTTATTAGGTCTCCTGGAACTGAAATTATCAGCTTCCTTATAGGAGCTTTGAACTAAACTTGGGTCTTCTGGAAGAGTAGAAAGTGCTCCTACGTGCACTCAGATGCCCATGCTTGTGTTCAAGAGGATTCAGAAGTCCTGAGAAGCAGAAAATCAGATGAAAATGTAAGTAGGATCTGTACTGAAACAACAGCAACCAAACTGAACTGAAAGTCTTGCTGGAAAAGTGTTACTGCTGGTTGGCTGCTTTTCATAATTAGGCTGCAGGGTCAGAGATGAGCTGCAGGAGCAGGGGAACTGAAGGGCGGGAGAAGATCCAGATGACTGAGTGGGCAGGTGGTCCAGATGAAGCAACAGAAGGGCAGACAGATGGCAATTAAATAGGCTGTGTCAAGATTGGGGACCAAGTAGAGCTGGCATCCTTAATCCCGTCCAATAATCTCTTCTAGATTAAACATATATATTTTGCTCAATTTGTAAAAAGTATAAGGGGTCTTTGCATTATAGTTACTATGAATGTGTATAAAATTTAATTTTTGATTTTGGCTTTATGTCCCCCCAAAGGTAGCCTTTGTAAATGTCCCATATAAATTAGAAAAGAAAGTATATTCTGTGATTGTTGGATGAAATATTTTATTTATAGTAAATACATTAAGTTTATAAATGGTGATTTTCAAATTTCTGTGTCCTTGTTGATTTTAAAAAGTTTGTTTATTTCCATTTCTGAGGATATTTTGTTATTTCCCCTCCTAGGGGTCGATATTTCTGCAGTTCTAACAATTACCTTCATTCAGCTTTATAGATCTTGAACATAAATCATTAGGGGAAATATACGTTACTTTTATCTGTGTTGATACATTTAGTAACAGAAATATAGTGTTAAGAAAATTGTGTTTTCTGTCTTAGATGGGCTTTGCTTGTCTTGAGTGTGATATTTCTATTTTGGAAACTTTATAGATGAAATAACTTTTTGTCTTTTCACTTTGTAATTTTCTTATCCTCACATTTAAGCTTTACCTTTTATGAGAAGCATGCTTTTGTTTTAGAAAAAATTAAGTAGTAATTTTAATTACTATTCAGTATTTATATCATGTCTCATTATATAGTCCAGACTGATCTTGAACTCAGTATTTTCCTGTCTCCTGAGAGCTGAAATTACAAGTATCTAATTCAGTCTTAATTTTTTTCTTTTTTTTTTTTATTGAGAAAAGGAAAAAAAACAAGTTT
>NC_022014.1:51553202-51554496 GCF_000317375.1 Microtus ochrogaster | reverse complement strand
CAGAAACTCACCCCAAAACTAGGTCTCCTGGCACAGAAGATCAGGCCTCTGTGCTGGATGGGCAGGTCGCAAACAAGGCGCCAACCCTGCTCGTTGCAGGCAGGCTATAGAAACAAAGGAACTCCCTCCCGCTTGGGTGCCCGAGGATTCGGACCTCAGTCTTAATTTTTAATCATGATTGTAGTCCATTTTTATTTAAGATAGTTCATAGTACATTTGAACATGCTGGACACATTGCCTCCCCAATGCTGGGATTACAAGCAGCTCTTCCTTGCCTGGTTTCATCATTTTGATTGTAGTCACCATCCAGGACATAAAGATCTTTCTCTTTTTGTGTTTGGTTTGCATTTCCTTGATGGCAGATGCTGAAAATATTGTCTCTAGTGCTGATTAACCAACTAAGTGTATTGTTTTGAGAAATGTCCATCTACCTCCTTTAGCCTTTTGTAGTGGGATGTTTGCTGTCATGGACTTCAAACCTACAAGAACACATTCTTCACTTTTATCTTACTCACCTGATGTGTTCTTTACCCACTTTTCTAATTTCTTGGCTCATTTCCCCCTCATGGTGTCACTATAATTTAATGAATTCTTTATTGGATAGTTCATTCAGAGATCTAGAGAATGCCTCATCCTCCCAGGCCTTGTATACAGAGGCATTTGTGTTATCTCTTTCCTGCCTAGTCTCTAATGATAGCTTAAAGGTGGAATTAATTCCATAATCATAATTTGGTTCCCACTGGCACCGTAAAGGGCACAAGATGCCAAGCTTTACCTTGTCTTCTTGATAACAACTTCTTCCAAAGTCATGCTCAAAATCTTTAACATTTTCTCTCAATCCATGATGTCTTCTGTTTTATTTTCAAATTTTACATGAATAAGTGGATTTTCATTTACCTTTTGTGTGTGTGTGTGTGTGTGTGTTCAAACTGAGAGCTTTTACTTTAGAAACACTTTACTGTATACCTCAGGGTAGGGATACTTTTGGTATGATGAACCCCATGGCCAAAAGCAACTTGGGGAGGAAAGGGTTTATTTTCCTCATGGTTCAATTGTACAGTTCATCATGGAAAACAGGTAGAGGAGCAATTCACACAGGGCAGGAACCTGGAGCAGGAGTTGATGCAGAGGCCAAGCAGGAGTGCTCTGTTTATTGGCTTGCTTCCCTGTCTTGCTCAGCCTGTTTTTTTCCCCTCCCCTCCCCCCCTCCTCTCCCCTCCCCTCCCGAGTCTGAAGAGCAGTCAGGGTTCCCTGCCCTGTGGAAAGTCCGAAGTCCTCCCCCCTCCATCCTGGT
>NC_022014.1:51504529-51553102 GCF_000317375.1 Microtus ochrogaster | reverse complement strand
TCTCTTCTCTTCTCTTCTCTTCTCTTCTCTTCTCTTCTCTTCTCTTCTCTTCTCTTCTCTACTTTTCTTTCTTTTTTTCCTCCTGAGACAGGGTTTCTCTGTGTAGATTTGGAACCTACTCTGGAACTCGCTGTGTAGACCAGGCTGGCCTCGAACTCAGATATCCATCTGACTCTGTCTCCCAAGTTTTGGGATTGAAGGTGTGCGCCACCACTGCCCGGCAGCCCGCCTTCTTACAGAGCCTAGGACCGCCAGCCCAGAGATGGCATTACTTGCAAAGGGGTGGGCCATCCCACATCAATCACTAATTTAAAAAAATGCTCTACAGGCTTCCCTGTAGCCTGATCTTATGGAGGCATTTTTCTCAGTTGGGGCTCCCTCCTCTCAATTAGTCTAGTTTGTGTCAAGTTAACATAAAACTAAGCAGCACAGTGTGTATCTCTTTGAATATTATGTCACCAATATATCATTTTCTGTTCTGATGACCCATTCAATAAGACATACTAGTATCTATGAATCTTAACTTCCTCTCCATAACTTAAAAATTTGCTTTTACATGTGTGCCCTGTTGTGGAATTCTTGACTATTTTTTGATTCATTGATTTCATTTTTCTCTTTGTGTATATTTCAAAAACTTAGCTTTAATTCCTGTTTTATTTTAGTGACTTATTTTATTCACAAGTGCTTTAAATCCCTTTTCCATCTGACAAATCAATACTTATACATGATGAATTTTAGTCATGTTTACCACCTGCTCCCTTCTCATCCCCTTCCCATTCCACCTTGAACCTTTCTTCTTAGCAAGTCCTCTTCTCTGTATGCGAGCCACAATTTGATTAGAATTGCTTGTCAGAGCACACATAGGAGGTTGTTACTGGAGCATAGGCAACTTATCAGTGCCACACCACAAAAGACACATAGTGTCCTCTCCTACAATCACTGAGTACTAATAGTGCTTCAGGGAGGGGCAGAGCCTTCTGGGCCCTTTCCATGTCTGTGTATCCACGATGAACATTTGATAGATTCAGTCTTGTGCAGATTTTGTTCAGATAACCACAGCAACAATGACTTCTTCCACAGTGTTTACCTAGCCTTGGAGGGATGGGGTTGATTGAGCTGTCCCAGAACTTTGGCCTGTTGTAAGTTTCTGCATTAACCACATACAGAAAGGAAATTTGTTTGTGAAGGCTGGATACAGTACTGACCTATGAGTATTTAAAAGGCAGTTTATTAAGAAGACTATTTAGCCAAACGATATTAGTAGGTTTCCCAGTAGGGCCATTGACCTCCCAAGCTGTGGGTTCTTGAACCAGAAATGTGTCCCCCTCTTTAGAGTAGGCCCAGATAAAATCAGAAAGTAATTGGTTACTCATTAAACAGTCACACCACTATTGCACTATATAGTACATTCATCCTGGTAGGTTCATAATAAATTCTTAATTTATTACTGTGCAAATAGAAGTTTCTGTCCTATGCTGTCCCGCAGCCACTAGGTCCTAAAGAAACATACAGAGGCTTATATTAATTGTAAACTGTTTGACCTATTAGCTCAGGTTCACTCCTAACTAGATCTTACAACTTAAATTAACTCAGAATTCTTATCTATGTTTAGCCACGTGGCTTGGTACCTGTTCTCAGGGAGGCATTCTCTTCTTGTTTCCTCTGTGTCTGGCTGGTGACTGCGGTTCTGCCTTTTCTCTTCTCAGAATTCTCTTAGTCTGATCACGCAGCCTATACTTCCTGCTTGACTACCAGCCAATTAGTGTTTATCAAACAAATATGAGTGACAAAACTTTACAGTGCATAGAAGCACTGCCCCACAGCACTACTGAGTGAGGTCATTGATAACTTTTCTACTATAGCATCCTGCATCGTGACTTTTGGTACAGTGAAACCTAGGTATTAGGTCAGATGGTTACAGCTCACCTCTATCTTTATTTCTTGTTTTTGTAACCAAAGTGTTTGGTGTCTTTAGCACTAGGGTTTACAGTCAAATTCTGATGGTCAAGAACTTTGTCAGTAGTCTGTATTGTTTGGAGGAACTTCAGGCTTTCAAGACTGATAACTCATAATGAAGTATCCTGCACTGGGTGCTAGGGTTTTCAATTACTCACCCATGGCTTCTGGGAGAAGTATTATCCATCCAGGGAGGGTACTACTGTTGAAACTCTTCCTCTAGTTTTTAGATTATATTTTGATATGTTTATGAAATAGGTTTTCATATGGCTTTTTCACGTATGCTTATTTTGGGTTACTCTTCCTATCTTTTCCTCCCTATTTGCAACCCTTACTGTTTAAAACTTTGCAGCTCCAGGACTTGCCCCTCTGCCTTCATGTCTTATGGGTTTTCCTGTCTTTCCCCCTATTTCTCTCTTTTATCCTTCTAGTGGCCATTTATATCTTTCTGGCATTTATTATTACTTTATACACTAACAATTTGAAGCTGGCATCCATATGAAAGACAACATGTGGCATTTGTCTTCCTGGGCTTGGGTTCCCTAACTCTGTAAAATTTTTCATGTCTCCTCATTTTCCTGAAAATTTAGTAAACTAATTGTTTTTGGTTGTGGAATAACATTCCATTTTTTATATACCACATTTTCATTATCTACCCTTCAGTTGATACATATCTGGTCTAGCTCATTTCCTCATGGTTGTGAATTGAGCTGTCCTGAATGTGGAAGCACAGTAGGTCTCTCTGTCCTAGGGGATGGAATCCTCTAGGTTAGTCCAGGCATGCTGTAGCTGGGTCAGACAACAACTCTGTTTATCCTTCTGAGGACACCCAACACTGATTTCCAAAATGGCTTCCCAGTTTTCGCTCCCCCCAATAGTGGATAAGGGTTCTTCTTTCCCCATAGCCTTACCAGCATATGCCATTATTATTTTTTCTTGATAATAGCTATTCCAAATGGAGTACAGTAAAATCTGAAAGAAATTCTAATTTGCAGTTTTCTGATGGTTTATAGGCATCAGACATTTAAAAAAGTGTTTATTATCCATTTTGAGAATCCTAGGTTTAGTTCCATGGGTCATTTTTAATTGCTTACTTTATGTTAGTGTGTTAAATGTTAAAGTCTGGACATGGATCCTCTGTCAGATGTTTAGCTGGTGGAGAGTTCTTCCCATTTAGTAGGATTCTTCTTCACTCAGTAGAACCTTCTATGTTTCATGAAGCCTCCCTTACCTATTGCTGGTTCTATTTCCCATGTGATTAGAGTCTTATTCAGAAATTCTTCACCTGTGTTTAAATTTTAATTGTACTCTCTGCCTTATCCTCTAGCTATTTCAGAGTTTTCTGTCTAACATTGAAGTCTCGAATCCATTTAGAGTTGATTTTTGTGTAAGGTGAAAGAACAACTATATATAGAATATATATATATGTACATATATATATATTAAAATTATATGTTGAAGAGAATATTTTTCCTCCAATTATTTTTGGCTTTGTCAAAAAACAAGTGGCTACAGTTGTATGGACTTATATATGGATCCTCAATTCTATCCTATTGATTACGTGTCTGTTTTTGTACCAGTATCATTCTCTCTTAGGGCTCTATAATATAACTTGAAATCAGGTTATGAAGCCTTCAGTGGTGTTTTTATTAATCAGAATTGCTTTGGTTATCTGATGTATTTTCTGCTTCCAAGGACATTTTAAGTTTTTTTTCTCCTTATTTTTGTAAAGAATTGAGTTGGCATTTTAATTAAAACTGTATCAAAATTATAGGTTGGTTATAAAAGTATGGCCATTTTCACTGTATTAATCCTATCAATCCATGTGCATGGGGGGATTTTCCAAATTCTAAGTTTTGTTTTCATTTTTTCCAGTGTTTTGAGTTATTCCAAAGTATTTTGGGCAGTTTTTTCTTTTTTAATTGCTATTATTGTGAATGGGTTTGCTTCCCTAATTTTATTTTTAATATGATTGTCATCAGTTTATAGGAAGGCTACTGAGTCATATATGTTAAATTTGTAGCCTTTGGTCAAAGTGTTATATCAACTTCCAATGTTTCTTAGTGGAGTCTTTGGGGTGGCTCATGTATCAAATTGCATTATCTGCAAAAAGGGTACTTTGACTTCTTCCTTTTATATTTGTATCCTTTTCATTTCATTTTTCTTTTCTTTTCCTTTTTGTCTTATTGTTCTAGCTAAGACTTCAAGAACTATATTGAATAGGAGGGGGAGAGTGGGCACCCTTGTCTTGCTCCTGATTTTAGTGGGATAACTTTTGAGTATTTTTCCATTAGCCATGGCTCTATGTGTGGGTAAAGTCACTACTGCAAATAGCAAACCACAGTTAGGGCTAAAGTACAGGTATATTCTCAAACTTCAATAACAAACCAGGTTGGGGCTAAATGGATGAGCTCTTTTACCATAGATGGCAAATGGAGCAAGTGCTGGAGTATGGGCATACTCTCTGACTTCAGGGTCAAACTGGAGATGGATCCAAAGTACAGGTGGGTTCTCTACTTCAAATAGTGCATCAGAACTGGGGCTGAAGCATGGCCATGCCCTTTAACACCAGGTATTGAACTAGAGCTAGGGTTGCTAAAGCTTTCCGAAAACTTTCACACATATTGTATATTATACAAACACAATAAAGATATTGTGTTTTCTATTTGTGTGTGTGTGTGTGTGTGTGTGTGTGTGTGTGTATTTGATGTGTGTAGTACATATGCTTGTGTGGGCATGGGTTTGCTGCACCACATGTGTGGGGATGAAAGGCTAACAAACCCCTAGTGTTGGTCTTTACTTTCCACGTTGCTTTTAGGCAGGGTCTCTTGTTGCTTGCCCCTAAGTATGCCAGGTTAGTTGGCATTGTGTTCTCCTTTTTATTTTTTTCCTTTGATGATTGTGGCAGTTTGAATGAGAATTGCTTCCACAAGCTCATATGTTTGAATATTTGATCCCCATTTGGTTTAGCAGTTTGGGAAGGATTAGGAGCTATAGTCTTGGAGGAGGAGGTGTCCCTGGGGGATGGGACTTTGAGGTTTCAAAAGCTCATGCTATTCCTGATGAGTTCTTTCTCTGCTTTAGATCTAGATGTAAGGTCTCAGCTACTGCTCCAGCACCATGCCTGCCTACCTGCTGCCATGCTCTCTGCCAAAATGGTCATGCACGCTAACACTCTAGAACCATAAGGCCCCAAATTAAGCGCTTTCTTTTTATAAGTTGCGTTGGTCAAGATGTTTTGTCATGCCAATGAAAAGTAACTATAAGATAATGATGTTACAACTATTAACTTTGAACTTTTCCCCATTATTCTTCTATAATATTAATTTATTTGTATTGCATTTCTAAGTTATAGAACTATTGTTTACTTGGTATTACTTTTCTTCATGTTCAAGGCCTTCCCCATCAGTTCTGGATATCTATTTTTCTGTCTCTAATAGTTTTCGAGATCAGTTTCTACTTTAGAGTCTCTGAAAAGCACATAAGAGTAGAAATAGGTCTTGCATTTTGAGCTAAACCTTCTCCCCAAAGGGATAGCAGGACAGCCCCTCCTCCTTCCAGGAGAGAGGCTGATCGTTACCCCCTATGGATGGGAGCTTGTTCTACTCTCTTCCTCCCAATTGTTCTCTGCTCAGCATGGACCACACTACTCTTTTAACCTCCAGCAACCTCTGCTTAACTGCATCTTTGGGTTCAGAGGTCCCAAAGGATGGTTAGCCTTGCTGACGATCCATTTCTATGAGTTTCTGCTTTACAGTAGATCTAAAGATGATCTTACATATTTCTATATTTTTCCATCTTATGTTTAATTTTGATGTATGTTTAGACTAGGGGGTTGTTAAGAGGGTTGTCTTGTTGCATTGTCCTGAGTGAACTTTGAAATATCTCACTGGACTTGTCCCGAAGGGGCAGATTTTGATCTGTGAAGTCTAGTCTCCCTCCACACCCACAGTGTGTCCTATCTTTTGGCATTTTGGTCTCTGACATAGTATAGTGTTAAATGTCTAGGACTAGTGACTTCTGACACCTGTCTCTAGTTTAATCTCAAATGATCTCCATCCTGTTCCTTCTGACTGGCCTCCCGGGCTCTCCCTGTATCCCTTCCATCTTTCAACAAGTTTGGAATGGCCAATTATAGAAGCTCTCCTTAGCAACCAAAAGGTCGTCCTCTTCCTCAGAGGACGGATTAACAGCCACAGTGTCCCAGCAGGTGAAAAGAAAGTCATTGTGTTCCAGATGTCTAATTCACAGAAGAGAATGAAAATGAGCAAGCAAGGGAAAGTTCAGTCTTCCTGATTAACACGCTGAATAACTTACATTTTCCAAGAACATAGCTCGGTCAGAACACTCTTCTAAAACTCCATGTGCCTGCTTTCTCCTCATCAAATCTCAGCTCAGATGTACCTCCTTGGGGGAGAGTTTAATTCAGTGGCAGCACTTTTGTGTTAACTCAAGCCGTCTTGTTTATTTGTACATGCCATTGCTGCTTCCCACTCTTATATGAACTCCTCGGAGGTCATGCCTAGTTGTTTTTTTTTTTTTATTATAATTTCCAAATATACGAGAGCATCACCAATGATCTTCACATACTAGTTAAAAAGTAACTAGTTAAACAGAGTGGACTGGTCTCACCATGATTCAGCACAAGAACTTCTTTTATTTTAACTTTTTACTATAAAAAATTTCAAATACAAGAAAGTAAAAGGAATGATAAACTCTTGTACTTACCATCCAGCTTTAGCAATATATTTTTAGCTTGTCTCTCTACCTCCTCATCTCTGATCCTTCATGTGTTGTTCAGTTACAGCTTTATTGATATATAATTTTATGCTCCATAAAATTTTCCCATTGTAAGTATAGAAGTCAGTAAATTTTTAAGTTAATTTACATAGTTATAAAATGACTAGTACAATATAGTGTTAGAAAATATGCCTCTCTCCTGTCTGCTGGTAGGTAATGATCCCTCCCATCACAACTAGTCCCATGTAGACACTAATCATCATACCTACAAATTTCTGTCCTTTGAACATTTTATATAAGTGTAGCTATGTAGGAGCATCATTGCATCTGCCCCGCCCCCCCCGTGTGTGTGTGTGTGTGTGTGTGTGTGTGTATGTGTGTATGTGTATGTGTATGTGGAGCATGAGGCCAGCACTGGTGACTCTAATGACAACTATTTCCCAGGGCACTCTGCAGGACCAGAGGATGTGGTGCTTGAGAGATGGACCAGAGGTTAGGAGTTTCAGGTCTAAAGAAAACTCCATTTTCCACTAATTCCAAATGGCAGAGGGACAAATGACCGTCTGTCGTGCCTGTTAGTGTACCAGAGCTCAGGTTGGCCTCCACGCTTCTGCAATATTCCTAGTTGCTGTTTTTAAAGTCCATGCTAGCATCCTGTCTCTGTTCACCTCCTCCCCTATCCTGAACTCTCTCAGTTCATGGGCTTCCCCCGCTCAGCTATGCATTCTCTTTATAACCCTGATACTTCAGCTATATTCTCTCTCTCTCTCTCTCTCTCTCTCTCTCTCTCTCTCTCTCTCTCTTTCTCTCTCTCTCTCTCTCTCTCAATCTCTCCTCCTTCTGCCCTGCTCTCCCATACTCTGCTGGCCATGTTCAAATCTTCCAGATGTTTTTGGCTGTTCTTTCCCTTGTGTCTAGAACAACAAGCACAAACAAAACACAACAAAAACAACAACAACAAAAACACCATCACCAACAGAAATGCAACACAAACAAAGAAAACACAAAAAACAAAAACAAAGCAAACAAACAAAAACCAAATCCCTTCCCCTTAACTACACCATTCTAGCCTCCTTGGCCACAGCACCCTCAATCCCCACCATACCCACTCTTAAAAAACAGACACAGGCCATGAGAGCCAGTAAAGATCATTTGTCTTATACATTTCTTTTACAGGGAAAAGGCTTCAGGGTCCTGGGCATAGTCACAAACTAACTGGTGAACATACTGGAAAATAAGTTGTTCTTTATTTTCCCTCTGTGCCATGTGAGCTGCTTTTAATGGAGCATCAGTCATTGGCAACCCTACCACATGGCTGGCACTCAGCCAAGGAAGATACACTGAGCACATCCCAGATCTGTCTCTACCCTTTCCACACATCTCTGCTTGGATCATTCTGAGTCTCTTTCTGGCTCAATTTTCAAGCTCTCAATACAATGTCGAGATTGTACTTAGATTACGTGCTCACTGAGCAATTAAATAAGATAATTTGAAAGGTTATTTGGAAATATGAGAATTCAGTTTGAGAGAAGCAATCAAAAGTATAAGTAAGATAATCACGTCTCTTGTGTTCAGAGTATTTATTATACACAAAAAAATGGATGGTCAAGAACAGGGAAGATTATCATAGGGGCCCTAAGATAAGAGGTCATTAAGCAAGATCAGAGGTTTGACCAAAGGCTGGTGTAAAGAACTTACTTACCATGGTTACCAAGGGCATTGGCGAGTGGGCCTCTTCTGTTTGTCTAATAAAATGTTTTTATAACAGAACCATGTTAGATTCTGTCAGAATCATGATAGATCTGCCAGCAGAAAGGAAATCAACCATGCAAATTATAAACCATGTCAGAGATCTGTCTGGGGTGCTGTAAAATGATCCAAATGGGATATAAAAAGCAAGCAACTCCGACGGCCTTCATTTCATCGAGTAGTTATTAGTGGACACTACTTGTGCTCTTCTGAATTATGGGAATATCGTGGGGGTGGGGTGGGGAGCGGGGCTGGTGACTTCCTGCAAGGAAATGGAGCTTGCTAGGCCACTAACAAAGCATCTGCACACACTGTATTATTCAGATCCAAGATGGACCAAGAGGGAATTTTTAATGGTGGTGGGCTTTTAAAATGAACAGTTCTATTTGGAGTGCAAGGGCAAAAATTAAATTGGAGATTTGAGCCTTTTAGTGCAGGACAAAATAAAAGGCCAAGGTAGGGTGGTGAGAGTGTTAGGGACGCTTATAGCTGAGGTCAGGGGTGGCAGTCATTCTCCATGAGGCTGTGTCCTGTCTCCAGGGCCCATGGGTTGGGCATGATTTTATTGTGCTGTCCAAACCACTGATATGTGAAGATCTATGTCAGTATGGGCCGAACTGTATTCTCCCCAAATTCTTAGGACTACAAGTAGTTTAGATTTAGTTAATTTTTAATTATTTTTTAAAAAAACAATTTGGCTAGTAAAAATAAAAAAATAAAAAAGAAGAAAAACACAATTTGGAGTATTTTTTATAAACATCGCGAGATATCTGGGAGATAAAAATCTAAATCTAAGCAAGAACTAATTTGTGTTTCTTATGCAGCCTGTACATATACCCTCCAGGCAATTACATTTGTTGCTTATAATGACTGCTGCTGGTATGTAGCAAAGGCTGGTGCTATGGAATTTCCCACCCGTGTGTATAAGAGAGACCTTTGGGAGGTACAGTGTACCACAAAGTAGTTAAGTCACTGGGCCTCTGATCTCTACCCATCTAGAGGGAATTAACATAATCCTCTGATTAGGGTTTTAGGACAGAGAAAGACAGTTTCCTACTGTCTCACCATGAGATCCCATCTCCCACAGGCATTCTGTCAAAATGTCCCTACAGGGTACCACTGAGAGCCCTTCCCTGGCCAAACAGGTGAGGTCTTACAACCTTGGACTTTTAGTCTAGAAATTGTAGGATGCATAAATATTCAGCCTCAGATATTTTGCAGTAGTAATGGGGAAAAAGGCATGACTGATTTGGAGAGTACTGTAGGACATACACAGGTCTTCCTAAAATTAGAAAGGCCCCTCTGTGTCTGTATCCTCTATGGACACCAGCCTTTGCCCTGAGAGCCATGATTTGCCTGGAGAATACCTATTTGGGGGAAGGCAAAAAGGTTAAAGAAAGTGAGCTAGTGGTACCATATTACAGTGTGTAGGATGAATATATCTACTTCAGAATTCTTAGGACCTCAAATATTTTGGAATTAGAAATTTAAAGTTTGTTTACTTGTTATTATGGTAATTTAATAGAATAATTTTAATAATTCTCTGCATAAGCAAATATTCATAGTTAGGCTGTTCTACTCACAGAAGGATCTGTGCTCAAAAAGTTTCAGAATTTAGAGTTAAGGTTTTTGGATTAGGGATGCACAGTCTTTATCAGTTATTTAGTTTTAAATAATAGAGTTGGACCACTGAAGTAGCAGTTCATAAAACTGGAAGAGGGGTTCATTATTACTTGTTGGATTGCCCATTGTACAGAACTTTCTTGTATGTGTGAGAAACTTGTATTTATTTTTCCCCTGCTTGTTTGTTTTATTATAGTATTTTTGAAATTATAGTATAATCACATCATTACCCCTTTCTTTCCTGCAATCCCTCCTATGCAACCACTTTGCTCACTCTCAGATTCATTGCTTATTTTCTGCAGTTATTGTTATGTGTTTGTGTGTGTGAGAGAGAGAGAGCAACAGAGAGACAGATGCACATACACACAGAGACAAAGAGAGTCAAGAGAGAGGCAAGAGATCACACAAAGAAAGTATTCCTAAATAGATATATACCATTTACTCAGTCTGTGTGCCACTTTTATGTATATCTCAGGTTGACCATTTGTTACTGGATAGCCACTTGGGGTGTTCTTCCCCCCAAAAGACCATTTATTCACTCTCAGGATTGCCAAGTTTTCTGTAGTTCTTTGTTTAGGGGTAAAACCCTTTCCATGTTACAATGTCCATTGGTGTAGTCTTTGTTAAGGTGGAATGTACACACACACACACACACACACACACACACACACACACACACACATTTAATAGAGAGGTGGATGTTTAGTCAGATGTTGTTGGAGGAATAATGAACTACATATGGCATCATGGAGGTGAGAGAAATGAGTTTTGATGTTTGAACATCATGGAAGGATGGGTTGAAAATGTACCCAGCTATGGTAGCTTCTATGTAATTTTAGCACTCAGGAGGTGGAGACAGGTTAGCCCTTGAGGAAGCTGATGAGGTAGACTACCCAGATCCATAGGTTTCAGGCTCAGTGAGAGAGCCTGTGTCAGTAAATAAGGTGGCAGGCAAATGAGGAAGATACCTGATGTTCACCTCTGACCTCCACATGCATAATCATTTGCACATGCAACTCCACACAGCAAATCACCACACATGCAGACACATAGTCATGTTCAGGTATATCAGACACACACACATACAAGTGCAATATATATGTATTTCAAATCCAGTTTAGCCAAACCAACCAACCAACCTACCTGAAACGTTGAGGCTAGAGGAAATATGTAACTCTAATGAAAGTGGATTAATTAATCTGTGATCAGAAGCTCTATAAGGTTTTGTCACAATGAATTGACAGATATCCATTTCAAGTTGTGACCAAAAGTTCCCTTGGTTCCTTCTTGCATTTTTTAAAAGAGGGGAAGACTGGGGCCATTCCTTACCTTGCTACAAATCTTTTATGAGATCCAATTGACTTAAACCTTGAGCACAAACAGAACACCAATGTATGACTTGTTCTTAGATATCGGCTCCATGGCAGATCTTTGCAACTACCATAGCAACTAGAACAATTTCAAATATCTCATTCTTCTGTGGGATGGAGGAGAAGGCAACCTTCAATTTGCATTATTCTCTACACTCAGAAATCTATTCAAACTTGGCCCATTGGCAGATTTGAATAAATAAACTGAAGTTGAAATTAAATACTTTAAAGCTTGACTTAGAAATCATCTTTGTTTATCCAATGTACAGAATTAATGGTTATTCTCAAGAGAACGGAAGAAAACAGGAACAGTCATGCTTCTATTGCTTTAATGCTTTAAAGTGATTTTTAATTATCTTAAAAATACATATATTTGCCATTTACAGTGTACTCCATGCTTGTATTCTCCAAAATCCCCAGGTTGATATTGTTGCCCCTAATGTAGTAGAATTAGAAGGCAGAGAGAGCCTCTTAGAGGTGATGGGAAGCCAAGGCAGGACCTCGTCAACTAGATGCATCTTTTTATTTTTATTAAAAAAAAAACCCCAGGGGGATCTCTTGTCCTCCCCTTTTTTTGTGTGTGAGGACATAAGAATTTGGTAACGTGAAACCTGAAAAAATTCCCTCACTAGAACCATACTGGCATTCTGATCTCAGACTCCAGAATCATGAGAAAGAAATCTCTGGTATTTTTAAACAACATAGTTTGTCGTGTTTTGTAGTGGCACTGACAATCAAGAATTAACTACCCTACTTTAAAGTAAAAGCAACCTCAACTTAACATCTCTTATTTTATACATGTGACATGTTCTATGGCTCCCAAATTATTTTAACTTATCTTACAATGATTGGATATGATGGGATTTATGTACCTATTACTCCAACTGTTGAGATAAAAGGCAAATTGTAAACTATATTTCTTTATCAAAATGAAATAAGTAATTTTTGGTCTACAAATTTGTTTCTTATAGATTATTTGTGCTATAAAACATGTTGACTCGGTGCTATAGAAAGAGCAGATTTTATCCTTATTTTGGGAAAGTTTTACTTCACAAATACTATAAATATAAAAATGACAAAAATGCCCACAGCATTGCTACTCAAATATATCAGTTTGCTTATCTTTCAGTTTCTGTAGAAATGTTGACTCTTGCATATACATCACTTTTACACATTTGTCATTAAGTTTTGCCATATTAAGATAGAAATCCTACAGATCTTTCGAATGTCTTTTTGATAGTTTGTGAACTTGAAACACCATTGTCTAGTTAATATCTCCTTCAATGATAAGGTAGCATTGTGAGACTTTTTCATTTCTGAGTTCTACTGTTGTGCAGAAGTCTCTGAGAACCACCTTTTTTATCTAAATATTATTGGAAGGGTGAATTTGGCAAATCGGTTTGCTGGGTCAGAAGCTATGAATATTTTTATAAGCTTTCTGACAGAACACACCAGTGCCTTCTGCCATCATCACACAGATGTGCATCTGTCTCTTTTCTTCCCTTATCAGTACACAGATGTGCATCTGTCTCCATTCTTCTGCCACCAACATACAAATGTGCATCTGTCTCCATCCTTCTGCCACCAACATACAGATGTGCATCTGTTTCCATCCTTCTGCCACCAACATACAGATGTGCATCTGTCTCCATCCTTCTGCCACCAACATACAGATGTGCATCTGTCTCCACCCTTCTGCCATCAATGCACAGATGTGCATGTCTGCATCTTGACAGAAAAAAAAAATAGGGAATCTCCTAGCATGGAAGAAGTTATCTGTGATCTTAACTCTCAGCTATAGGATCTCCCTCCATGCATTTCTCAATTTTGTAGAGAAATATTTCTTTCAACTGTCATAATAATGTGTACTTTACTGGGTTATATTCAGGGTTAAATAATAAAGTATAAGCCTATTATTTAATGTGATCCTTGACATTCACTGTTTAACCAATCTGATAGTTAGAAAAACTAAAGATTAAGGCATCTATTCCCCGTGAGACTATGATTTCCCAGATTCTTAATATTGATCGTCAATTTGAGAGGATCTAGAATCTTCTAGAATATAAGCCTCCAAACACTCTGTTGAGAGATTATCTAGATTAGGTTAGTCCCTCTAGATAAGTCTGTGAGGTATTATCATGATTGAGTCATTTGATGTGGGAAGAGCCATCTTACTGTAAGTATTATCATTCCATGGGCGAGGCTCCTGGACTGGACAAATAAAGCAAACAGCCAAAAGTGGTGATTCAGGTTGAGCACTAGCAATCATCACTCCCTGCTTCTTGCCTGAAGACACAGTGTGACTACCTGTTGACACTGACACCCTTGCCATGGTGTTCTAGTACCTTGGAAGTGTGATCTGATATCAGCCCTTCCTGTATGTTGCTTTTGTCAGGGATTTTGCAACAGCAACAAGGCATTAATGAAACCACATTTTGTAATGAATTTAACTACATTTTTAGTAGTTTATATGTATTATACTTTAAGATCATTTAAATATTACTAAAGTCAGATTGCATTCTATGGTGAATATGTTTTTTTTGATGTAAGTCTCATGTAACCCCAGGTATCCTTAAACTCAGTCTAAATTCAGAATAGCCGTGAACTTCTGACCTGTCTGTTTATAAGTCCCGAATTTTGAGATTACAGGTGTGCATCACTATGCCTGACTTTACACAGAATATTTAATGCAGCGGCATATTCTTATTTTGTTTGAAAACTGTCCATTAATTCTCTTATAATTTCCAATGTCTTAGCATGGAAGAAAATGAATATTTTCATTTATGTGAATTATATATACTTATTATCCATTTTACAGATATATTAATATATTGAGAGTTTTATTATTAATCTGTATGAGCACTTTGAATATTTAATCACTTATTCTGGTTTTCATATTATTTATTTTTAAAAAGATATATTTGTAATTATATGTGTGTGGGTCTGTGCACATTTGAAGGCAGTGCAGGAGGAGACCAGAGACTGTAGCTCTCCTGGAACTGGAATTACCACCTGACGTGGGTTTGGGGAGTCAAACTCAGGTCCTCTGCTAGAATTGCGTATTCTTTTAAACACGGAGCCACCTTTCCAGCCCCACTGTGTGTTTCTTTACTTATAATAGACCTTCTAGATGACAGTGGGCTGAGGGAAGAAGGGACCTGAGAATTACGTATGCTGTTTGGATGTGGTAGCATGTGCTTCTCATTACAGCATGTGGGAACTGAGGCTGGAGTAGCACTGTGAGGTTGAGACCAGCCTGGGTGGTGAAGCACCTATCTTTAATACCCGCCCCCCACCACACACACAAAGTCCTCAGAACTCCCCAAACAAACGAGCACTTGATGGGCTAGTTTCTCCTCCCAGTTCGTGGGTTAAATTATCATTTGTCCTGTAATTTTGTCTTCTCTTCCATGTTGTGTTATAACTGCATTTTAGATCTCGGTGCATGCCGCATGCAAGGCTCTGAGTTTCCCTAAATAAGGGGCACATGTTTTTACAAGAACATAAGGACACCACAGATACCAGATAACAGCAATGTTCTTAAATATGGTCCCCTGGAGATAATTCAAGATATGACCCCGAAGTCTTTTGACTTCAAACAATAAATGGCTGATCAGTTTTTCAAATATCGGTCTTCTGATCTTTATGTTTTTCCCTTGGTTTGTGCTGATAATCCATCTGTTTTCCCAGCATCTTAGATTTCATATCTGGGGCTATTTCATTATTGTGATTGTCTACTGCAACCTTAGCGAGCACAGAAATCACACACATCTTGAAAATGTTACCTTCTCTATGGTTGACTTGTAGTTTTAAAACTCTTTTAGTGTTTTGTCTGGAATCTATTGCTTATCTTTGCTATTTGTTTCCCATTTGATTATACCTGAACATTTTATGTATATTTCTTAGAACATTTTATATATATTTCTTAGAACAAAATGTCTGTTGGGTAGGATTCTAAATACATAAGTAAATAAACTTGAGGGAAAGCAAGAAAAGCTCCATCATTTTTATCTCTTTACAGCTAAGGGTTGGTCATTTTATTCTTCACTGTGTGGAAACTGTATTTTCCTTAGCATAAGATAAAAGCACATTCCATTCTTCCACACAAAAGTTTATGTGCGTCTGGCTGCATGTGCACTATACTTAGTATATGTTTTATTTATACAGCAAAGAGTATCAAACTTGGCGGAGTTTTCTCCATGAGAAGCGCTTTATAGCTGCTTGCAAAGCAAGCGCTCACCTTTCCTTTAATGCTTGGTGAGTTTTTAAAGTTCTGTATCTCACTGAGATTTTCCATTTTTTTCATATAAAGAAATTATACAATTTTTAATTTTACACATGTACTTTTAAATTTTATTTTCCTGTTTTAACTATTTATTAGCAGTAATGCCCCTTTCAGGTTTTTTTTTAAAGACATGAAGTTTAGAACTCCTTCTCTTAGTCTATCTATTTTTGTCCCCGTATTGATGCTTTTGAAATCTTATGGTGAATGCTTTCACTATGTCTCTACTTACAAATTAAAACGTTTTTATATCTCAGAAGACTTTCTATCCATATAGTTTGTAGTGAGTTCTTAAATTTTTTAGTTTTGAAAGAGGATCTCACGATGTAGTACTGGCTGGCCTGGGAATCAGAGATCCACCTGTCTCTGCCTCCTGGGTGCTGGGTTAAAGGCCTGTACCACCTCAGTCCACAATTGGCGATATTTAAAACTTTCCATTCCATACCTAGGCTGGTTCCTTTCTGAAACCACAGATTCAATAACAGAATGTTGTTCACTTTAAATTTCAGGGATCTCATTAATGTAGGACACATGATCCATTTATCTTTTCGTTTTGAGAGAATACTGTCGGAAAAGTTTAATTTTTGCATTCTGATGCTCATGGACAGCCAAAGAGAAGTTATACTTTCCTGTCACATAGAGGTGTGTATATAGTGTATATACATCAAGCCTCATACATATGCATGTCTGTGTTTTATGCTTTGTAACTTTGTAGAAGATACTTGATAGCGTGATAATAGTTTCTTCCCAAAATTATATTTAAAATTTTTCTAGTTCTTATTTTTCATGGTTTTATACTTTTGTTTACTGTTCATTTAGTTGCTTCATCATGTATAATCAATGTGATGGGCATATTGCTAAACTGGCTCTCTCAAGTGACATTAAAAATATATATAATCTACTTAAAATATTATCCTTTAAGTCTGATTTTACTGTTAATTTTTGCATGTCATTTTTATTTTATTTTATTTATTTTTGGTTTTTCAAGACAGGGTTTCTCTGTAGCTTTTGGTGCCTGTCCCGGAACTAGCTCTTGTAGACCAGGCTGGCCTCGAACTCCCAGAGATCCGCCTGCCTCTGCCTCCCGAGTGCTGGGATTAAAGGCGTGCTCCACCACCGCCTGGCCTGCATATCATTTTTTAAAATACAACTCTTAACAAGGCCTCATAGTAGATGAAGACTAATTATTTGTGGTTATAACAAGTTTCTTTGATTAATAACTACTATCTGAAACTTCATTACTTTCAAATGCTTGTCTCCTACTTGAATGGACTATAATTCAAAAGATTATATTATCACATTTTGAAGTATAACACCTTATTTTGATATTTTACAAGTATTCATGAGTATGCTTTATTATTTGTGCCAAGGAGACTCAAAAGTTCATCTTTCACTCTCCTATTGAAGAGCAAAGAAGTATTGGAGCAGCAAATTGATTCTCCCTTGTTGCCAAGTGTTCAGTATTGTTGAACGTTATTAAAACATTGGCAAACACAAACTAAAGTTAACTTGCCATTGTCCTTAGCTGGAGATGCCAATTCCTGTGTGCTACTCAGGGCTTCTTTTGAAATGTGTTTATTGTGTTTATGACTCCGTGCACAGATTCTCACTCCTTCCCCTTTAATTTGGCTCTTAGACTCAAGGAGGATGCTCCACTAGAGAATCTTACATGATAGGGTCATGATACAAAGAGATCTAGCAGTTGCTGATTTATATCTATTTGCTACTTTGGAAAATCCCCTTCTTTGAAGAAAAGAAACACACCATTTTTCTTTAAAGCTTCTTAGTTTTTACATATGCTCTCTAATTTTGTAATAACAATGAAGTCAATAGTTCAGTAGTTTGATTTGTCAGTATTTGCCTGCATTTCTCTTTCTTGAGTGCTTCTTTATCTTTTTAAACTATGAATAAACTTTCTTTTTTTTTTTTTACCCAATCTTTTAACTGGCAACTTAATTCTCTTTGATTTAGATTGCTTTTTTCTTTCTAAACACCATCTTTGGACATTGATTGCACCCTGCTTTGCAATGAGACTTTTACTATAGAAAGCCCTTTGCTTTGAGGAATCTGTTCCTTCAGCATTATTGGGAGCTAGCAGGTAAATTTAATGAGAGGTAGCCTTTGATGAAAATACAATTGTAAATGGAAATTGCTTTGTCATATACAGGACATGAAAAAATATATGATAAATTTTTCTAGATAAGGAAATTATCTGTGTTATAATACAATCGTGATGATTGATTTAGGTTTGCATTCAAGTTTTTAAACTTTAAATTTAAATGCCAATATTCTAAGGTTTCAGATAGATAAGTAGGTAAGACCCTAGTAAAATGCGTTTTTATAAGGTAAAGTAATTAATGGTGGAATTAAGGGTTAGTGATGAGGACCACAGAGAGATGACACATGCGGTTGGGAAGCATGGTATTCTGGGGCGGGTGGCGCTAGATGGGAGGCATTCTATGTAGATGGACTACATGGCACGCAGAAGAATTTGTTACTGTGGAAAGAGAAAAGGATAAAATGTGGTAAATGAAGGACTGAGTGTGATGAGTAGATCAAAGAGATTCTACCTTCTATGCTGGATGCTCTCGCTGGGCTCCATATGGGAGTTTGCTGGACTGTTCTTTGAAAAAAAAAAAAAAAGATAAAAACTGACTTGACTAGGATTGAGTGCCTGACTCTATAATCTCACAAGGGATGCTGATTGAAGGGGTATCCTCAGTAGGGAACGGCTTCTTCAAAGACTTGGAAAGCTGAGTAGTGAGTTCTTTCTCTAAATGCTCATATGGATGACCTAGAGATTCATTAAGAATAGCTTTTCCCTTGACCTGTTCCAAATCACGACTCTCAAATTGCAGGTCATGCTTACCTTAAATTAACCTCTCTTTTCATAAGACAGTCCATGTGAGTAACTCTCCAAGAGCCAAAAATGCCTCAGCTAACATGTTAGAACATTGATCAAAGCCATGTAGAAGAGAGATTAATGTGGAATTTTACTTGCTGTGAGAGAGGAGCTCCCTGAAGAAGTGGACAAGGTACTTTCCTTCTTACCAATCATTATTTTTTATTAATATATTTTACAAGACTGCAGTTGAAATAATATTAAATACAAATTTGTTTTTTTTATACAGAAAGTGTAATAAAGTTAAAATAGTTCCTTGTAATTCATAGCATTATTGCAATGCTTACAAAATTTTTGCATAGAGTGTGCAAGGATCGATGTTATTTAAAACAAAACTAAAACACTCTTCTCACATCACACCAAAACCAGAGGAAAAACAAAACGAAACAAAACCTAAAATAACACAAAGGTCAAATTCAGATGAGGTTCATTTTCCAAAGTTCCTAATTGCCAAACAAACCAACTTCCATGTCAACTTCTATGACCTCACCTTTTCTGTTAAGCGCCCCAGAGTGTCTTCTCCAAAGGGTATTCAGTCCCATCATGACGGCTGGCCTGTTTTCCTATCTAAAGCATGGGTACTTTCAGTAGGTTTCTGTGGCTTTGTGGTCTCTCAGAGGGAAAATGCTGACTAAGAGAGATGAGAAAAATGTATCCCACTTCCTCATGGAAACATCAGCTAGAAGCAGCTTTTGTGTGACTCTAGCCTATGTAACCCATTAGTTCCCTTTCCTTTGCCGTGATTTCCAATCTTTGTCCAGGGAGGTTGATGACGTAAGACCCCTTAAAGGTGCTCATACATGATTTACCATTTGGAAACTGACACCATTGGAAGAGAAATCCCCGACTGAGCCAAGCAGAGTTCACAGTTTACAGTTCTAATGAATCCATTCTAGTGAATGAAAGGTGGACACAAACAAGCTCTAGCCCGGGGGCTGAGTGTAAGAGTCTAGACTCTCTACTGTCACAGGAAGGCTGCACATAGAAACACAAGCAACCTATCTTTATAGCATCTCTCTGTTCTGGGAGACCCGACAGCATGACTGTCACAAGGGCATAGTGGTGTGTAATCTGTTTCAGACAGACCTTGGCTGAGTTAGGTTTTCCAAAAAGATCTTGTCTATTTTATTCTTATGAACCAAACTCCAATTCTGTGTTCAGAAGGTGCCAGTGTTCAAAGCCACCCAGGTATAATGAGCTGTCGATTGTATTCGCTTCCTGCTTTTTAGCTAGAATACCTACAGCCTCAGGGCTGAGGGTGGGACACCAATATAAAAGAAGCGCCCTGGTTAAGTAGAGAATGGCTATCATTTCCAACTCATGAGAATTGGTGGTGATGGCCTCTAGTGGGAAGAATTCTGCACCTTGGAGGGATATGGCCTTTAGTGATAGTTGTGATGGGCTGGGGATTAAGTCACTACAGAGTCAAAGTGGCTTTCTTCAGGTGGTGTTGAATGCTTAAGATTGGACTTTCCACAGGGCAGGGAACCCTGATTGCTCTTTGGTCTGGAGAGGGAGGGGGAAAGGAGTGGGGGGAGGAGGAGAAGGGTGGGAGGAGGGGGAGGGAAATGGGAGGCTGGGAGGAGGGGGAAACTTCTTTTTTTTTTCCTTTTCTCAATAAAAAAAAAAAAAGATTGAATCCTAGGTGATTCTCAGGGACAGAGAATGAGCCCCGACCTACTTGATGATTTTATTTTCCTAGAAGTAAAGGGAGAGAAGAAAGCCTAATACGGTCAAGGATTTCACATAAGACATTTGATTTTTGGATGGAGCTGTAGGAGGAGGAAATAATATATATTGGGAACAAGGCATTGTTCATCCACACAGATGTATTGCCGAGCATCCAGATTTCCTCCTACATACGAGACTCACAACTGAGATACCCTCCAGTCCTAAGGACTCGGAATCTGACTTAACAAGACTCATACCCCAAACAAAGCAGTTGTTTGGTTTTGTTATTGTTGTTCTAGACTCTGTAACTTAGTTAGGCTTTCTGCATCACTCCACATATCCACACCTTACTATTGTATGCGACCCTGGTAAGAAACTACAGAAAACGGAGCTGTGAAAGTTTTGTAGTCTATTTCATTCTAGAAGGTCTGATCTAAAACCTAGGAGGGAAGCACTCCCCAGCAACTTGAAAACAAACTTAAATGTTAGTGAACTGCCCAGGGACGAGACTCACACTCTGGCTTGGTCATTTTATAGATAGTGAATAGGTTTCTTAGCCTCTTGAGGTCCCAATTTCCTTATCTGTAAACTGGAACCTTGTTGGGAGCTCAACTCTAAAGTGCTGTTCAGAGGAAGAAATAAATGGATGCAGACAGAGCATTTAGCACAGTGCAGAGTTCAATGAATATTGACATACCATTCTAATAATGACTGGAAAGTGGAGGCTAGTTCTTTTCATATCTTAGGGGAGGCTGTGGATCTAAAAAAGCCTCTTGTTTTATGCATGAGTTTTGAGGACATGGCTCTTTTTGTGGTGAAAATTTGATAGCTTCTCCCCGCCCCCGTTCTGAAACAAATAACCATGGCCCTCAAGATCCTGGAATCTCTCGAGTCAGGTGAATGGGAGCACTAAACACCTATCGGCCACTGCCACCTCTCAGTCCTCCAACAATCCACTCTCAGTTAAATGAACAGTCTGCTTTGGAGTTTTCTCACTTTATGAAATCTGAGCTATCTCTTCTTCCAGTGACAGAGGCCCATTAAAGTGGACTTTGAAGATACTTTGGGTATGGAGGGGGTAGATTTTTTTTTTTTAAATCTTAAATGTCAGTTTTGTTTCTTGTTTTCTCAGCAAGGGCATCTTCAAGTTTGTTGTATTTAGTGAGGAAGCAAAAGCCACATACTTGTCAGTGAGGATGGCAACACGCTGAGTGAGGCTTTTGGCTGAGGACTCTGACTTCCTAGTAAGACAGGTAGATTGGGACTCCAAAGCCACTTCTTGCCTGTGGCAACTGTTCCTTTGATCTGTTCCAATTGGTAGTCTCCAAGTGTGTTCTGATGCTGCCTGTTGCTGGGTTTAAGGTAAGGGGCAGCAGCTGACATTGCAGTAGTTCTATACTTACAACTCTTTAGGGATGGGTCTGATGGCACCCTTAATGTTGTGCTGTGGCATAACCCCCCTATGCATCAAAGGCTCGTGACATTTTCTCTTCCTCAAAAGAAGATACTGATTTCTTACTCTGCCCATTTCAACAAAAGCAAGATAGGGGAAGGAGGGACCAAATAATCTGTGTGGGCGTGGGTGTTCCCAGGGGATTTTCTTCTATAAGTGCACTCCAGCTAAACTCAGAAAGAGGACCTCCCACAAGCAATTATTTTCCCTTTGCCATTCAGATCCGCCTTGACAAGTTTCAAGGACTCCATTAGGAAGAAAGCTTTTTAGGACTCATAGAAATCACGTTGCTTTAGAAAGTGCTAATGCCTATGGTGCATTGTGCTGCCTAAAGCAGCGGGCGGGTGGCTGCTTTATCACTGATCAGTGGTTTGGTTTTGTGAATGGGAAATTCAGAGGCAACTGTACAATTTAAAATTCCGATTGCCACAGAGAAAGAGATACATCTGACATCCCGGTGCAGTAAGCTTTACTATTTTCATGGAAATATGTTGAAACTGGGAAGCCTTCCTTCAAGGAAGAAGTGATGAAAATCTGCAAGAGAGACTTTTTATCTTTGAGATAAAAGGTCTGTTTTCTAAGGTCGCTTCTTTCATTAGATCTGTTCCCCAACTTGCCTGCTACTGGTGCGCCATACAAGTGTACCATTCAAGAAACTGATTCTTTATCATCTTGTCTTTGTTCCTAAGAATTCCTAAGGTGTGTGGTGTGGGGAGGGAGATCTGGTTTTGTTTGAAACTTACATAAATGAGGTTTTGTTTTCTTTTATTGATCCTTAATAAAGGATCAGGTACTTAAAGATGGATGAATTCAACACTTTGGCCCAAGCATTATGCTATCTTTTGTTTAAGATAAATAAAACAAGGATATGCTCATTGGGTCTGATTTCGTTGGCCAACTTGATTCTTCAAATGCATTCACGAGGAAGGCAGAGGGCTTTCCTGTAGTGATGTAGATCAAGGACTCAAAATGGTAGATATTCTCACTGAAACACATCCTGCCTCTCCAAGGTAAATACTCATACCCACAAAGGTACATTTATCATGATGCCATGTTTATCACAATAAGCACAACACCACTATCAGCAAAAGGGGCAGACCTATGGTAGCAAGTGATTTTACCACACAGAAGCAGAGGTGTGTGAAGATGAAACATATTCTTTCTGTATTCCCTCCACTCCAAGGGAGCAAAGACCCAAATTCTGAAGAGCAAAAAAAAACTACCATTCATCTGGTCACTTCTAGAAATGGCTCCATAGAAAATATTTCACTGTTGATTCCTACCTATATAAAGATGTTACTGTTTTGCTTTCCTTCCAGTTATTTATTGGTCTAACCTGGGGCTGTAGAACAAGTGGCTGCAGTGGAGGTATAGGTAATGGAGGTCATATAAGGTCAGAAGTATTTTCTAAAGAAACTGGGAATGAAAGTCTCTCTGGCACATGGGAAGATGCAGATTTTGCGGGTGTAGATGGACTTGAGTATTTTTATGGAAAAGATGGTGAATCGAGATGGCTCTTCTTGGCTCAATTCAGGTCAGGCATTGCTCACTTGAGAACCATTGCTCACCTGAGAAACACCCAGCCAGGAGCCACTGAATAGTGTGGGAGGAACACAGCTTCCTTATTCCCAAGCTGCTTTTCATTCCACTTTCTCAGTTACTCCAAGTCCTCTGAGCTGCCTTCTCTCTTAGATGTGTCCTTCTTAAAACTTCAGCCAAGTTTTATATTTTCAAGCCCCCGTGGAAACACAGGCTACTCCTTGTTCCTGAGAAATCCACCTTCTGTCCCACCATGTCTAACACAGTCTACAGGTGACCTGTAGCTCTGGGGTCAGCAAATGTTTTCTACAAAAGGTTGTATAGCCATAATTTTTTTTTGCTGGCCATGTAGCCAATGGTAGGGGTACAGATGACATGGCTCATATACGACATGTGAATGTCTGTGGCTATGGAGTCAGACTGGGTCTCCAGTTTGTTTTTTATTGACCCTTCCATAGGGTCAACCCTCAAGTATTCTTTGGTCTATGGTTTGTCTAGAGAGAGAATGACATGAAGGAAGCTAAAAGCTAGTTCAAGTCTTTCAGTGCTATTCCTTAGTCACGTAACAATTATGAAACCACACACCAAGTTTCTACCTAGATACGACCATGGAGCTCTTCAAAACCTAGGTCATCTTGAGGTGGTCCCTCCAAGCGAAACTCCTAAGATTGCCAAACAGATGTGCTGAACAGAACTACATGATAAATGTATCTGGAGATCACATCTTGATTTGTAAAATGTTTTCTAAAGAATATTAGCATACCAGAAGTTCTAGGATGCTGAAGATTCATTTGAATCCTGTTATCCCACTATCTGGTTAATAGACCCAGGAGTGTGATTGTCTAGAAAATTCTGTATATAAATATTAGAAAGATTCCTATTTTCAAAAAGTAGGGGGTCAGTAGACATTAATATAAATGCTGACCTCCCTCTCTTCAGAATTCTGGTGAAAGCTTTTCTCATGACCATGGACAAATATTCTGGTTGGAGAGCATTGGGTGGATGGGTTGAAGGGGAGTTCATTGACAACTAAGGATGCATCTTAGTTTCCAGTCTGAACTGAGATAAGTAATCTTCTCATACCAGAGATCCTCTGATGTCCCGTGGTCCTTTAACATAACTGACAGCCAGAATTAGCCAGAATTTTATATCATTTATTGCTCCAGAGATTTCTTGATTTATATCCCCAATTACTATTTTATTGTGTGTTTGTGTGATTCGTTTGCTCTAGGATTCAATTTTGCATGTGTGACCATCATATTTTCAACTGTCATAAAATTCCCAAGGAATAGGACTTTTATCCCACAATTTTAAATGAAATCAGAAAGGTTCAGGGAACTTTGTTTTTTTGTTCTTATCCAAAGACAGTGGGTGTGAGATGGCCAAATGGAAAGGCAATTTGTCTTCTTAAACAAAATGAAACATCCCCTCCAACCACCCCCAAACAACCCTATCTTCTTTATATACGTAGACACAAGGGACTTCAGAGTTATTTTTTAGCTGAAGAATATGGGGTAGGTGCTTCTAATAGCTAGGAAGGGCATTTTGTGTCCTGAAAATGATACCCGTCTGTGACACTGGCAGATTCTGGCTGAAAGGGCCTATAAGAGGTTCAGTAACCTGTGGCCTCTTATAGGATCCCTTTTTAGATTTCCATGCTGCAAATGAAACAATTTTAAGTTACTGCCCTAAGATGGACCCACCCAGTGCCTCTGCATAAGATACACAGAGAGGGTGAGGGGAACCAGGCCTGGCCTCATAGCCAGAAGTCCAAGTCATGGGTCAGGTTAGGATAGCCCCTGCGTTGTGGTAATAAGCAACTGAGGAGTACATTCCATGGGTGCAAACCTCAGCCCGTTTCTTGCATGTCGTATCAGAAATAGCGAACCTCTTTCTTGTCTCCTATAAAAAACTGTTCAGCTTGTGGAGTAAGAAAAATTAGAACCTTGTGGAGTACAAAAACAAAAACAAGTGTCACTCAGGCCTGTGAATACAACTTCCATCAAGATTGTAGGGCCGTTGCTTCACCTAGTAGCATCAAGGATGAGCTAAGCCAGTTATCCCTCCACTCCGGGCTCCTCAGAGTCCAACTGAGGAAACCAAACCGTTTGGCTTGTCTGTCCGTTTCTGCTGCTCCGTCTAGACTAAACCATTTCCCTCTAACCACCCAAAATAAACTACAGGTAACAAGATAGATAGGATGTGCTTCTCCTTGCTGAGTGCATTGGCTTAAGGCATAGGCACATTTCCCCCTCTTTGAACAGAGATGGTGTAATCCCCTGTCCCAGCACAAGATCTGGCCAGGGTGACCCTGGGGCATGGCAATGAAGGTAGGGTGGGAAGAGGTAGCTGATGGCGGGAATTAGAGACTATTTCCATATATGGAGATCGGGTGCCGCTGAGCCCAGGGGAAACAGTGATTCTGATGAGGACAGATGACTGTTTATATTAATTTGCCATGAGTAACTCTCTGATTCCTAGAGAAACACAACAGTGAGTTCAGAACTAGGAATACCGCAGCACTGACAAAATATACAAGAGCAAAGCAAGAGAGTTTATGCAAGCCCTTGAGAATACATGTCTAAAAATGGCCCACCCATCTCAAACTTAAGAAAATTAGTTAGCTTCCCTATAGTATCCTTGGTTAGATTTCCATCTTAAAATAATGACTCTTGGGATCTGGGCTCACTCTTTTGTATTCTGACTGATTTAATGATTTTTTTTTTTTGTCCATTTGTTGGGTAAAGTCAGGAGTGAGAACCTAAAAGCTTGGGAGACAGGTTTCCCTTAAATGAGATGTCCTGTCAATGTATTCTTTGCCTGTTTGGCCATTAAATAGCTTCTATCCTATGGCAGAGGAGCTGGTATTCTCCTCTATGCTGATTCAAAGCTCTTACTTGTTGACTGTGGGGGAATACGTGAGTGTAAAGGAAGTAGATTAAGTAGAAGTTAGGTGAGTGGTTTACATTCTTTCAGAATTCAACCAACCTCCCTGCCTCTATTCATTCAGCCACACAACTCCTAGTATGTTGGTCTACAATGGTAGGGTGGCCATTTTGAGTTTTTGTGGCTAATTTCTACGGGTATACCCTATCCTTATCTTGAAGAAAAGAATTTGACCAGCTTGGCTGAAGCTAAGAAAGGGAAACCAAATATATATGTTTTTAAGACAGTCTTACTCTGTAGCCCAGGCTGGCGCCCATCACTACAAAATTGCCTGGAGTTGGGATTACAGATGGGTCAAATGTTTATCTTTTATACTAATATATCAGCACTGGAGAGTGACCCAAAGATTCCCGCCATCACTGCCTCTAATGACAAAGAGAGAAGCTAGGTGATAACTTGAAAATATTGATGGATATTCTGTAAGTGCTCAGTCCGCTGTGTGATTTGAAATTGCCTGGGGAATGCTGATCCTGAATGAGTGCTTAGATTCTGTCGTGTGGGTGATGGGGGTGGAGTGGAAAAATGATAGTGGATAATGTCACAGGGTCACCCATGGTTCCTTTTGTACTGAAACCTCATTTTATACAGAGGATATATATATATTTATTTATATATATTTATATATATTTATATCCACTCACACACACACAACCCACACATACACACACTCATACACGCGTGCGCGCGCACACACACACACACAAAAGGTCTTTGATAGGCTTTCTGTGTTCTAGTAAAAATAGCTGGCAGCCAGTGTCTCAAGCCAAAAAGGGCCTTTATGCTGCCGACAATTGTCCACTATGGATAGTCCTTCAAAGGCAGACACTTGTGTTTATCTGACAAGTGGAACCAGTTCCTGCCTGGGACAGGAATAACCTCCCATTGGCGCAGACGCAGACCTCGAAGACCTTCTGCCTCGTTCCTGTGGGTGTGTAGGATCCACGAGGCAGTCTAGGTAGTTTGATTTTCGCAGCATCTAACTTAATCTAGAGAGAGGAAATAGGAAAGAAAGAGTCAGTCAAGAGCAGCCATATATAAGTTCTTGAAACTCAGAAAGAGCTGACTATTCCATTCAATTTAAACAAGTCCTGATCTGGGCTGAGTAGTGTTGGTAGTGGGGGTAAGACAGCTTCTATGGGGCCGGAGAGATGGCTCAGCAGTCAAGAGAACTGGCTGCTCTTCTAGAGGTCCTGAGTTCAATTCCCAGCAACCACATGGTAGCTCACAACCATCTGTAGTAGGTCAGATGCCCTCTTCTGGCATAAAGTTGGTAGAGCACTCCCATACATAAAATAAATAAATCTTAAGAAGACAGTCTCAAATCCTAAACTCATACATACCTATAATCTAGCAAGATTATGCCTTATTGGTTGATGTTAGCATTTTGCAAAAAGAGTGATATGCAGAATAAGAATAGTGTCGTAGAGCCAATTAAATGTGGGAATGTCACAGTAAATGGGTTTCCTTACTACAGGGCATCGCATGTCCATGGCCAATACGAAGTTCCCAGAAGACAGTAGAATATTTCACATTGCCATGCTTTAAAAGATTAGTGAGACTTCCTCTTGCTTTCTTTTTCTAATGGGAACCATGAGACACATACTTCTATTATATATGCATATAAGGCTTTACCAGAATATATATATATATGTATGTATATATATATATATATATATACCAGAATACATACATAACATACATATATAAAGCTGTGGTGAAAGGTGTCATTAGGTTTTTTATTATCACTGTCACCTCCAAAGGTCAAGTTTGAGTGGCTATAAGTTGCCTGTATGAGTCAGTTTCTGTTTTCATGAGCATGGCTTGCAATTCATGGCTATTTGGAGAAGTGGTTGTTATAATGGGAGACTCTATGAGACAAATTCTTTCAAAACAGAAAAAAGCAAAAGTCTAACTAAACCAAACATTTTTTTAAAAAGATGCTCACTGAGTGGATGTAATTATGCAAGCGAGCTAGGCACCCTCTAAGTAGATACCCAAGGTGGAGTACTGTTTGGTCTTCAAAAGTCAGACTGGCCTTTTAGTTTCCTTATTTAAAACAGATCACCTATGTACAATTCAAAAAATCCCTTTGTTATCTGAGTCAAATTACACTCTTGAGGAACTTGGCTTAATTTGTCTATAAAATGACAAGTGGCATTTGTGTTCCATGACTGGGGTTGTGTTGGGGGTAAGGAGAGTCAACAATACTTTACTCTTTGACCATCTATTCTGTCCCTGTTAGCTTCTGGTTGGTTCTGACTCAGGGTAGTGATGAGACCCGGCTTTCCATTCTCAAAAGGAACCCAAGCACAAACATAAAATAACTACATGTAAATTAAATTCATTTTCAGTCACATGGGTGTGACATACAACTTAATTATGTGGGTGAAAAAATCTTATTTTAAGGTTATGAGAGGAAGGAGAGAGAGAGGGAGGGAGCGAGAGGGAGGGAGAACTTGGAAACAGTGCTCATTTTCACAGTTCTATTATTCTGGCACCTCATAAAGAATGAACCAGAACTCTTATGCACTATGTGTTTGTCTTTTACTCATTCTGTTTAACTGCCTCGTGGTTAACTCCTTGGGTTGATACTATGTAAGAATATCCTCAGTACAAACCAGCCTAGGAGAGAGGTTGGCTCCTCAGGCCAGGAGACTGGAATTTCTGACCTTCCCACTCCTTACCTCCCCATCCTTAGACTCCAGTCTCAGCTCACTTCTGCAGGTGGCTTCCATATTGCCTGCTTCTGCATTGATTTCTACCCCTTTCGGTGCTTCCATCACTAGAGATCGTGTTGGGGACTCCAACCTGAAATACAAGCCGCAGATTGAAGGAATTTGAGGAAGCAGATGCTCATGGCGGTTGCAACAACTACAGCAAGCACAGGAACCTAATCTGTCTAGATTCTGCGTTACAAACATACAGGTCTGCGACAGATGTCAGGGCTCTAGACTTTATCTTCTCCACGTTTCACAAAGGTGATAAGGAAGGTATTCTGGGATCATAGCCTTATCATCTTATACCTGATGATTGTTTTAGTTTCTTTATTAGTAAAATTAAACAACTTTTTACCGATAGCTCTCCTCTATGGTTATCACTATTTTTAAAAGTATGAGGATTCTAGTACCTACCTTTCTAGAATGTTTTCTATCTGTCCTCTTGTCTGGATCTTAACAAGGCACAGTCAGAACAAAGTTAAAAAATAGATCTAGGTGGCTGGAGAGATGGCTTAGCAGTTAAGTGTGGTCCAGGGGTGCCCGAGACCCTCTACTGGCCTCTTCCACCATCTCCACTCAAATGCACATACAACCCCATGTACGTCCTGCCCCATGAACCCCCTTCCACCATATACACACACAATTGAAAATAAGATCATCTAAAATAAAAAAGATAGATCTAAGAGTCAGACAGTCTTAAAATCAAGCCGGGAGGTGTCCCTTTATTGTGATGACTGATATAATGCTTTAAGTTTAAAGTACAGTGTCTAAGATACCTATAAAACAAATCTGCCCCTATCCTCTAAGCCCCACTTGCCCAAGGACAGATAACTTCCTGGAGTGCTGGGCCTGTTGTTCATGTAAGGTAATAAGCTGTGTGGCTTTGCTTCTGTAAACAAGCTTGGTTGCCCCAATTGCACAGCATGTATGCTCCATCACATGCAGGCAGAAAGTATGTACATTAGGATGCGTGCTTGCCTCTGATTGGATGAAGGTATAAAATAGATAGTCTTGTCAGTTCTGCTTTAGTAAGCCCCTGACTAATGGAATCTGGCATCATACTCTGCATATACATCTCAGGTATGGACTTGGCCAGTTTCTATTGTCCTGGCTGCTATTTAATAAAAACTTTTCTTTATTAAAATTTATTCATGGTCAAACTGATGAATCTCTGAGTGACTTCAGACCTATAACATTATAACCACAGAGAAAAAAAGAAGAAAGAAAAAAGAATTGCCTAATTTTTCTCAAAGCCTCAGTTTCTTTACCTATAAAGCTTAAGTCAGGCCTGGCATTAGAAATATGACTTGGTCTAAAACATTATGATTTTGGGTGGAATATTACTTACCTGACATTCTTGGGAACCAAACATGTTTCCAAGTTTGGAAATTATTAGCAAAGTTATAGTAGACCTTGCTGGAGCACTTTATCTGAAAACTCATAATGGCCTCTGAGTGGCACTAAATTGTTTTGGGGTTTTGAGACTTTTCAAATTAGGGACAGTCACCCTGTTCTGGTGTTGGCATTGTTATTATCCCAGCAAAAAAGAGTTCTTGAGTCTTACCTTATAGAACTTTAAGATTTAGATTTATAGAACCTTGTAGATTTAGAATAGACTATGGGCTGCCTGGATCTGAGAGGGGAACTCGCTGGGACATGAAGAGGCATCGCTTTGGGTAGCAGAACAGTGATAGATATCTTGATTACAGTTCAGCACTGAGTCTATGTCTCTATGCATTTTTGAAAATGCAAAATAATGAGTCAATTTTATTGATTGCAAGAAAAATTAACCTTATTCTATGCTAATTATAATGGGAAAGCAGGGGATGCTATGCCTCCAAAAGTTTTTTGACTAGCCCACTTTAATGAGAAAAAGCTCAATCATCCCCGTTAATATTCTAGATTTTGACAGTGTTATCACAAAGGGATTCATAAAGAGACTCTCTGTTACATAAAAGAAGCTCAGCCAAGGAGCAGGACCCAGTAATGACTAGAGAATTGCCTTCCTTCTTCTTCTTCTTCTTCAGGTCAGTTTCCCTAGTTAATGTTTCCAACTTTCATATTTCTTGAATGTGTGAAAAGTGATATCATCCTTTTTGCCAATGGCTGGCTACCTGTTCTATTTTACCACTCCATACATGGCTAGAGCAAACCCTTTAGTGCCTCAGGAAAATGGTCACAAGGACAAACTAGCTAGTGAGTTATCACCATAGAGAGATCCCTGGATATCAAGACAGGTTCTGGGAAGGCTCCTGCACCCTTCCTGTTCTCAACCACTTCCAGGAAGCAGCCTTGTCTTTGAGGGTTTCCCCGCCTTATAATAACTCCACAGGGCCACCATACTTCTTTACAAAAGGCTTTCCATTTTACTTAGTTCATTCTTTTCTTACTGATCTCACTCCCTGTGTGTGGTGACAATCTCTCCAACCCATGGTCTCATCACAAGACCTTCACCAAGGTTGGCCCAGTCAGGCATGTTTTTTCTTATTATAGGACTTACTTCATTTGCATAGGGCCTTTCGCATGGCCTGGGAATAATCTCAGTGCAATGTGGACGAAGTTTTGTTACTAGCACAAGAGGAAGCGGTGCCTATGCAGGGTACCAAGTCTCTATATTTTCATCTAATCCAGGAGCTTGTCTCATGTTGGTGATCTTGCTTCTGAGACAGGCAGGTAATTTGGGGCCATTTTCCGTTTATCTATCTATCTATCTATCTATCTATCTATCTATCTATCTATCTATCTATCTATCTATCTATCTATCTATCTATCTATCTATCTATGCTCCTTCCCTCCCTCCCTTCCTTGTTTCCTACAGTTTGGATGACCAAAGTAGATTATCTGGAGTTTTCTTTTATCTTTGCTTCTACTAATATAAATCTCTTTCTCCCTGTATCATGCATCTCCATTCTTTTAACACTACTTCCTGCCCAGCTCATCAGCGACACTGCTGGCTTCCTTCATTCCCTTTCTACCTCTATCGCCTCTTATTTAACCAGTTAACCCAGCATTAAACTCACCCCCCTCTCTTTTGTAGACTAGGTTGTCATTTAGACTACTAGACCTTCTTGTAACCATTTGTCTTCAGTGTTTCCTTCACTTTACTGGACTTTACAGACAGATAGAGAATATCTTTCCTTTCAAAACCTCCCTGATCTTCCTAAGGAAGATTTTGAACTCCTATACTACCCAACCATTTAAAATTTGATCTGATTTACTTTGTTGGTCTTTATTCTTCTTTTAGAAATGTATTTATCACTTTTGTGTGATGGACAGGCATATGTGCCACTGTGAACATGTGGAGGGTCTCTCCTCCATTTTGACACGAAATTCCAGGATTGTACTCGGATTGCCAGACTTTTACTTGAAGTTGTTACCTTCTGAATTAAATTTTTGGCTCTGGTCTTATTTCTTCCTACAACCATATTCTCTAGTTTTACTGAAGATTTATGAGGTGACACTGTAAACACGCATCATATGTGGGATCTTATTCTTCTTAAAACCCAGTTAATTTAGTGCCCTTATAGTTTTGGTTGTTATAAACAGGTAACTATTCTTAAGAGCCTTGATCAGGGTTATATTTACAGTCAAATAGCAGAAACCAGACTTTAACAAAATTTAGTAGAAATCAAAGTCAATATGTTACTTACTGGGCTGTATCACTTCTAGGAAAACTGTTTCCCCCCTCTATATTGCTACCTTGTAAATAAATGCTATTCTTTCTTCATGGATTTAGTGCTTCTGTTTCCAGGATGTGTCCCTGAATGAGAGAGAGAGCTAGCACCGTACATGACCATGTGAAGCACATGTCACATTCTGTCACAAGTCACACAACCGTTCTCAAATTTAAGTGTTTACATTCGTGATACCAAATCCCAGATAGACCGAATATGCTCATACATTGCACCTAGCATTATTGACATCAAATCCCACATAGATTGAATATGCTCGTACATTGCACCTAGCCTTCACAGTGAGAGAATTCATGAAGAGACAGTTGGAGGCAGACTGAAAGAGACTCGACAAAGAATATGTGCAGGGCTTAGATGTCACAGGGGATAGGATGCTGTCATTTAAGGCACCAGAATTTGCTTTATCCTTGTCTATTAGTGAATGCCCCTGGGTCATCAGAAAGGCTCTGAGGCAACCCCAGCCTTGGAGGTACCAGAACAATAAGAAAGGGAGCTACTGTGGAAAAGCTCCATTGTAGAAGGCGATGTAAGAACCATGCTGGTATATGGCCTCTGTTATTCAGGGTGACACATTACAGTTTGCTCACATGCTAAACTTAGTGCTAAGAAAAAAAATTCCTGCAATTGCCTTGGGAATCATAGAGGGCAAAATACTTGTGAAGTGATATCTATCCATTTCTGACCACAGATCAGCAACTAGACCATAACTGCTTATGTGGCATAAAAATGAAAGCAGATTTTCTGTTGGTGGCGAAACATTGAGGACTCTGAGGACTCTGGGAAAACGAAAGGACTATCACAGAAAAAAATGCAGCCTCCAAGAACAAAACATAGAAAGGGAGAGAATGACCAGGAAGGAAGGCTAAGGGCCTAAGTCAAGTCTTAAAAGGAATCATTTTCAGTGTGAGTTTGTGGAAGGACAGTGTGCTGGGCTCAGTAGCTGATGAGTGGTACCAACACATCTGCAGATGCTGCCTAACCACAGGGCTGTAAACTCAGGTGCCCACAGGGACTAATTAGACAGCACTAGTGAGCAACCTACAAAGAAGGTTTAAGGGAAACAAAAAGAAAAGCTCCAGCAAAAAGGTACCTACAACTGATGCTGGCTGGGCTATGAAGCAGATGATGGAGATGCTGTCTACAGATAGCTGCTTCTCTAATGTCTCTGTTACTCGGGCTTCTGATTTTTCAAAAGCTAGTTTCCCTTAAATTCTACAAATAAATGTACAGTCTTTATAAAAATATAAAGAGGGTATATGCTGGCAAAGCATGGTGTCTTCATGCTCCCCATTTTCTTGAAGAATAAAAGGGAAATGCTTATCTTTGTGGTACCCACAGCTCATCTCCTCCCTCCCACTTATCTCTTTCCCCTCTCATTAATAAGTACTATTAGGAATTTTGTGTTTATTGTTTTCTTGCTTTTCTTCACAGCTACACATTTGTCTCCTTGATGCATTGTTCCCTTCTGAATGTTACAAACTTTCTACCAAGAATAACTCCATTTATACATGTCTTTATTAACTATTGTGTAGTCCCTAGTATTCTTGAGATTCACACTCCCCCATCAGATGGCTGTAGTTTATTCTTTTTTTTTTTGGTGTCACCATATGCTATGATATATTTTTGTATTGCTCCATTAGACATCTGGTTCCAGGTTTTTGTTTCTATTAATAGTTTGTCTATTTACACTTTGGAGCATGCCTGCTTGTGTGCATATGCAGAACACTCTTGCAGGCATAGAATAGACTGGGTAGTTCTGGGATAGACAGAGCTACAGTATATGAACATATCACACAGCTTCCAAAGTGATTGCTCAACTTGACTTCTCCTCTAGCAATGCAGAAAGTAGCAATCATTCCACTTTGGTAATGTTAAAGAGAGAGGATGCTCTTGTCCTTAACAATTTTATTTCCTTCATTAGTCAGAGAGAGAAGCGTCAGTTTACTTGGAAGCCATGTGAGGTTTTCTTCAGTGACCCTTTTTTGTCTATTTTATTTTATTTTTTTACTTTCAATGTTCTAGATGTGATTTATAAATACACATGGCAAAATTGTAGTTCTGTATATTTATGATTTTTTTCTTTTCTTTGTGATTTGTCTGTTTATTCTATACTTAGCATTGTCTATGAACATCAGTGTACCTTTCCAGGTTTTATGTAGACAAGTAGGCTTGTGCCTTTTGTAATTTATTGAAGCAATAGTCCCTACAGTGTAATCATGACTCTCTGCATTGTCTTTAAAAGTCATAGGCTTTGTTTTTTCACTTAGCCTGTAACTTGCTTATTATTGGGTTTTGTGCATGGGCTGATATTAGGGTTGGAGTGACACAGATTGTTATGACAGCATTATATGTGAAAAACATTTGGAGCTCTATCATACATGACATCGTCATAGCCTTACTCTTCTTTTCTGGGGATGTCCAGTCTCATTATTTTAGTTGTCCATTCTTGAAAAGTACAAATGGTCTGTCAACTTACTTTGGGGTTCTAGTGTTCTATATATCCGGTAAGGTAAATCTTACTACCCTTAGCTTCTTCTAAAATCCTTAACCATTTTTGATTTTCCATGCAGTCTTGAATTTAAGTATTACAAGGAAACATGGAATTATTTTGTTACCCTTTTAAAAACGTTTATTCATTTTATTATCATGATTATGATTATTATTGTGTGTGTGTGTGTGTGTGTGTGTGTGTGTGTGTGTGTGTGTGTGTATACAGGCACTCCTTCACATTTATGTACAATAATGTACCTAAGAAGTTAGACAACAACTTTCTAGAGCCGCTATTTCCTTCCATCATGGGACCGCATATAACTCAGGAGATCAGAACTGGCAGCGGGTGTTTTTCTGCACTGAGTTGTCTCACTGGCCAAGGGGTTTTTGATGGGATTTGAGTTCAACCCATTATCATTGTGTCTGTCTTGTTATGTTTTTTTGGATGCATTTCAGTAATTTAATATTTCCCAGATAGCTTTATACATCACACATCTGTGATCTTATTTCCATTAAAATTAATTATATCATAATACATGTTTTATAATTCTTTTCAGGTTGATTTTAATAAGACTTTTTTGGTATTTTCTTATTTCACATAAAGGCTTAAGCTTTACCCCCTTTTTAAATCTTTTGGCTCTGTCTTTTTCTCCCTTGCACTATATGCCACCAGAGGTCTTTTCAAGATTCACAGAACTAATTTTTCCCCCATAGGCCTTTTTAATCTTTATTTTCAGTTCCTAAATTCCTTCCTGACTTTTTGTTTCAAACAGCTTAGGAAAATTTACCAACTATTTTCCATTCCAATATGTGCCACTTCCTAAATCCTTACATTTCTAGAACATATGCACTCATATTCATCTTAACAGCATCCCCAGAAAATACTTCCAATATATCCATAACTTTTTTAAAAAATTGCACTATGATTACTCCTGTGGCCTCTAAGTTTTATCAAAAGCTATTCTTATTCCTTACTTTCTAAAAATATGAGAGCCCCCAGAATAGATTCCTAGACATGCCTACTATATGTTTTCATTATTGATTCTGAACTTTTGAACATTGTCTTTGAACTAACAATCCAATAATAGAAACTGCTTTCTGTATGAAATCAATTCTTCAAAAGTTGAAACAAACTACCTTCTTTGAGTCTGATAATGTCAGTTTTTATAAACCCTATAAACCTATGACCCTGTGCACTTCAAGTATTGGTACCATGTTCTTTGTCTTTGAGTAAGACTAGTTAGTCTAGTTAATTGCTCTGCTTGGTATCATTTATTTTTAAGTCATGTTTGTGCTATTTTGATGTTAGTTTTTCTTTTTTAATACTGAGTCTCAATATGTAGTCTTGGCTGGCCTGGAACTTACAATATAGACGGGGCCAGCCTCAACCTCAACCAGCCACTGTCTTTCAAGTACTGGGGTAAAGGTGTGCAATACCCTACTTTGTGCTGAATTTTTTTTCATGTTAAAAAGAAGTATGTCATTAGATATCATATTTCAATTGTCTATCTTTCTTGTCATCTTATCATGATAGCCTAGACTGGCCATCAAGCCCCTGGAGTTTTCCTGTCTTCATCTTCCAGCCCCAGGGTCAGAGGCGTACACCCATCATGCTCAGCTTTTTCTGTGCGTGTTAGGGAACTGAACCCCAGGCTTCATGTTTGCTCAACATGTACAGAGTCATCTCCTTAGCGCCCAGATTACTTTCAGTTAAAGTGAAAACTACATAGTGAAACACACAAATCCTAATTATATGCTTTTAATGTATTTTGAAAACTGTAGCCTCATGCAATCGTCACCCCTCAAACATCACCACCATACATCTTGTAAGTTCCAACTGTCTCCCTCCCAAGTCACATGCCCCCCTCCATTTCTATCACTGAAGATTAGTTTTGCTTGTTTTCAAACCTCATATAACAAATGTCACCATTTTTAGACTTTTCTGACTTTTGGGGTGCTCACTGTTGTTTCATGTGGTTGAATTCATCAGTAATTCATTCTTCCTATTGCTTAGTAATGGTTAACAGACTATGATTTGTTTATCCAATCTATGTTTATTAGACATCTGGTTGTTTTTAGTCTATGGCTATTTTGTACAAAGTACTGTGAAAATTTTAATGCAAGTATTTCTGAGAAGGTTTCCTCTCCCTTGAATAAGTACCCACGAACCGCTAGATCTAAGACAAGTGGCTTTAATAAGTCTGGTAAAATAGGATTAAAGATAGTCCCTAGTGATCCTTGCTCTCTAGTACTCATGCCCCTAATTGATTTCCTCCCTTCAATATAGGACTCTATACAAATTGGATATGGCAACAGTGATGATCTATTACTTATCCAGTTAGGAAATGAAGACTGGACTTATATTCTGATTCCCGCTTCCTTGAGTTGTGGCTATGTGTCATACCTCATCATATGGATGACTTCTTAAAATCCATAAACCAAGGGCTGCCCTTTGCCCACTAGAGGCTAATGTACTCAGACCAATCGTCTGAAAGGCATAAAATCTTGCCTCTAGCCATGATGTTCTTGGAACTGAGTTTTGCTCTGGCCAAATCATTGACAAGATGCCAGTCCTGACCAACTGCAGTCCCATAGAAGATCTGAAATAGAGGCCTCAGCCAAGCTGTACCGCCACTGTGTCTCGCAGAAGCTGAGGTTATAAATGTCTTAAATGTACAATTTGGGGACCAGGTGCTATCTAATACAGAGAGTTGTGCAATGACTAGTGATGCTGGGTATCCTTTAGAGACTATGTAACTGCCGGAGATACCTTAGGTGCTATAAGAGCTTCTTACACTACCCTGATGACCTGAATTCACTCCTGGAGCCTAGAGTTGAAGGAAAGAACCAACACCTGAAAAAGTTCTCCTCTGACTTTCAAAGAGGCACCACGCCATGTGTATACCCACCCTCGTACAGTAACAATGAGCAGTAGTCTGTGAATGGTACTGTCTTATAGTTTTCAGTTCTCATGCCTGCATGATAAAGCCCTTTGTTGACTGACATCTCCTCAGTCCCTATACATGGATTTACCTTTGCTTACTCTAACTGAAAGTTTTGTGTCTATCCTCACTGCTGGTCAGCATCTGGCAGATATGTGCTTGAAAATTATTTTTGACTCATTTGCAATAGTATTCTCTCTCATTTAGACCAGACAGTCTCTTTCTGGCATGTCTATCATTCTGTTTCTGCTTTCTGAATAATTCTTCAATATATTTCCATACTGATTTATCTTTATCCATTCCATCTCATACCCATTGGGGTTTTGCTTTGTGAGGTTATATTTTTATTCATAGACATTTTGTTTAGTTCATTTTCTAATTTATTATCCACTTTAAATATTTATTTACTTTATATTATTATGCTTGATTCTTTAATGCATAGCAGGAATATTTGTTACCATCTTTCCCGCTTACTCCCATATCTGAAGTCTCCATGACAGTTAGTTTCTATGCTTGCTGTCTTGTTCATGGAGTTTGCTTTTACGTGCCTTGTCTCCCTTTGACTTTGAGTTTAAATTTCTTGGATTATTATCTGAAGAAATTATTTCAGGCCTGCATTTAAGATACTTTCCTATAGAGTTGATGTTCACAATTGGTACCATTAGCTAGAAGCCATGGAGAGCTAATTTCTTTGCTTGGAATTTCAGGTTAGTGTGGGGAATATGAACTCAGGTTATGAACTAGAGCATGGGCTACTTTAAAGCTACTAAGTCATGGTTGAGTTTGAGGCAGTTTATTGATCTTGTAGTCACTTGGGTTGAAGGATCAAGGGTGGGGGAGAGACCTGAGCTCAATTCTACTCTTACACTGGATTGGGTATTTTGGTGTCTCAGTTTCACTGGCATTCTTTCTTAGACACATTCCGCCAATGGGCTTGAGATGTGTATTGTTCCCATGAAAATGGAGATGCATTTCATGCAATTGAGCAAAAGCTATAAAGCTGGCCTCAGAGCTCAGATTCTCAGGGTTCCTATTTTTCTTGAGTTTGTGAACTAGTCAGCTTATACAAACTACCACAAAGCCGTACTTGAGTTCGTACAAGCTTTCTGAACATTTTTAAAAAAGTGATAATTGGGCACCATATACTAAAATCACTTCGTCTTTTTTTTTTATACTTTAGAGACACACCAACTTTCTGAGAATGATGTTTAAACTGGGAGATGCCAATGTGTAGAAAACTCCTTAGAAGTTTATTGATTAAGAACAAAGTAGAGAAGGCGAGTCTCTAATAGTAGGGTTGCATATTTTTATTATAGGGATTTGGCTGTTCATGGTAGGTGGAGTTGATTCAGTGGCCTACGCAAGGCTTGGTGCTAGGTATTAGAGCCTGACATCTGCAGCGCAAAGCAAGGAGAAAAGACAGATGGACATGGAGTGGTGCCTGTAAGAGGCACTTGCCTTCCCAAGCCTCGGCTTCAGCAGAGGAAATGTAGTGGTTTCATTATGCTTGCATCTGGCCCTAGTGTTGGGGAAGCTGAAGGAGGGTTCTGAGGGAGTCAGGGAGCTTAAGTCTGGGATGCAATCCCCTACTAAAAAGGTGAGCTGGCTGGTGAGCGCCAGCAGTTCTCGGTGCTGGACACCCACCTTCCAGGGGAGACGGTGCTCACTTGTCTCCCATTATTGGCCAGACTAATTCAGGGAGGGAATTCTAGGAACTGCAATACCAGCTCAAAAAGCTGAAATGTCAGTCTAGTCGGCCATATCACCCCTGTTGTAAATGCCTGCTTTGTATCGAATACGTGCTATTCAGCAGAAATAATTTCAACCTGCATGACAGAAATTCAATGAAAAAGAGGTACCTGAGAACCGCAGAAAGAAACAGGGCTTTCCTAATTATATAGGTTCTGCTTTTTAAGTCAGGCAAGTTACTTTGAAACATTAGACTTTAATACACACACACATTATTTTAAAAAGTGTGTGTATGTGTGTTCCAGATATGCCACCCTGGAGCTGGGGTAACAGATCATTGTGAAGTGCCTGACTTTAGAGCTTGGCACCAAATTCAGGTTCTCTGCAGAGTACTTCACGCTTTTAACTGCTGAGCCATCACTCCAGGATCTCAAACACCCCTTATGTGCAGTAGGTTTCTAATTTTACAAATGGAGCTTCCGAGCTTAGAGATTTAAACCCCACAGTCCAAAAGAACTATGCAGAACTATGCAGAACAGCCTTTGGATCTACTCTGAAAGTCTAAGAAATGAGTCAAATGGTTTCAGGTGAAGACATTTTCTCTCAGAAAGGCAGCAATATTTGCTCACCTTGAGAAAAAAATCATTGTGAGATTTGCTTTGATGAAAGGCAATCCTGACCAAGACAGGAAATTGCTTTGAATTAATTCTTCTTACCCAATGTAGAGCTTATGGGCTGATTGAAAGTACATTTATTAGACCTGGTCTACGGTGACATGGAGCTATGTCTTGTATTCCAGATTGGCAGCTGCTGGGTGTGGTTCTAAATGTCCAGTAGGAATAGGTTCATCATTTGGTCAAAAGACAATATTTGTTATGTGTCTGCTTATGTTTGTTTTTCTGTATGTGTTGTGTTTGAAGGGCTGTGAGTATACCAGACAAATACTTGACCACTGAGCTTCATCTCTAGCCTGCTCACCCAACCTTCACTGAGTTCCTAGTGCAAAGCAGAGTGCAAAGGCTGCAGTTGTATGCAAGGTGAATTTATTTCTTGAGCTAAGTCATTAACTTGTTCAAGAGGAGCTGTAGTAAATAATTTCATGCTTATGGTGGTAAAGAGTCCTAGGTGGAGAAATACTGGACACTGCATGAGCCCATAACTAGATGAGTCTGGATAGCAAGAAGGGCTGGTGTATTAAAAAGCTCATATCTGATATCCTAAGGATGAGAAAGACCCTCATAGAGGAGGTCCAAAGATGTTTTGAAGAAGATAGTTTTGTAGGCTAAAGGAGTTTCAAAGAAATTCGATAGAGCAAGCTGCATTACTAACAGGTGGGAGGTAAATGGGGACTGGCTTTGAAGAATACAATGAAATAACCATGGAGATTATATATAATTAAATATACATACATACATATACACACACATATGAATGAAATCTTCCCCATATATATGAAGAAAGAGTTAATATATGGAAGTCATATATATATAATGATAATGACATTGAGCAACTTGAACCCCTATATTTGAGTTGTGGTGATTACTCTGGTTAACTTTACATGTCCACTTGACTGGACCATGGGTTGCCTAGGTATCTGTCCAAGTATCACCCAAAAAATATCTTCAAGTGTATTTCTAAATGAGATCTTCTGAGGACATGGACTAAGTAGAGAATATTATCCTTACTGTAGATAACTTTCACCCAATTATTGGGAATTAGATGTGAATGGTTGACAGAGTTTTCCCATCACCAAATCAATAGAAGAACCAAATAGAATTAAATAAAGAAGAGTTAGAACAGGCTTCATCAGCCTACTTAAGATGCCAGCCTTCTGCCCTAGGATTGGAACTGTGTTTCCTGAATCCCAGTGCTTGAGTCTTCAGATTCAGAACAAGAAAGACACCATCAGCTGCCCTGAAGCTTCCCATATGTGGACCGAAGAGTGTGGAAGACTGTTTAAATGTTTTCACTGCAGAGGTCAATTCCTCCTATTTAGTTTCTCTCCTAGTCCCTTTTATCCTTACTCTGAGTACAGAGTTGTTGTATGGACAGCAGAAATTTAGGACTTTCATTTGACTGAGTCAAAGCTGATTTCCAGCATTTTAGATTTTTTAACTAGTAGGTAGGAAGCTTCCGCCACTGACAAAGGGACAAGTGTAAGTAGAGTCTAAGGATGTAAAATTGTGAGTTTACCTTTAGACATATGGTGGACTGGTGTGTTTGAGACGTCAAATGGAAAAAATGATATGCAGAGATAAAGAGAATGAATAACACATTTATAGACAATCATAGTTGGAGGCACATTTCTTTATTGCTAAGATGATATTACATATGTAAAGGTCTCAAATGAAGCAAGCAAAAGCACGACTTTCCGCAGAATAGCAGCTATATTTGGGTGGCGAGATTAGAGAAGAGCACTCACTCTGGGAACTAGTTGTCTAGATGATTTGTGGTGTAGATTTCTTCCTTTCAGTATGAAGACACCCTTCCACTCAGATATTTTGTATTTATTACTGAAGGCTTATTGTTCTTTGAGGTACTATCACAGCTTGTCTTGGAAGACATGCATTCTTTGGCCCAGGGAATATGACAAAGAGGAAATTAGTCTTGTCTTCTATGTTTATGAAGCTCTGGGTAGTTTGTCTACCAAATCATTTCCTGGCACAGTTCTGCATTTATTTGAAACCTTTTCTTCTTTGAACACCCTGACAGGTAGGGCGACAATTGTGTCCCCTTCCCATCGTGGTTATATTCAGAAGTCTCATGAATCAAAACCCCACAAAACTTTAAATGCTATCACAAGGTCTGTTTTTGAAACTTGGGAATAATTTATTTGTGGTTGGCATTATCAGTTTGTTCTCTCCGTCTCTGGTTCATTTTTTGTTGAAATTGTTTTCGTTGGAACAGTGATTACTTATCCAGATTTCTCGTTTTCATTTCCTTCATCATCAGAATCTACATTAATCACCTCCAAACCGAGACAAGCTTCTAGATCATATTCCTCTACCATTCTCAGAGAATGGAGACAGTAGCTCACATTATACTGGGGAGCGACCTTCAAAATGCCATAATAATCCAAGTATTGTGAGTGGGAGTGGAGAGAGACAGAGGCAGCACCAGAATCTCTCAGCAAACAGTAGACTCACATGAATACCTGGGATGAGCCTATGCTTTGCAACTTTGAAGGAAAAATTAATTAGAAGAAGTTATGGTGGATAGGGAAAGAATTCAGTCAAAGCTTATGAGAAGCGTGGTAAAATTGGTGCAGCTTGGGCCATTCCAAGCAGCTGAGAAATTTCACCAAGGACAGAATCACATGAGAACATTGGATGGTCTCATGCCCCACCAAACATATATGAGAATGCAAGGACATACATGTGTTTTCTAATTAATTTAATTGAGATGGCACAGAGAATCAGGTGTGTTAGACTAACATGGCTGACCTGTGTGTGTTGCAGGTCTTTGAACTTAATGTAGAGCCCTACCACGCCCCTGATGGGAAGGCCATGCTGTGCATCTTTGATGAGACAAATGACTAAAGGTAAGACCAATGTAAATTAATGTGCGGTCACATACCACTTAATGATGGGGCTGCATTTGGAGGGTATGCTCTCTGAGGAAAAGGTCGGTAGGCAGTGTCATTGCTGTGCAAACACGACAATGTATATACCCACAGCTCCACATTGCATAGTTAAACAGTACAGCAGATGCCTTTTATCAAAGACTGAGACTGAGGATGTCATTGCCAAATCAACATGGCATATTAATTTGTAGTTAACGTTTTGGCACATAGTGGTATTATCTTAGTTAGGGTGTCTATTGCTGTGAAGAGATACCATGACCCTGGCAACTCTTACAAAAGAAAACATTTAATTGGGGTGGCAGCTTACAGTTTAGAGTTCAGTCCATTATCATCATGGCAGGGAGCATGGTGGCATGCAGGCAGACATGGTGCTGGCTATATTTTGATCAGAAGGCAACAGGAAATGGACTGTCTGTCATACTGAGCAAAGCTGGAGCAAAAGAGACTTCAAAACCCACCCCTAGGGTGACACAATGCTTCCAACAGGGCTGTTCCTACTCAACAAAGCTACACCTCTCAATAGTGCCACCCCCTGTGAGATTGTGGGGGCCAATTGCATTCAAACTGTCACAGGTATACTTTGAAAGTAATTATTAAAAACTATAGCATAGTAGATAAATAAATTTAATAACACGTATTTATCAATTATGACATACTGCACGTAACTGTACCAGAATTGTATATAACTTTATGTAATTGGCTACATGTAGGGTGATTTACAGCAGCATAGAGCAAACACATGCATAATTATGGTACTATGAAAGCTAAGATATCACTTAACCAACAAGGGATTTTTCAGCTCAGGTATGCTCCAATGAGACAACTTTTGTGTATGCCCTACATGACTTCCTTGATAAAATGAAGATTTTCAGTGTAAGGAGACGTACACTGTGTGTGTGTGTATGTGTGTGTGTGTGTGTGTGTGTACGTACACTGTGTGTGTGAGTGTATTCAAATCAGTGGGATTCCAAACTTAAAAAGTATCTTTTTTGATGAAGATGGCAAATTTTGAAGTACACATTGTTTTTTTCATTGATCTGAAGTTCATTAGTTCTCACTGAAATTTTAAGTCTCAAAGTTTAACTCTTATTTCAACGAAAGTATGTAAACCCTTTATTTATTAAATTTTTTGTTTGATAAACACTAAGGAACAGATTTTGCGTAGAACAATGTGCTAAAGAAACGTGACGTGAGAGTTTGATGCCAGACCATTATACAAGCATAACACTGCCTACCATCAGATTAACCTCTGTGGTCTAGTTACTTTTTGGTTTGATAATTCCTGATGATGGATCTGGCTTTCTATTTATTTATATCTTTAATGTTTTATTTAAGTCTCCCCAGAGACTTTATGAAATGGATCCCAGAATCCCAGGGTTGTTAAATGCACATTCATTGTCAATTTCAATGGCAGGTGTACATGGAAATCATATTGGTGAATTCACATTATAAACCATGCACACTGTCCCACCTGACATTCACTGTTAGCCAGCTTCATTGCTGAGAAGGTACAATGAACTTGGCACTACTTTAACAGTGACAAAAACTACAGAGTTGTAGACCCAATTCAGTTCTCCAAATACTAAGGTAGCATATTCTATAATATACCATGTTTCTGATTGTTGAAAAGTAGCTTTCCACATCTCCTGTAACCTGCTGTCCCATAAGCAAATATAATCAATTTCAAGAGATAAGGATGCTGGATATTCTGAACTTTGCTTTATTCAAGCTGAAAAGGGTCTTCAAAAGAGTGTACAGTGACTAGATTTACATGGTCTTTTTGGTCACACTGCAGCAGTGACATGGTGGGTACCATTTCACTATATATAATAATATTCTTGATTATATTTATTTCCTTTTAATCCTTTAAATCTTTCAATAAATGGCACCTTTTAGAGACTTTCCCTGATTGACCACTCCTATAAATCAATGCCAATTATTCACTGGCAAACTGGACACAGTTTGTAATTTGTTGTTTACCTGTTTTAATTTCCCTTCTGTTGAAGGTTAAGGTAATTAAAAGTGGCAATTCTACCAGGATTACACCCAGCGTGATGCTCAATGCTCAGAAATATTAGTTAGATTTGTGTTCCTCTTGGAATCTGTTAGCTACACAATGTTCTTGTTATATTCCGAGCAAAGCCAAGAGGCCCAAACTGCTATCTCTTCTCATCTCCTTTCTATACGATTCTGAACGCAATCTTGTTTTTGAGGTTGAATTATAATAGAATTAGGAGTCATTTTGTACTATCCGATATTGAACTTACACCTAAAAAAAGTACTAGGGGGTTCATATTTTTCATGTTCTTTTTAAAAATATTTTTTTTATTTTCCACGAAGCTAAGAATTTCTTATTTTAAATGTCTCAAAAGATTTATTGTTTCTTCAACATATTAGCAAGTTTGTGCTACTTTCCAGTCATTTATACATCTCTAGGTTAAAGGAGGGTTTCAGGGTGATCATACACATTGTGTTGTGTTAGGTGTTCGATCTGAGAGCAGTTGAAAGCCTTTCTGAGTCCAAGCCAATTCTCATGTTCAAGATGGGATAATGACATCTTCCTCATTGAATTGTAGAGTGTGGTTGTGTAGGTAAAGCTTCAGTCAGGGTATGAACTCAAGCCATATCACTAAGCAATGTTTTAGGATAGTATGCATTCTCCCCCCCCCCCGCCAACCTGCTTATGGCTAGCAGAGTCGTCTGCTGTGGTTTCCTCTTTGGCTTTGCTGAATGTCTCTATGTCTACAGATAAACATCCTGTCACAGCTGTCACATGACACATTAGTGACGAGCTTAAGTTCACAGACTACTTTAATCCTTAATGTTCAAGGGACCAAAGAAATTACTTCTTCCTCCATGCTGTTTTTTATTGTAAAAGGGTATATTAAAACTTCAAGGTCTTTAAGTATTGGGGGAACTCCTTCAGCAAATAGCCTTTAAGATACCAGCCCACTTTGGGCATGACCTCATGTACTGTAAGTGCAGACGAGAAGCGTGCATGGTCCTTTATCTGCTGGATTTGGTTCCAGTTCCCAGAGTACACAGAGGACTGTGGATAGCTACCCTTACTGTGAGTTTATCCCCAAATAAATAAAACTTTGTTATACTCCATTCTGTGTTATTGTGGAACTCTTTGGTACAACTACAATTTGGTGCCCATCGTGAGTCCCGAACCCATGACCCTGAGATTAAGAGTTACTATGTTAAGTTCAGACCTTCATTTTTGAACTACCATCTGGGATCCAGACAAGATGGAAGAGCCTGAAGATATCCAGGTGTAGAGCCCATGTCTCCAGGTACATCCACAGTCGGTTCAATTCCCAAACTCATCCCTAGCCTGCAAGATCCTCCTCATGATGATCAGGCCATTGAAAATGCTGGGTGTAGTTCCCAAGAGACCAAGTTTGATGGTCATGGCCCTGCTGCACTCTTGACTCTGGTTAGCCCACAGTAGCTGAAGACTAGACTTATGTATCAGAGGATGAATGGCTAGCCAATGAGGAAGCTCCTGTTCCTGCCATAGTTGTAGCCGGAGTCCTTAATTCAACTCCTGAATACCCCAGTCAGTGAATACCAGACGATCTGGACAAATGGGAGGACTTCTAGACATGGAGTTCAATTCAGAGCCTATAATTCCTGTCAACATGTTTAAGGCTCAGGTGCTTAAACTCAGGACTTTGAAGTTTGATGATGCAAGCTAATCTGCATCTGTGTCAGACCACTCTGCTCCATATACTTAGATTGTTTCCAGACAGATTAAAACATTGATTTAGTATTGTTGTGTTCTATGTTTGTTAAAAGTTGAAAGCACCTTTTTAACATTTTTTTATTGCTAGAATGGCTATTTGTATGAATTTTTATTTTGCAAATATTTATATGTGTGATTGCCTGAATGCATACACTATCTAGGGCATGGAAGGTCAGAAGAGGACTTAGGATCTCATTGGGAGTAAATGTTCAGAGAGTTGAGAATTGGGTGCTTAAAAGTGAACTCAGGTCCTGTACAAGAGCAGCAAGTGCTCCTCACCACTGAGCTCTCCCTCCAGTTCCATAGAGAAAGAATGGTTTTAAATCGTGTGAAAACCCTATCACATCCTGTGATAGACAGAGTCAATTCCAATAAAACATTCCATTTACTTAGTATATATTTGAGGTGATTGAGTTCAGGCCATAAGGAGGCTTTTGTTAAGGGTTAACTTAATGCTGTAGGCACTGCATAACTTGGTGTACTTATATGGCAGCATAACATGCAGTCATATCCTATAAAGCAGCCTTAAAAAACCTTCCTTTTTATTTAGACAGAAAAGCAGAGATGATGTGGGATTCCCCTCTGTATGCTGTGAATATGCTTTATTATCATTGGTTAATAAAAAAATATTTGGCCTATGACAGGGCAGAATATAGCAAGGTGGGAATTCTAAGCAGAGGTAGAGAAAGAAGGCAGTCAGGGAGACACTATGTAGTTATCAAAAGAGAAGAACGCTAGAACCAGTAAGCCACAGTCTTGTGGTGATACACAGATTAATAGAAATGGGTTCATTTAAAATATAAGAGCTAGCTAGGAATACACTTGAGCCATTGGCCAAACAGTGTTATAATATAGTTTCTATGTGATTATTCCAGTCTGGACAGACAGAAAACAAGAGCAGTCTCAGCTTATCTTTGAGATAAAAATTGTGGTGGATTCTCTGTGAAATTTCTCAGTTACTGTTGCCAAAGTTCAAAATAGACCACAAATGCTGATCCTTGATAGTTTGTGGTTTCTGAACTATGTTTCTGAACACACAAAGCTCATGTGTTTTGACTTGATACTCAAGGTTGCCAAGGTGTCTATATATGACATCATAACTGCCGTTTCTAGAAAAACTCTTGATGGTCCTCCCTGTACCTTCCTGCCCCCAAATCATTTCATGCTCCATTCTCTTTCTTTTAAAAACCAATCAGAAAAAAATCAATTTAAATATAAATTTATATACATCCCTATATTTCCATATTCTTTAGGCTGCTTTCTTAAGTTTTCCTAACAAGACTTGATACTCTCAGAGTATTTAAAGATCTTTTTAATTAACCTCTCTGTGTGACAGAGAGCTAGGCTATCAATTATTATAATTAGGAATTAAGATGAAGGGCTGGAGAGATGGCTCAGAGGTTAAGAGCACTGACTGCTCTCCCGGAGGTCCTGAGTTCAATTCCCAGCAACCACATGGTGGCTCACAACCATCTGTAATG
>NC_022014.1:51481522-51504429 GCF_000317375.1 Microtus ochrogaster | reverse complement strand
TCTGGTGCCCTCTTCTGGCCTGCAGGCATACACACAGACAGAATATTGTATACATAATAAACAAATATTTTAAAAAAAGAAATTAAGATGAAGAAATTCACAAATGCTGTTGTGATTTTTCAATTACATAAAATCTCTAGTTTTGCTGTGGGATGGAAGTCAATTTAGCCCTGTGGTCCAGTGAGTCGTAGGAGGAACACTAAGCTGGGAGGTAGGAGTAGATTCTTGTCATGAGGTTTCTAACTAACTTGACCATGGGGACTCATTTGTCTCTGTATGATGAGAGAGAGAAAGTTAGACTATCAAATAATAGGCATATCTTTCAGCCCTAAACATACTTCCCATTTAAATACATACACACACACACACACACACACACACACACACACACACACACACGTTGGAAGACCACCAACAAGCAAATATACTGTTTGTCATGATTATAACTTGAGAACTCCCTTGCATTGAGTTGAGTGCTGATAATGAGCACTCTTCATCATCCAAGCTAACACTCAGCAGACATATTTGAGAGTACTCTGTTCCACTCATTTGCATGTTATATAGGGTCTGGGGGAATACATTACTTGAGCCTCACAGTCTCACAGAGGAGGCTCCCAGCAGCAGGCAATACTCATCATCATACAGCTATACTTTGAGCTTTTCTAGAAGGTATTTAACAAGAACTTAAATGTTACAAGTGCTGTATACCGAAGGCACTGTGGTAAGTGAAATTATAATAGAAGGATGTCATTAATTATGCTATTATTAATAGAGTCACTATTTTGCAGATAGGTCTAACCTTCTAAACTTCACTAAGATCATAGAGCTAAGGTCCAGCAGCAAAACATGTGTCCTAACCACTCTTTCCTCAGTTTCCTTGCTCCCCTAAAGCTTGTCTCTACTTACTGGATATAAATTATAACCATGTAAAATTTAGAAAGTATCTAATTTGTGTTCAAAAACATTTTATTTAATGTAAATGGATCCATTGAACATGAAAGTAAATGGTTCTCTGTTGGATATTAATTGAAAATTTCTATTTTTATTCTAGCCATGAAGTAAGTTAATTGAGCAGTAACCAAACAGCCTTCATATTTTTTTTTTGCACTTCCTTACTTTCCAGCCTTGGTAGTAAGAGTGATAACGTGGGAAGCCTGCAGCAGCGTTTGAAAGTGATCTGGAAAGAGGCTGGCGCTTCTGGCATGGTCAGCTGAAGGAGAATGTGGATGTTGTTGGAGGAATGAATCAGGAGGAATGTTTAGGAGTGGTTTATAAGGGGTTAAAAAACAATGATTCCTGTATACTGAGCATCACTTAGGCATTCAGATGTTCTTCGGGGAGTTCTAAGGGCACTCTGGCCGTACATGGTAGAATTTCTATTCCACAAGAGAGGATGACTTGCCCAAGGCCACCTAATCCCTACTTACAGATGGAGTCATGGGAACAGAGCTTTCTGGATTGACTGTCTCCCCAGTACTTTTCATGGCTCTACCAGCTTTCAGAGAGGATTGCTACTAATTCTCAGTGGGGTGGGGCCTGGGGCACAAACCTACTGAAAGGCCAATGCTTTCTTGAATTCTTTTATGTTTGGGGTAAAACATTATGTATTTAGTATTCTATCGCCTAAAGTGCTATTTCAATGAGAAGCACTTTATCATTTTCAAAGTTATTTGATTTCTACCTATTTTGGTTAGCATGTGAAAAGTTCTTGTATGTTAAGGGCTATTTTCATATTGCCAGAGTATTCCAAGGTGTGTGTGTGTGTGTGTGTGTGTGTGTGTGTGTGTGTGTGTGTGTGTGCTGAGAGCTATTTGGATCATGAAGGCTCTGATCATCCATCCACCCATCATCATTCCATCTACCCATTCATCCATCCATCCATCCATCCATCCATCTATCCATCCATCCATCTACCTATCTCTGGCCATCACAGGTGAACAGACTCCTCTGTTACAACCTTTCACCATAGTATTCTGCCTCCTGTCACTCCCAGAACAATGGAGCTGATAACCTTGAAACTACAAGCAACAATACAAACCTTTTAGAACTTGTGTGTGTGTGGGGGGGGTGACTTCATTGGCAATATGCTTGCTTTATAGGCACGAGGACCTGCATTTGGATCCCTAAAAACTAGGCATGCATCTGTAACCTCAGCTCAGGTTGGGGCAGGGAATAGAGAGATAGGAGGATCCATGGAGCTCATTAGGTCACCAGCTGGTTCCAGGTTCAGTGAATAGACCCTGTCTCATAACATAAGGGACAGAGTGATCAAGAAAGAAACCTGGCCTCATCCTCTGGCCTCCATATACATGAACACACGTAGAAAACCATTCTTCCTTACAACCACTTTTCTGTAATGAAAATCTGACTAATAAAGTCATTTCTTGTCAAAGTATCTTCAGGAAGACATGTCTAGCTTATATTATGATCTCCCTGACTTTAGTTAGAGAAGGATAGCGCTACAATGATCCAGGAGAAGAGAGAGCCTGTGGTTCAATGTTCTTCTCAGTACAGGTCACCTTAAGAAAGTTCTTACCTTCTCTGAGCCTGAATGTAATCTATCTGTAAAACACAGGCCATAATACTCAGTTTGTGTGTGTATGTGTGTTTCTGTTGGGCTCAAACAAGGAGTTTATACATGCCAGGGAAGTGCTTTATCCCTGAGCTGCATCCCCATCTGACTTATAAGCTCACACTGGAGTTCAGCATATTTCTTCTTAGGTTAGCATAGAAAGTTACAACACTATTAGAGATGTTGATGGCGGTGTGAGCAGCATAAAAGATTAGGTAGATTTTCAGAAGTACTAAACAAAAGCACCATCATCGTCTCTAGCAGCATCTTTTTGTTTGTTTGTTTGTTTTGTTTTCAAGACAGGGTTTTTCTGTGTAACAGAAACCAGGGTGTTCTGGAACTTGATTTTCAGATCAGGCTGGCCTTGAACTCATTGAGATCCTCCTGTCTCTTAAGTGCTTGTGTTAAGGCATGTGCCACTGCCACCTGGCTTCTAGTAGCATTCTTGAGAGTTATATTCTGCCCATCACATTCCCATTCAGGGTGAGATACCTCAGTGCCCCATCTCACCACCCCTAAGTCCTTTGCCTCAGCCCACTGTTCAAAACACCTCTGCTCATACTTGTAGGGATTGTCATCCGAGTGCCTGGGTCAGGAAGCTCTTTGCTGGTGTTGAGTCACGGGGAGGAATGTTCAAAGGATGCCTCACAGTGTACATATTTATTTTACTTTACCTGGAGTCAGAGGCAAAAATCTTTTGAGAAAATCTAAGGATGATATATAGTACGTACTCTATTTTGATGTAAAGCAAATTCTTTACACAGTGCAAATATCCGTGCTAACGATAACGCTTATCGAGATTATTTATTGCGGGGCATTAAAATAAATCTTCTTTTCAATTACTTTCTAATGAAATGTACCAATTACCTTTTGAATGGTGACATATGGCTGTAATCTATTCCAGAGGGGATAAATCTTGCTTGTACAATGTTCCAAGGACTCCCTCCTGAACTGCATTAATTACCGAGGTAAACAAAGATGGAAGATTATGATCGGTCTTATCTATAAATCCTCAGCCTGCTGTAGTCAAGTTCTTTGGGTTAGACCATATTAATCATCAGGTAATTTTCTAACAGTTACAGTGCGAATCTGTTCACAAAGCGATGTTTTGGCAACCCAGCTGATGGTGGGCATGTTTATTAACGTGGGTGACTCCTATGATAGTGGGGAGGAAAAACACATGGGATATTGTACACAGTGGCATGAGAGGCATATCACAAGTGCTAGGTTAAGAGAGGGGCCGTTATTACAGGAAAATATCAGTCAGTGTTTCTGAATGCTTTATCTGAAGGCTGTTGATGAAAGCGGAGCATCGGCCAGGGCCAATCTCCTGCGTGACTATAACTCTTGTGATATCTTTCCCTGATTACATGACTAAAGAATTGGAGTAGAGGCTAGGAAGGACACAGTCAAGTTCCTGGTTTCTGAAAAGTGGCATTGCCATCACTTTCTTACCCATTCATAAAGTCATTTTCTCCATTTCTGAGTCTCTTCACTGGAAGGATGAATGAGAGATCGAATATAAGATCTAGTTGTGCCTTCTTACTCTCGGGAGATGTGTTCTATGACCCCCAAGTGAATGCCTAAAATTTCAGAGATCCAAATATGGTATAATATTCTGTTCTATATGTGCACATTATTCTGTATCCTAACATATTTGTGTTGCTTGTAGTAATCAAATACTGAACTTCCAATGTCTCTGTTGTCAGAGTCTTTGCTTCAGGCTGCTGCACATACCTTGAGGCCCATCTGTGTCATTCCCTTGATACCTCACTAGGTCTATTCTCTCCCCCAACAATGTGGTGTCTGAGCACTCTGGTCAACCTGCAGCAGAAACTAGCTGACTGGATTCAGACTCTCCTTCCCTAATGTTTCCATTCATTGACTCCTATCCTGCCCTTTGGTTACAAATTCTTACTTACCCATGTTTTATTCAAGGTTGAGCTCAATATTTCTTCCTTCTACTTTATCAAATCCCTATAGTCCTGCAGTTTTAACATCAATCTATAGATGTTTATGGAGCTTGACTTTGTATGGAGAATATAGTAAACTATTTAATATAGTTTATTGCTATCCCTAATTTTTGCATTTGTGGAAAATGAGGATCAAAAAAATCATACAATAGACTAGTCTATGCCATAGAGCTATAGGAATACAGATCTGCATCTGAGGCCAAGAACTCTGGCCCCAAAGTCATTTTTTTATCACACTTCTTCTCTGTGTTAAGAGAAATGTAAATTGACATCTAAAATAGCAGAAAACATGTACTATAAGAGGTTTAGAAAGTGGTAGATTATCCCAGATAGGTAGAATGATATTTGGCTCACACTTGTAGGAACTTAGCCATATTTCCCAAGGAGAAAGGAGATAGGAGACTGTTTCATGCAACATAATTGTAAACATTTTTGTGATACAGGGAGGTAAAAAAAAATGGAGTATGTAGGTTGAAATGAGACAAACCATCATGACTTTGTTGGTCAAGAGTATTGTGTGCTCTTTCCTCTGAAGGGTATTAAGCAGGAAGTGATGTGATAGAGACAGTAACAGCAGAGGGCAGCAGGCAATTATTCAGACATGAGAGGACTAATGTTGAGGGAGAGAGGTGGTGTCCAGATGTTTACTATAGTGCTGTCATCACGTACGTTCTATAATATAGGGTAAGGTGTGGGAGTAAGCACAGCATAGAGCTAAAGGGCTCTACCGTGGTATTAGACACAAAGGGACAGCAGCGCTTCCACGGGAGACAGGCATATAGGTAGGCAGTAGCATTGGGACCTGAGACTCAGATGACTTTCAATTATTATAGAACATAAGGCTCTGAGAAGGAATAAGTAGGATAGTAATGTCTATATTTTTAAGAGTTGGCCATTTTCAAGATGTATTATTTGAAGATAATTACTTAGACATAAATAAATACAGTTGGCAAGAGTAAAATTCTTAGGAAATGACTCAGATTTGAAAATGAAAATAGTAACATGCAATTCTGGGAAGTGACAAGAAATATAGACAAGAGAAGTTTGAGATTAATTTGTGAAAATAGGGAGGTATAGATTAATAAACATCAATATAATTAAGAGTTACTGATGGTGAAGCAAAATGCCTTTTGTCTTCTTATTTTCAAGGACTAGAACATTATCATTCTTTATTCTAAACATGTGTGCCAATTTGTTGTGTCTGAATACTGACTAGGCAGTGGGCATGGGATGACTACCTGGATTGATATGTCAGGAGACAGACCAACAGCAGAAAGAATATAAGGCATCTATACACACATGCATAGATACAGATAAATCAAAAGTCATTAGGAAGGCATTGGGAGGATACAGAGTAGAGTTGCCAGATAACTTGGAATAGGGCAATAACAGTTAGTAGGCACTGAGGTGGCACAGATTAGTAAGAGTTCTAGGATGTAAAGCAGTGGGAAATTAGATCTGGGAGGCTAGAGAAAGCCTAGTGACTATAAGGACCACTGTGGGTCATCTAACATGGAATACGTCCTACTATACATAACCAGACACCAAGAACTAATTTAGGGTGGAATGTGACGTTCATGTTAAGATGATCCGTCTACTATGTAACTTCTGAACAATTCAGGGAGACAGAACCATGATACAGGAAAATACCGTAGCTACATGTTATTTCAGGTGATATGGCTCCCTAAAAGGCATGTTGTTGTTGCTTGTGTCTGTATGCATAGGTATATATTATATTAAACTTGCAGGGTAATGGATTTAGGTTAAGTCCTTTCATACATTTAGGTGGTTGTTTAAGGGTCTCTCAATCACCAGGCTCTTTCCCTTTCGCTCTTCAGAGTCCAAGAAGTTGTATCACTTCAACAGCGGATTTCATCCAGCTTCAGCCTGGCTATCAGATTTGGCAGTGCAGGCAATGAAAGAACTTTTCATCATATCTACACAAAGAACTATTAAGAACATGACTTACATGATATACTCTTTCTCCTTAAAAAGGGGGAATTGTTTATTTTAATTATATGTTAAATGTTTTCCTACATGTATGTATATGCACCATGTGTATGTCTGGTTCCCAAGAAGGCCAGAAGAGAGTATTGGATCTCCTGGAACCAGAGTTAGGGATGCTATAAGTTATCATACAGGGAAGAGAATCCAAGTCCTCTGCAAGAGCAGCAAATGCCCTTAACCCATAAGACATCTCTCTGCCCACATTCACTTACTTTAATGTTCGGCTTACAAAGCAAGGACTATGTGGAAGCTTTTATTCTGAGTGCACCCATTTTTGTGACTCAGAGGGTGGCTGGACATTTAATAGGCAGGAGTGAGAGGATGGCTGTTCTTCTCCCCCCAAATGGACAGAATGCGTTATCTGGGGCCATAGAGGAGAGTGCCAGATGAACTTGTTAGAATGTGAAGCATTCCACAAATAGAATAGATGGTCATGCCGAGGTTGGCAGCCTAGCCTGTTTATAGCATCTGAATGCTAGTTGGCAAGGATGTTACAAGAGTAAATTCAGATCTGGATGGAGTGTTGGCTATGATGACCTCTCGGTTCCTTCTCTGAGATTCTATATTTGGTCTACAGCACATGTTGCATTTGGGGCCTGGGAATAGTCGGTAAAACATAGCATGATAAGGAACTTCTGAACAGCCATGAAAGAATTTATTGTGGGAGTTTTGAGCCTGGAGCCCAGGATTCAGACTAAACCCCAGGCCAGAGTAGTGGCTGTATAGATTTTATGACAACGCTGTCATCGGGGCTTTGATTATAGTTGTGACAGGGGAAAAAATATTAATGTGTGAGTATTCACAGCTTTCCTTCTCCCCATGTCTGCCAGAAATAAATCTGGCCTTATTGCTCAGACTCTCTTCTGTCTTGTGCCTTCCTTCAAAGAGTCTGAACTTCCTTTTTTATTTTCTTTGTTCATTTTTAAGGTTAATATTAGCTAATAAAATATTGACAGTGAACCGAAGAGAAGGAGAGCTGATGAGCCGTGGGCTTTGGTGTTGGCAGAATAGGCTGGAGTAGGCGTGCACTCCTAAGTCTCATGGACTGAACAGCAAAGAAAAGGTGGAGGTGTGGGCTATGAGTCTGGTTTCCCATCACTTCTTTGTGAGCTGTCTTCTGGATAAAGAATGCAATTGTTTCTGAATTCCCTTAACTTGTTGAATGGGATTCTGCTCTGGGTATAAACTAGAAGGGACCCCAGCTCCTGGTTTTCAGAGGTCAGTATAAAAGAAGCCAGAAGCAAAATGGCCTTCCTTTCCATTTCCCCAGCACAGTCTGGATGCAGATTCACACACGCAGTCCTCCAGGGCAATAAGATCTTACCTTCTACTGTCCATTTTCTCTGTCCTCTCTGCCATACCAGCCGCGTTCTTTGGGAGGCAAGTCTGTCACCAAGGTACCATTCTCAGGCCATCTCTTTAATTACAGTGTTCATAAGTTCACTGTACCATGTCAGATTTACAAGCAGTATCCTTCCAGGGCTAAAGATCTAGTGTTAATGCCATCCAGGACTCTCCACCTTCCCTGGCTTCTTCATCATCCTCTCTGCATGTCATTCCTCTTCCTCCTTTCTTACTCATCAGCCATCTTGTGGAATACACAAAGCCTGCACCCTCAGGGCATCCACAGCAGCTCACACCCAGTTTCTGCAACTTGGAATATAGTTTGTACACTCACTTGCTCTTGCCTGCTTATATGTGGGCTGATTAGAAAGGTATCCCTTGACACCATCCCCTACTACGTCAGGACCCTCCCTGGATGTCCACCAACCTGAATTTAATGTCATCCTACCTGCCATTCATGATATGGTCCCGTGCATCTATTTTCCTTACCAGTGATGCTTGGTTAATATCTATTAATTAGTGTTTAGTGACTGTCATTCAAAGGATTAAATAAAATCTCACCGATATTTTGGTTGTGAGACTAGCTTTTAATATCTCAGCCAACCCTGCTCAGCTTGGCCATGAAGGGGAGGGCCTTGCTCCTGTCTCTACGTGGTGATGTGACAGAATTTGTTGACTTCCCATGCTATAGCTGGCCAAAAGTCTGTTTTGACTACCTTTATCCTCTGCACAGAAGGCATGGACACCGTTTCTTCTACTCATCACACCTTACAGGGAGCTTCTGATGATGGCTGTGACCAGTAGAGGTTTAAGGAATGTCTTTGGGCCACATTGACAGCTATTTAAAATCCTGGGCTCTGCCAAGCTCTTTGTATGTTAATACTACTAACGTCGAATTATATAGAATTAAAACACCACCAATCACAAGTGCTGCATTAAAGCATTGCCTCTTGAAGTATTCTAAGTTTCCTGCAAAAGTACCTATTAAGAGCATAGAAAGTGCAAGAGAAAACAGCCAAATCCTGCCCTCCTGTAAGTGACAGTTGGGGGATTATTGTTGTTTTACAGGAGGAAAGTCTTATTTTGGCTTACCTGTCTGGGATACCGTCCATTATGGCAGTAAGCAGGAAAGGCATGGTAGTAAGGGACTGGCTAGTCACATTTCACCTGTACATAGAAAGTGGGGGCCACCTATAAAACCCTAAGGTCCTCCCTAGACACCTACTTCCTTCAGTGTGACTCAACAAGGCGGTTGTTTATATTTTAAACTGGTATATGGGTATTTGGTCAAATCCTATTCTAGATGTTTCTGTGGAGGTTTTTTTTATTAGACAAGAATAGCATTGACACAAGCAAACTTAGAGAAAAGCTTATTCTCTTTCACAATATGTGTGGACTTAACCTTTTTATCTTAAAGCCATTAACAGATTGGATGACCATGGAAGAGGAAAGGGATTGGCTTTGGATACAACTGAACTCTTCTTTGCATATTCAGCCTGAGGGCACATCCTGAAGCTCCTCGCCCATTGTGTGTGTGTGTACTTTCCATGAATTAAGCACATATTCTGAGAAATAGGTCATCGGGCAGCTTAATAGTGTGATTTCGAGAGAGCAGTAGTATCAACCTACATGATACTACATACCTCACTGTATTATAAACACAGCACATAGGTTATATGGAACATGTATGGTATGTATGGAAGAGACACAATCAACATGAGATGCATAAGCTGCTTCTGACATAACATGGCGCACTACTGATGTAAGCAGATGCAGAGACCCACAGGGAAGCACTGGGGTGAGCTCCCAAAGTCTAGTAAAGAGAAGGAAGAGTGACAATATGAGCAAAGAGGTCAAGACCATGATGGGGAAACCCACTGAAACAGCTTACCAGAACTAAGGGGAGTTCATTGACTCCAAACTGACAGTGGGGGAATCAGCGTAGGACCAAACTAGGCCCTCTGAATGTGGGTGACAGTCGTATGGCTGTATGGGACAGCTGTATGGGGCCACAGCAATGAGATCAGGATGTATCCCTACTGCTTGAACTGGCTTTTTGGAGCCCATTTGCTCTAGAGAGATGCCTTTATCAGCACAGATATAGTGGGGAGGGCCTTGGTCTTGCCTCAAAGCAATGTACTAGACTTTGTTGACTCCCAGTGGGAAGCCTTACCCTCTGTGAGGAGTGGATGGGGAGATGGGATAAGGGAAAATGGAGGGGAGTGAGTGGAGACTGGGATTGGCATGTAAAATGAGAAAAGATTGTCTTAAAAATAAATAAATGAAATAAAAATAAAAAGAATAACTATTGTGGAAGAAGAGGCCCATATTAACATATCCTAAAGACAGAAAGCCTGGGAGAGCTCTCAGACAGAACTTGTAGAGAAAGACTGAGGTGATCAGGAGGGTGTGGAACTGGGGGAAGGTAGGCAAGAGCCTTCACCGTGGTTGTTAGGGGAGGAAACGAGGAAGGCATGGTGGGCTATATTGGGGTGGCTAGTCTGAATACTTTCAGTGGACTGTGGTCCAGCGCCTAGCTCTCTCTGCTTGTTGAATACCTGGCCCTGGAGATAAAGGGCTGTGGTTCAGGTTGTGACAGGCAGATAATGGAGGTAATTGGTGAAGAGCAGTAGATGGGATAGGGAAAGGTTCAAAGGCAGGCGGTTGGTTGAGATGGGCGTTTCCCAAGGGCTCAGGGGTCAAAGGCTTGGTCTCCAGCCAGTTGCACTGCCAGAAGACATTTCGCATTTTAGAAGGTAAAGCTTAACTGCAGGAAGTCAGCTCACTTGAGGCTGTTTTCTTGGAGGCTATACTGTGTGCCCTTCTATTCAGTTTACCGAGAGGGGAGCACAGTTCCCATCTGCCAAGATGACGTTGTCTTGTTTTGGACCAACTGACCATGGGCTGAAACGCTGGTCTAGATGAAATCGTTCTGTTTTTAAATGGTTCTTGTTGGGTATTATGTCCTAGTGACAGAAAGGTGACTCACACGACTGATACACCAGTAGTCCACTAACCCTTCAAGGCATGGTTCTTCCAGGGTCTGCCGAACCCTATGATATCAAAATTTCATCACAATACAGAAAATAAAGGTATGGTTAATGCAAGCATAGCTGAATTTTCCCAGAATAGGTAACACAGGGCACCACATATATAGAGCCACCGAAGCATGCCAACTACTCAGTTTGGCATGAGGAGTATGGTAGAGATAGAGAATATACACATGAGGCTGAGAGTGGGTGTGTTTATGTATGTAGTGGGTAGACTGAGCGGTAAGTACTATAATATGAAACTAGATTTTATCTCCCAGGCAAGAGGGAACATCAAAAGCTCTCTCATGAGGCCCATTGATAAAGAGACAGTAATTTGAGATCCTTACAAAGTGGCCCATTGAAAACCAGCTGGGCTCCCCCTGGCATCCCTTTCAATGAATCTCCTTTGAACTGTTTATTGGCTCCCCACCTGCTGCCCAGGTAAAGGCTTTAGATGTTTTCCTTTTAAAAATATTTAATGTATTAATTTCACACATGAGGAGAGAAATCATATTAAATCTCCCGACACAATTAGCAAGGCTGCAAATACATTTCCAGAAACAAAGATGAATCATGTCATGTTCTAATTAAACCTTGAAAGGTTTAATTAAAAAGCGTCGTTCAGAGCAAAGCAGTTTAGGAAGAGTTTGGGCTTAGCTTTTTGAATTGGGAACATGGAACTTCTTGTCCCACTTTTGCTGAGGGTGGAGGCGGCAGATACATATGTGAAGGAAGCAAGGCCCCTGCCGTGAGATGAAACTGTGTTTTATACTCATATGAAATACTAGCTCAGAGGTAACTGAGGACACAGAGATGAGAAACAGAGGCAAAGACAGGTGCCTTGGCTTCAGGATCCTATCACTACCATATAATACCCTCCTCAGGTACCAGGGAGGAGCCAAGGGGTCCTGCTACAGACAACGTGCTTTACATTTAAGTCCAAGTGCTTCCAAGTCGAGACTTGGAACCTCACTTCTATACCATAAAGTGGGGTGGAAAGAACTTGAAGTGTGGTTATGAGATCTGGGTAAAATGTTGATGCAACTGACTTTATGAGAGAGTACTTCTCTCAGCAACATCAGACAAGACTAGCAGGTGCTAGCAAGGGTCCACATGAGGGTATTTAGGAGCTAAGGTATATCTCAGTGGCTGTAAGAATGGCCACTAGCCTTTTATAGTGGATATAATTTCTACAAAATACTACAGTGTGCATGTGCACGCACGCACACACACGCACACACACACACACACACACACACACACACACACACGAGCAAGTGCTGCTAGAGTTGTCCTTAAAACCATGTAAATGCATTCAGCAATTAATTTTTAAATGCTCACTTTGTCCATGTACCAGGCCCTTTATGATTTGGTTCATGTTACTCTTCTCTCATCACTCTTTCTTTGCTAAGGAACACCTTGGCACAGTGGCGTTCTTTCTGCTTCTCTGACAAGTACACACTTTATGCCAGGCACTGTGCAGAGCTTTGATAGGCGGATTATTTCATTTAACTCTCATGACAGACTTAGGAGGAGGAGGTGCTAGTGTTTATCTATGCTTTCCAGTTGTAGGAAGTTAGGCTGTGGCCAGTTAGCTGCTATCCTAAGAATACATGGTTAGTAAACAGTTTTGCTGCAATTCAAATCTATGTACCCCTGCTTCATAATCTGAACACTTGACAAGATACAACACTCCGGAATCTGGCCTTGCTGGAAATCCTGTAGCTACTCCATGGAAATTTTTGGTGAATGAGGAGCAGATTGATGAAGAAGTAGACACACAGCTCCTGAAGATGTGCAGAAGTCAGCATGCTCAGCAAGCCAAGCCAGACTCATGAAGGAGACAATCTGCAACTTTTGAAAGTCTAAGGGCAACAAGTACATCTTTGTATTTGTCCCCTGACTGATCCTAATTGAATATGAAGTTTGACTTTAGCACATGAACTGTCCTTTGCTGATGGGTTTGAACCAGCTTCAAACTATAATCTTGGGTCCTTTCCATTTACACAATAGATAGTCACATTATAATCATGGCATTGAATTTAATCTTCCTTGTTCCTCTCATCACCCCCTGCATTATTATTTCTTAATTAATCTTTGGAATAAGACAAGTGGCAAGCCATGTGATGTCTGACCAGACACATTAGAAAGAATGTCACATACTTTTGTCCTGTTTCATTGCTACAGGTTAGAGTGGCTGACTGCCAAATGCCAACTTTCACAGCTCGATGACTCCCTTTCTGAGCCTGTCAACAATAAAGCATGTGAAATACCATCTCTTTTACTCCAAGCAACAGCAGAGCGACCCAGATGTTTATCCCCAAAAATGCATGGAATGAAAGAAAATCAGTATGATTTATTGAGAAGGCATGCATTTCATCAAAGATCTGTATTTTTAATGGCTTGTTTTGAATAAAAATAAAGCCAAAGTTCAAGGATGGTTTCCTTGATGCAACAGATAAAAGCATGCTGGGGAATAATGCTTTTGTACACTGTAAAGATTTGTCGCTCATATTGGTTTAATAAGATGCTGATTGGCCACTAGCCAGGCAGGAAGTATAGGCAGGGCAACTAGATTAAGAGAATTCTGGGAAGAAAAAAAGCAGAGACACAGTTGCAAGTCAGACACAGAGAAGCAAGATGAGAATGTCTCCCTGATAAAAAGTACCAAGTTATGTGGCTAAATATAGACAAGAATTATAGGTTAATTTAAATTGAAATTAGTAATAAAAGCCTAAACTAATAGGTCAAACAGTTTATAATTAATAGAAACCTCTGTATGCTTCATTGGGACTGAATGGCTGCAGGACTGGGCAGGACAGAAGCTTCCATCTACAAATGGTGCTCAAGTATTTGGCAAGAATTTCTACATAAATCCTGAGAACACTTTAAGAAAAAGGATTCTAGGCAGACAAGAATAGAGTCAAGCTTAATTTCTTGGTAGCCATATTTATTCCAGTAGGCTCTGTTTGCTGGTGGTGAGCAGAGGTGAGGCTCCTTTGAGAGAGGCTTCCTGACTCAGAGTTAGTGGAAAAATCGTTGTGGCTCTTTTAAGAGGCTCTACCACCAAATACTTAAATGGTGTTTATGAGCAGCTGGCATCAGGCTTCTTGGTAATGGCATGGACCTAGAAACTCCACAGAGCTGTGGCAATAAATCTGGCTCCTGCCAGTACCTCTACCATAAATCTTTACTCTCACAAAGCTAAGGAATGGGGTGGAGCCAGCCACCAAAGCTGCAGCTTTAATCCTAGCCATATCACTTAGCAGATTAAAGACTCATGTGGTCAGAGAAAAATAAAGAAATACAGTAAAGATAGATTCAGAGCCAGGTGATGGTGGCACACGTCTCTCTAATCCCAGCACTCAGGAGGCAGAGGCAGGCAGATCTCTGTGAGTTTCAGGTCTACAAGAGCTAGTTCCAGGACAGGCTCCAAAGCCTGTCTTGCAAAACCCAAAAATAAAATAAAGGATTCAGACAAAAAGACTCTTTAAATGGTTTACAGTGTATTTAAAAACATACATAGGCTTGGGAGAGAAAATAAAAAGGATAGAGAAAGTCATTTAAAAAAGAAATAGAGTAGCTAGGCATGGTGGCACATGCCTTTAATCCCAGCAATTAGGAGGCAGAGACAGGCAGATCTCTGTGCATTCTTGGTCAGCCTGGTCTAAAGAGTGAGTTCCAGGACAGCCAAGGATACACAAAGAAACACTGTCTCAAAAAACCAAAAACTAAGCCGGGCGGTGGTGTCGCACGCCTTTAATCTCAGCACTCAGGAGGCAGAGGCAGGCGGATCTCTGTGAGTTCGAGGCCAGCCTGGTCTAGAAGAGCTAGTTCCAGGAAAGGAAACAAAAGCTACAGATAAACCCTGTCTCAAAAATAATAAAAACAAAAACCCAAAAACTAAAAACAAAAGAAATAGAGTAAGAAAAAAGTCATGTAAAAATGGTAAATACACAAAGTATGGATACTGTGTGTTATTGTGTTGTTTTTGAATTGTTTGATTATAAATGCTGCTGGATTAATCCAACTTAGCTATTTTGAAAATTCCTTGACTTCAAAATTTAAGTCAAATGACATGTTACTTTGGAGAAGTGTTTTATACATACATACACAGCCTGGAAAGTCCATATTGTGCTGGTTTGTTTCTGTCAACTTGACACAGACTAGAGTCATCTTAGAGAAGGGAATCACATTTTAGGAACTGCCTCCATCCAATTGACCTATGAGCATATCTGTGGGCCATTTTCTTGGTTAATGATTGATATAGGAGAGCCCATCCCACTCTGGAATGCCATACTTGGCAGGTGGTATCTAAGAAAGCAAGATGAGCAAGTCAGTGAATAACATTCCTCCATGGTCTCTGGTTCAGTCTTTGCTTCAGGTTCCTGACCCGACTTCCCTTAAGTGATGGATTGTGACCTGGGAAATGTGAGATGAAATAAAGCCTTTTCTTCTTTCCCAAGTTGCTTTTGGTCTGTATTTTATCAACAGAATTAAACTATACACATTTATCCCTCTTTTTAAACCTAAATCTCTCTAATCTCTGATACTTCTTGCCTAGTAGGAAAGCCAATTGGTCTAATTAAGTGGGATCATTATGTTGGCTAAGAAAAGAGACTTTAATTTAATAACTACGACTTGGAAAAATCATGCCTCTCTTATTTAACACCTCCCCCTAAATGGCTTGTAAGATCTCGTGAGCCAGGAGCACACCTTAGCTCTCCTGGGACAACTGGCCAGTTGGTTTGAGCAGCATCATCATATTTTTGGTGGGAAACCATGTTTTCCACTCATTTTGCTTTGGGGAGTTGTGGGAAGTTGTTAAGATACAAAATCTGATACAAAAAAGTACTAGATTCAGCTTCTTGGGATCTCTCATCAAGAAAAGCTAGGTCAGGGCCCAGGGACAAACTGTCCTGGAGGTAACAGCAAGAGGTAAAGGAGAATAATTACCAGTCCCACCAGAAAATCTTCCTCTGGCAAAATATGATGGATTAAAGTCTTTATGTTGATGCTGAAGGTTGTCAGAATTTCTCGCATTTAAAAACATGTTTTCGCTTTTACCACACTTCATTTTTTCCCCCAACTTCCTTCTGCCTACTCTACCAGGGCAGATGCTGTGAAATACACCTGCAGAGACTTAATGTTGGCTTGGTAGGAAGCTCCTTGGTGGTGACAGAGAAGACACATGGTGTTGACAATGACAGGACCTTACGGACACATACGGTGATTGGGCAAATATCATGACTAAGGCCAGAACTGCCCTGCACTGAAAATGTAGGAGCAGTTTCCAACATACTTGCTGAACACAGGAATATTGCCGTAGGATTTTTTAAGCATAGTTTTCTTAAAGAGGTGTCTTCTGACTTGTATTTAAGAGGGTATTGGAATCGAACTGACGCAAACGGCTGCTACCCACCCATCAATATCTATTCTCTACCAAGCCTCTGCACATTGTCTGAATACTTATAAACATGTGGGGGTGGATACGAGAGGAGTGAGACTGAAAATGATAAAATACATTGCTTGACTTTCCCAAAGAATTAACAAATACATATATATTTGATTCATTTTGTTTTAAGTTATCTTTTACTTCATGATACAATTAAAAATATATGAATATGTATAATCTGTCAATATTTGTGGCATATACTTAAAATTATTATTAAAATGATTTTTCTTATTTGTGAAAAATTATACGTTATTAGAAGCTTTCGACAAATATTTCTCTTTGTACATGTATTTTCAAAACATTTTTTGCCTTAATTTTTGGCTTCCACTATTCTCACAAAGCCAGTGAGGTTGTTGGAAAGAGGAAAGTAGATATTTTAGGGCTCTCCATTATTTCAGGCATGGAATACTTCTGGTAACCTGCAGTGGGCAAGACTGATAAGAATGGGCCCAGGAGGGAAGAAAACTTCCTCAGGATTGCATAGACACCTGCAGTTTTGAAACAGAGCTAGAAGACTGCCTAGCCCAGTCCCCGCTTCTGTGTGCTCTGCAAAGGCTCATTCCAAAGTTCCCTGGCAGTGGGGTCTGGGAAGGTGTTTAGAGAAGTAGTGAAGGGGATTCCTGTCCCAGCTCTCCAGAATAGGGGAGCACTCATTCCAGGGACCAGTGCCAGCTGTCTGCTCCAAGTACATACACCCATCAGCAGCTAGTACGTGTTCCTTCCAAATCGAAGTTCCTTTCTTGGCTCTGTTACAAATGGTTGAAGGAGGGGAGAAAGGTCAAAGGGAGAAATGGTGAAAGGAGTGACACAGTTCACTGTTTGTAGAGGCTGTGGTTTGGGGGAAGAAAGTGAAAACACAGTTCCCCACACCTTCGGCCAGGTCCAAGATAACTGTAATGCTGTCGATTCTCTCTCATTTCTTCCCCTAACCCTCATTCACTGCAACCTTTCATCGGCTCACACTTTCTTTCTCCTCTTCCTTCACAGACTTTCTTCTAGCTTAGGGCTGGCCAGGCATCTTCCCTTGATTCAATAGCAAGCCACAAAATTCTCCTTACCCACCTAGATGTCATCATGGGTGATATACATAAAGAAGGTCACTAAAATAAATCACCTTCCATCTGTCATCCGTCCCTACACATTTCCCTTCCCACAGTTCAGTGCACCTAGAAATACAAAATCCCTTCATTTTGTCATGTTGCCTTTTCAAAAACCATCACCCTAAAACAAAGGGAGGCATATCAAATGTCTGGCAGAAGGTATTTTGTGCTGGGATTATTTCTAAAAGGAAAGGAATAATTATTTGCCTAATTTATGAAAGAGATAAAGTAGATTCATTTTCATAGGCAAGGGACAAATATTTTCTACACATTCAGTGGCTTTCTTTGGTACCCTGTCATTTGATTGTGTTCTCTTTGATTGCTTTTATTCATGTTAGCTAAGGGTCTGTTGTCTTGAATTAGTACAAAGCTTTGCTTATTTAAAGGGAAAAGAGTATGTCTTGCAGTATAACTTGAAAAGCACTGAAGTATGTAAAATTGAAGCACATTCAAGCATTCTTTCTTGAAAGTAGTAATTACAACAGTGGAGAAGATGTCAGGCTGCAGAAACACTATCCTTCAAGAGTTGAGGCATGGGTACTGTTAATGCGTTCCATGGCATTCGGGTTGGCACACATTTCTAATATTCTTTACAATATCTGCTATTGTTTGAACACATCCTCCCAGGAGTTCATATTCCAGAAACCCCATACTCAAGGCTGTGTTAATGCTATTTGGAGGTGAGGCTTCGGTGCTTTTTATCAGGATTAGTTGGGCTAATGAGGGAAGAGGCACCATGATTTTGCTAGTGGCCTTAAAGAAGAGGGAGAAAGTGGTAGCCTCTTCCGCATGATGATGAATGTTCTTCTCTTTCCTAACCTCTAGAGCCAGGTGGCAGGTATTTATGGTGTGTGTGAGATACTGGGAACTGAATATAGGTCTCACACAAGCTAGGTAGGCAGTCTGCTATTCAACAACTTTGATTCTTTATATATTTCTCAGACTCTGGTGTTTTGTTATAGGTAACAACACAAACAGGAGACATGGAAGGGATAGGGGAAAGAAAGAGGGGAAGAAAAGTAATTGGATTTTAATTAACATAAAAACAAAGCAACACAATAAGATGTCTAAATCTACAGAGTGTATTACATGAGGAGACCAATGGAAACAAATCTTACTTCTTATTTATTTATTACTGAAATCCTCTGCTCTCTGATGTTGTACCCAAAGTCCAAGTTTTGTGCTTTTAGTTTTACCTGTGACCAAACATTTTCATATATGTATCTGTGACTGAATAATAATAATTCAATATTATGTTTCCTGGAGTATATATGACTTCTTAGTTTACAACTGTAAAGAATAAATTGATTCTGGATTCTATGCCAACAACTTCAAATTAGAAATGGAAAAAAGATGAATTCAATAAAACAGTCAGATCGAAAGGACTGACTTAAAATATAAACAATGAACTTTAAGATCAGGGGAGAAATCAAAAGTAATATCCCCAAAATGAATGGAGATCTTTAGATGAAGGAAGAAAAGAGTAATCAAGACAGGGGGAAAGAGAGTTTAATCAATGGGCTTAGTCAATGAGAAAAATCTGACAATGGGATTTAGTACCTATTTCCAACCCCAAGCAGAGTTCCAGATCAGGGGGAGGTGCATATCATTGATACTTCCAGGTGAGAGGAAGAAATCTGGGAACAGATCCTGTACCCAAATCCCAGAAACAGATGTCAAGATCTGAGTATAGATTAGAGTTTAGCATGGCTTTCAAATGGACTTGTTACTGGAAGGTAAAGTGGTGAAGCATCTTGGAGGTGGGGCTCATTATGGGTGGAGTTTATTAGGCTTGCTCGTTTGAATAGTATATAGAGACCCTGGGCTATTCTATATGGTTCCGAGATATCATGAGGTAAGCAGCATTCCATCATGATAGGTGTCTTACCCCTGATGCTCTACTTCACCATAAGCCTAAAGAGATGGGGCCAAGTGACCATGAACTGAAACCGTGAGTCAAAATAAATCTTTCCTTCTATTAATTTGCCTCTCTTCAGTGTTTCATCACGGCAGCCAAAAGTTGGAAACACAAATCTCAAGAAAAAACATTTTGGATCTAACAAACTGGGTAACTGTTCATTGTGCCTCTGAACATGGCATTAAAATAAGCAGAGGGAAACAGGAATGTGGCACAGAGCATGGGAAGACTGTTGGAAATTATGGCTGGGATGAAGAGGATGCAAAATATCCTGTCAGGAACAATGGCTGACCACCAAGACACACACATATCACGTCAGATAACAGTGTAAGTAGAGAAGGATAGGAATTCAACTTTTCTTTTTGTTTGTTTGTTGTTGTTTTATGGGACAGCATCTTTTACCGTTGACCAGGCTGGCCTTGAATTCAGTATGTATCCGAGGCTGTTACTGAACTCATGGCAATCCTTCTGCCCCAGCCTCTGAAATACTGGGATTACAGGCATGGTCCACCATGCCTGGCTAAGGACTTAACTTTCTTTGACCAGCATCGTTGGCATGTTATTACTCCCATCATTACTGAGACACATAATCAAAAAGAGGAGTAGAGGAGTGTCATATTGAATTAACTGGTAATAAATTCATATTATCTAGAAGGATATGGAATATTCATAAAAGTCTGTCTTTTCATTCCATCACTGGCTGGAAGTTATACTGCTTTGACCACACATATAATTTAAGATTCTGTACCCAGATCATAGATGACACACTAAACTACATGTCCTTCATAGAAATAGAGAAAATAAGGGATTAAATATATCCTTCAAGTGACTTTTCCATCAGAATTTTTTACAGAATTGAATATGATTGCAGCAGGTTGATTGAAGTATTTTAGTATACACATTTGAACTCACCCTGGATAAGAACAAAATAGTGAAGGGCAAGATCTAAGCCACGTCACTATTAAAGGTCTGGCCAAGGCACAGCATTGAATATTAGAGCCCTGTGAAGAAAGTTGATAAGGGACTATTTCACAGCTGTGATCAAAGGGCAATGACAGAGAGTCATCTGCTTTGAGAGCTAAATGAAGCTCAGGCGGAGGCAATGGAAGCTAGTCACTCACAACTTAGTACCAATGCTCAAAATGCCAAGTTCTTTTTCATTAGTACAGACTATAGACTTTGGGTCTTCAGATGGGAGGGACTGAACGGACTATTTGTAGATTGTAGGGTAATCATATTTCAGATGGTACAACTTTATTTTAAAATCTTTGAATTTGTACCAACTGGAATAAGGTAAGGTATGCTGCAATGACAAGAATCTAGGATGTCGATGGCTTTGCATGGCATGAGGACTGAAGGTCAACCAGACAAAGTCAATCTGCTTAGCATGGGTGGCAGGAACTGGACTTAGGTCCTCTGCTGGAGTAATACACACTCTTAATAACTGAGCCATCTTTCCAGCCTAATACTTCTATATATTCTTATAAATGAATTTTAGAGCCTCAGCTATAAAATCATTTCAATAAGAAGGTGGCTCAATTTACAAAATAGAACTTGAATTTGTAAGAGAAGTGCCTACTTAGATTAGCTTGTCTAGCATGAATGCCTATCACAGCATCTGCCACACATTAGTCTCTAATCAATGTAAGCCAAATCAGGATGTGCCAATGATCAATTAAAGACCAGACTTAAAGAGCTGGAATGCCATTTCTTATCATCTAAAACTTGTATATCATAACCTTCCTTACACGAAGTGGCTAAGATTTTTAACATGATTGCCTTTGTTAGGTGGTCACTCCTTTAGGATGGTTACACATGTTGCCTTCTAGTGCTAAGTGAATTAAAAATATTAAATGCAGAGAGACGTAGAGCTTCTCTGTCATTTTCACAATGTATGAAATTTGGAACAACATTGAGAACAATGTAAATGTGAAGAGATGGTTCTCTATCCTGTAATTCATTGCTCAGTTAATACTTGCTCCGCTCACAGACCCAGGTCTATTTAGTGACTTAAGGAATATTAGAGTTGAACTTCTAGATAAAAGGACCTTTAAGTAGAAGAATGACTCATTTGGTTTTTGCCTGCTCACTGTTCATTTCCCATTCATTGAGTTTCACCCATCATCATGTTCGGTTGACATGGTTTAAGTGGCTTAGTGTTTATCTTCAAGAAAAGTCATAAATTCATCCCACCACTCTGCATGCTCTGTGCATGGCCGCTCATTACTGGCTCAGAAATGTATTGGAATCTAATAAGAGCCTTCTTATAGGAATTGTTGAGAACAGATTCTTTCTCTTTCCTTCCCAGGGTGAGATAAAGGATAGGAAGGCATCCTACAGGCATCTTAACAGGTCTTTGGAGACCCTTCCTGCACATGGAACCTACATAAGAGAAAATGGACCTCAGATGAAGACTGAGGGGAGAATTTTGATTATGTAAATCAGGCACCCAATTTCAGAAGTGTCGGAAGTATTGGTTCATGCACTCAACATTCTTACTGTTTGTATGGTGGACACAGTCATGCCTTGGTGTTGATGCTAATGGTCAAGACAAGACAACAGGTTAGGAGTCGGTGGCTACCACATTAGTCCACAGGGAGACAAGTAGCACAAAGGCATGATTTACAGAGGCACCAAGTGCGAGGGAATGTCATATTGGTATGGATTTCATTATATCTCAACCTCATTATTTTTTATTCATTTTCTCCTGGGCTTCCTTAAGCTGGGAATTTCTTATCTGCATTTTTAAAGTCCAACATTGCGCCTAGAACAAATTATGTACACCATAAATGTTTGAGTAAAAGAATGAGTGAATGTTGCTCAGTGAAGTTGTGTCTTTAGCGCAGCAAAGAAATGTCTAAAGATTCTTTGCTCATCCAGTTTTTACAACATATTTCTTGAATGCGTATGAAAAAGAATGCCACTCATAAAACAAGCTAGCTGCCAGCTCTGAAATGACTTAGATCAAGAATGGAAGGGGAAATCTAAACAAAGAGAAGGTTTGCATACACTAAAAAGGTAAGGATGGATAAATGCAGAGGAATCTGTGTTTCAACTTCCAGAGTGGCCCTCAATAGCCTCTTCTATTTTTAGTTGTGAGCCTAGACTTTAATGTCTGAGTAATCTTTCCAGTCCCTGCCCCCCCTTTTTTGGTTCTCTACAGATTCTTCAATGCTGTTTTCCTTTTTCTTGTTCTGATATTCAAGGTATGCTTTTCATAGTTGCCAGTAACCAGGAAGATCTGAGATCTGAGATCTCACCTTACTGTAAGCTTGCAGAGAAGCTGCAAGACCATAGGTGACCCCTGAATTACAGATGATGCTACTTCCTACAAAATAGCATGAGCCATGAACAACAGTGTAGTGATCAGCTTCTCCAACTCCACAAACTTATAGGTTAGTGTGCACCTAATGGACCTGCAGATACAGTGGTTTATGAAAAGAGAGGACCCAAGATGACAGTGTGTGTGTGTGTGTGTGTGTGTGTGTGTGTGTGTGTGTGTGTGT
>NC_022014.1:51423554-51480017 GCF_000317375.1 Microtus ochrogaster | reverse complement strand
CTGTAGCAGCTAACACAAGTGCATCCACCATTGTATTACCAATGGAAACCTGTAGCAGCCAACACAAGTGAATCCAGCATAAGAAAAAAGTCAGGAAATGTCAGTGGGCTGATTGAGACTCGACCTGCGTATGCCTCAGTCATAAGTCAGGCAGACAGGAGAACTGAGTTCCATTAAGTTCCCAAGACTCGAACCTCCCAAGCAAACCTAGCATACTTTCAGAAACCTAAGGCTGAATTGGTTCTATTGATTGTTAGCCCACTTGTTTGATATTTAGGGGTTTCATTTTGTAGGCAGGGGGGAGGGGAATATGATTTGGGAAGAACTGGATCTATTTAATTCCTTATGAAAAGGAAGAAATAAATGAATTGAGTGTACATAGAGCCAGAACAGGATTTCATGTGCTGTGGGACAATGGTCTTATACCCGGTAAAGTTTATCACTTGTATTAGTTTAATAAAACGCCGATTGACCAGTAGCCAGGCAGGAAGTATAGGCAGGGTGACCAGGCAGGAAGAATAGGTGGGGCAAGCAGAATAGGAGAATTCTGGAAAGTGGAAAGACGCAGTCTGCAGTCATTACCCAGACATAGAAGACACAAGATGAGAATGCCTCTCTGATAAAAGGTGCCAAGTCATGCAGCTAAAACAGACATGAATTATGGGTTAATGTAAGATGTAAGAATTAATTAATAAGAAGCTTGAGTTAATAGGCCAACCAGTTTATAATTAATGGAGTCCTTGGTGTGTTTCCTTGGGACTCAATGGCTGAGGGACTGAGTGGGACAGAAACCTCTGTCAGCATTCTTGGGAAACATAATTGACAGTGTTGGTGACTTGCAGCTCCAAGCTCTCAAGCTATAGAGGATAAAGAAGAACCTGTGACTATTTTTCCATATTATAAAAACAGTATATTCTAAAGAAAAATCTGATGTCTCAGATTAATTCTCGTCAGAGTCTTTGTATCATAGTAAAAAATAATGACATCATTTCTTAAAAGTACTATGGACCATTACACTTTTCAGACTACCCTGGGTATCCTCATCTCACCCCCTCCCGTTTAATCAAAGTCCCTCTGTCCTTGTTTATGATGATACCAGACAATGACTGGAACACAGAGAACACAACCAGACACCTATAGAAGCAGATACAGAGGTTCAGGTCATTTATGATGACAATGACAGTTAGGGCAGGCAAAGGGCAGAGACAATAATGACAAGTAGGTAGATGCTAGTGCTAATTTCCAGAGAGAATCAATAGGGATTTCATAAGAATTACATGGAAACCCTCAAGGAAAAAGTTTCTTTTCTCTTTTTGCTTGAGTAACTAGTTGTGCATGTTTGCCATGTATAGAGACAGACAGTGGATGATGGCGAACTCAAGTTCAGAGGCAATATTTGGGGTTCCTACACAGATATGTAAATAACTAGTTAGATTTATCAGTCTGGAGTTCCAAGAAGATGTTCAGGGATAAAGAGATGCAAGTAAGTCATCAGAATATAGATGATATCTAAAGCCATAAAACTAGGTAAAGTCATCAAGGGGACAAGTAGAATGTTAAGTCTAGGGATATGAATGACAATGGTTACAGGGCAGAGAGATGAGATATACAACAGACACTGAGAATGGGTGGCCATCAAAACAAGAGGGATGGAAGGATGGAGTGGGAATGGAGAGAGAGGAGAAAGAGCTATATAGAGAGATAATTGATTCTTTTTGTAGTGAGGAATGTCTAGGCATGGTGAAACACACCTATAATTCCATCACTAGAAGACTGAGATACCATGATCACTAGTTTGATGTCAGCCTGGGCTACACAAAAACAACAACCACAATGAAAAACAATAAACAAAAAGAAAGTAATCATTATCATAAGTGTTACTATGTCAAAAATTGATGAAAGATTTGATACAAAAACTAACTAGGGCTGGGGAGATGACCCAGCAGTTAAAGTACTTGCTTATCTTGCAGAGCACCTGGGTTTGGTTTCTAGGACTGATAAGTCAGTTTGCAACATCAGTATCTCCAGTTCAGGGGACTGATGCTCTTTTCTGGCCTCTGTGGACAGCCCACACACCTACATAGATGCAGAAAAAACACTTATGCACATAAAATAATATTTAAAGAAAATGACCAAACAACCAACCAACCAACCAACCAACCAACCAACCAACCAACCAACCAACCAACGTAATCCTCTTATGTATATGTCTAGGATAGATCCAGATTGTGCATTCTTTAAAACACGTAATTTAGGCAACTTTAAAGAGAGGGGATATAAATTAGGTATAGGATCTCAAAAGGGCACTTGAAAGGGAAGATCACTGAAGTGGTTTTTTTGTTTATTTGTTTTGTAATTTAAACTAAAGCTACCTCTGACAAATGTCATGGTGAAATTAGGAAAAGTACCTTTTGTTGATATGTTTTTATATGGTAGAGGGCCTAATTGTGTAGATCAGTATAATTGTATAGACAGAGAGTGGAGACAATCTTTCCACACGATGTTCCAGTAGGGAACAGATACATGGGGTGGTTTTGGGAGACAAGATGGGGTTGAAGAGTTTTTTTTTTCTGTCTTTGATTAAAAAAAAAGAGTTCACACAGCCACTTAGGGCATCGATCCATGGGGAAAATCTGAATACATGGGTGAGCAGATGGTAGCTAACTGTAGGAGCTATAACCTTGAGCAGCTGCAAGCAAGGGTCCCATTGCCTTAGCAGAGGGTTGCTTTCAGGATCAAGGGCAACTTCCCTCAGTGACTGTCACACAGTGGAAGGTAAGCAGACATACAGATGCTGATGTCAGAACGTATGGAAGTTCTTCTTTGACCACATGTGCATTGTTTAAGCCCTTTAAAAAATAAATAGGAGATGAAGCCATCAAGAAAAGAGGAGGGCATAGCCAAGTGCATGTGGAATGGTTGGAGAGAGGAAATTCTGAAATAACTCGGAAAGAGCATGTCAGGGGAGAGACTCAAAAGATGCTGGGAGGGTTGCAGGTTTTCCTCATAACTTTCCAGAGGTTAGCAACCATGAACTATAGAGAGGCAGGCTAGGAGTATGTCAGTGGTCACTATCTACTGCCTGCGTGATAAGGTGAGATGAAGTGAGACCATCTAGAGGTGGGTTGATCTGGCAGTAGACAAGGGTTAAGTCTGTGCTCCACAGCCCAGCCACACTGGACTCCTTCACATCTTCTCTTCCCTCTCCATCTTAATCTATCCCCACACAAGACAGTTTCCTCTACTGTCCACTCAATTAACTATGACCTATACTAAATGTCACTTCCTTACATAGTCTCCCCTGGCCCTTCATCTGGACAACAGATGGCTGGCTGCTGGTTTTCTCTTCTTCAATAGATACCCTGTGATATTTATTTCTTCTAGCCAAGTCATGCATATTAACTTGGAGTTTCTGAGCCCAGGACCACACTCTCCTCACTCACAACTCTTGCCTCTGTGGCTTAGGACAATGTCTACAAGGCAGGACCCAGTAAGGAGAACCACACTCCTGTTGTCCTAGTTGGGGTTTCCCTTGCTGTGAAGAGACACCATGACCACAGCAACTCTTCAAAAGGAAGACACCTAATGGAGGCATGGGCTTCCAGTCCAGAAGTTCAGTCCATTATCATCATGGTGGAACATGGTGGCATGCAGACAGACAGGGTACTGGAGAGGTAGCTGAGAATTCTACATCTTGCAGGCAACAGTGAGAATTCTAACACACTGGGAAGTATCTTGAGCACTGAAGACCTCAAAGCCTGCCCCACAGCGATACACTTCCTCCAACAAGCTCACACCCACTTAAATAAGGACACACCTCCTAACAGTGCCACTCCCTTTGGGGGCCATTTGTTTCAAACCACCACAGCTGCACACCCTATTACAATCAGCCTCTCTACTGCTTTTCCTCAGGCTCCAAGAGCCAGGCCTGACAGTGGCAGTCATCAGGGAAGCCGCAGTAAGAATAACAATGATCAAAATGACAGTGGCTGATTTCTTCTACACAGGGAAAAGGGTACACATACTTCTATCAACTAAGCTGCTTTATATTTAAAATGGGAGAAAATGTACTGAGAACCCACAAAATTCCAGGACCCATGTTGGCAGAAAGATTATTTAATTTTTACAACAGATTTTAAGTGTGTTGAGACCCCAGGGACTTAATGTTAAAAAATAATAATGATAGAAACGCCTATGGGAGCAGGAAAACTATACCCACTTTAGTTTACCTGTAAGAAGACTATAATAGTTACAGGAAAGGTATTTAACTGCCCGGATATCTGCATTTAGATAACATTTTTCCTTCCTTTATCTCAGTGCCCATGAAATCTTAAAGTGCATGAGAAATTTTACAGAGGGCTGAACATTAAAATATGAAGTATTATAGAAGCAATTTTAGAGATTTACAAAGAAGGATACATATGAACTAATACAAGAATGTCTATGCTCTATAGCTGTTCTTTTAAGCTCTGAAAACTTGAATTTCTCTTATATCTTGCTATTCTCTAGGTAATAAATCAATGAATATATTTTAAATGAAAAATCCCATTAAAATAGTATTTTTCTCATAGCTACTAGCAAAGATATTTTTGGCAGGGCTTTATGGGCCATGAACGTGTGAGTACAAAGATGGAGCTTGTAGTGTCCTCACAACAAGTAGACAAGCTGATGAAGTACAAGGCAACAGTGCAGGCTACATACTAAGATAGAGGCTAGGATGCTGGGGGGTACCATGAACAGGTAGTATTTCCTGATTAGAGAGTACACTGAGAACATAAGGTTTAGTAGCACAGAATTTAGGGTAAAGAAAACCAGTCCGTTTGAACGCTCTCAAGGTTGTATATGTGTGGTTTTACTGAGAGACAAAAAATAGATCTACTGGGCTTTTCTATGTGTTGTCCAGCAAAAGTCTCCATATTCCTTCTAAGCACAAACATACCTCCAAGGCGATTCGGCTTGCATGGGGTTTTGTTCTTATTTGCAGCAGTTTAACAAGACAAAGTTGGTGACTGGAAAATACTGGCTTCTACTGTCCTGCAGCAAACTCTAAGACTTTCACTGCTGCTGCTGAGAAGGCTGATACACACCAATTTTACATTTAGGCCAAATCTGGGAGCTGTGCCTTTAAACTCAGGCTGACCTTGAACTGTTCACCTTTTGCCCCAACTGGGATGACAGGCATCACCATAAGATCAAGTCAAGACGTTCTTTACATAGGTGATGCTGTCTCATAGCTTCATGGATAACACTGAGAGAAATAACACAGTGTTCTTGGCTTATTCAAGAAGTACTTGAGAACATTATTTAAGACTTCTGTTCTCTAAAGGTTACAACACAAGATCTGAGGGGGTCTTGTCTTCCAGAGAATAAAAGTGGCTGATTTGTAACCTGTAGAATTGTTTTAACCCCTTTTCTTGTCTTGGCTAACTGAACTGAGAGGGACACCTCAACTTATGAGTTTCTTACTGGAAAAGGCACCTCAAAGTTGTCATGAGAAGAATTTAGAAACATCAAGAACAATTCTTTGTGTGTGTGTGTGTGTGTGTGTGTGTGTGTGTGTGTGTGAGATCTGTAAAGAACAAGTCAATTGCTTTCAGAAACAGGCAGATATTCGAAGGACCACCTTGACAAGCAAGGTAACCTTTGAATGGCAGAATCAATTGAAATCATACTTGGGAAAGTAGTAAAGAAATATCCCTTCCTTCCAAACTGGCTTAATTTTTGGTTGTCTAGTGGTATTCACTAAGCCCTGGAGGTAGTATCAGCAGGCTTGGTATAGAGAGGGACCATGAGGAGTAAAAACAGAAAAATTCCATACCATTTTCTCTCTTGAATAAAATAGAATGAGACAGTTTATACTTGACTCTGACAAATAAAATTCTCTCTAAATATTCATATAGCCATTGAGCTGTTTCCTTTGCCATGCTGTCTCTGCTCAGTGATTTCTTTTCCTTCACTCTGTATACTACAAATGAGCTTGGAGTCCTTTCTTTCCAATCCAAGGGTAGTCACAGGGATATCATGTATAGAAGAGTGTAATCAGCATGCTTTTGACAATCACTGTAGCTGTTGCTCACTATGTTTGTGACCTTTATTTGCAAATGTCACATCAGTCCTAGGACCTTTTAAAGAACTATTCTTGGTTTGACTTTTTGGCTACTATTTACTGGATATATTTTATGTGCTAAGCAACACAGAGTATGCCTGTGTGACATTTTTTTTCCTCCTCTAATCTGAATTCTGTTCCCTAGATATCCTGACTACTAATGTCATGAATGAACTATGATTTTCTTCCCATTTTGGGAAGATACACAATTGAGGCAGAGGGAAGAAATAACATTACCCCAAAGCACTCAGCTGGTCTAGACACAGACACAGGACTCAAAAGCTTGGGAGTCTACAAACCTGTATGCTGATCCTGTGAAGTGAGTTTCCCACTTCATCACCCATGTGGGAAATGAGCCATCTCCTATACAAATGTGTGATCATCACTGGAGATGCATAAGGGACAAGATGAACATTATCTTGAATGGTATTATCTTAAACATTATCTTGAAAAATATCTTGAACAGAATGTCAAAGAGGCATTCCTACATTAAGGGCAGGTTGAACCATGTGGCCTCTGAAGTACTTTCCCACTGATCCTTACACTTCTGCAAAGGGTTGGCACATATTTAGAACTGGACTTGGCTGACTAAGTTGGTGGCCATCATGGGAACCATTAGGGAGCAAACAGATGGAAAGAGAAGAAGCATTCACCCAGAGAATTCCTTGATTTTTTTTTAACATGTTCTCTCTTCTCCTGGCCTTGGGAGAAATTGTAGGTTGTATTGTTTTGTCCCTGTCCAAGTGAGAGATTTCATGCCTGGAACTTGTGGGACATCCCCTTGAAGCTTCCGTGTCTCCACACTGGCCAGCACACCCTGCCATCTCACTGTTCCTGTGTTGGAATACAGCTTCCCCACCAAGCTGAAAGATGTTCTCTAATTTCTAAACAAGCAGGGAGATCAGCAGGACAGGAGAGCTGGGTTAATTATCATAGCAAAATGTGGATGAGCCTCCAGGCCCAGAGAAAGCCATTGCCATAGAAATAATAGAATCAAAAAGAAAGTGATTCATCTGGGTTATATTATGTTTCTTTGTCTAGACCTCAGAGGGGAGGGAAACTTATTTTATCTTGACAATTTTTTTGAGTGAATATGAGTGTAGTATGCATGTGTATATGCGTGCTCATGTTGGGGGCATGCATATATGAGCATGTATGTATGTGTTTGTGTCCATTTGGAAGCCTAGAGGCTGTGTCTTCCCCTAGTTCATGTCCCCTTAAACACCTACGGCAGATTCTCTTGGTGAACCTGGAGCTCAATAATTTGACTAGTTTAGCTAATTAGCTTGCTCTGGGGAGCCCCTGTCTGCTCCTCCTGAGGACTAGGATTACAGCTGGGCTACCTTGCCTGTCCAGCATTTATGTTGGTGGCCGAGACCCAAATGCTGGTTCTCATGCTTGTATGGCAAGCGTTTTACTCTTGTTTGGAGACATCTCCCTATTCTCATTATGTAAGTTTTTATTTCATGGAAATAAAATTCAAACCTTCATATTACAGAATAATTCATCTATCCACCTGCCCTTCTAATCATATATCCACCATCCATTTCATCCATCCATCTGTCTGTCCATTTGTCCCTCCGTCCATCCATCCGTCCATCCATCATCCATCCATCCATCCATCCATCCATCCATCATTTATCCATCCATCCATCCATCCATCATTTATCCATCATTTATTCATCCATCCATCCATCCACACATGCACAATTCCATCTACCTTTCTATCTACCTACCTACCTACCTACCTACCTATCCTTCTTGTTCTGTCTTGATGACATGGAGCTGATGGTGGATGTGATGAATGTGCTTCTCTTCACATTGGGCTCAGAGCCTAGTGAAGAAGCAATAAAGATGGGCTAAGAAGTAGGTTATGACAGAAAACTTCAAGGTCACATATGAACATATGGCAGGGTGTTCTTTATTCACACTTGAGTGACTGAAGAAAACTTCAAGGAAAAGGCTAATGTGTAGATTATTTCCAAAGGGATAATCCAGGATTTTCTAGCTCAATTATGAATGCATGTGAACTGGGACAAAGTGTCAAGAGGGAAATGGGGAAGAGGGTTAGTAGAGGAAGTCTGTAAAAGGAAACTAAAGTACAATGCTTGAGAAGCAAAACAGCTCCCAATGGTTTCTACTTACTTTCTAAAGTACTCAGTTGAGGGTTCTAGTAAGATGTATGGTTTCTTACACTATTCTTAAAACACTTATTGAGATATAATTAACACTTTGTATCACCCATTTAAAGTAAATGACTTTTATTTACATAGTTATAATCAAAATACGTATTATCATAATCACCTCTAGAATGTGGTCATTCTCAAAGAAAATGTCAGGTTCTTTATCTCTCACCCCTATAAGGTAATAAGCAATCACTTTTCAAACATTAAAGTGATATTCAGATATAAAAAGTATAAATATCAATTTCTGGCTATCAGTTTGAGACAATAGATAGCCAGAAACCCATACTGTTAGAACAGAAGGTGGCTTTCTATGTGTATTACAGTAATGAAATCAACGAATATGTCTCTCTTTGTGTGTGTAAGGAAGATGGTGACAGAAAAAAAGATTCTGAGACATTCCTAAATAGGGAGTCACGTTGACCTCTAAAGTACTCTCATTGGGCTAAAAAGACAAAGAAAAGCAAAGTAAAATACTTTGTAAAGTACTCAGAAGGAGGACCAGAATGAGATTATCTACTGATTAGCTTCGGTCATCATTCATGGATCCAGAAAGTCTCAGTGAGGAACCCTACCTCTTTCTTCATGTCTGAGGAGCCATGGGCAAGTAGTATTATGATAGAGAAACTGGACTTGTCCATAGAGCGTCACAGTGTAGAACACCCAAAGATCACTCCAATTACTCAATATCGGTGGGAAGTGAGTAGCGGTGGAGATAGAATGATTGGCAGGTTTCTTGAAAGAAAAGCTACAGGTCTGTACTAGTGATGCATAAAATGGGTGGCTATGTCTATGTCAAGAAAACAGACTAGTGCCAATTGTCATAGCCCAAATTACAATATCTTCAAGATATTAAGGCACAGAATGCCTCTTAACGAACTTCTAATCCACTCAGCCACATTAACCTCTGGAAATTGAGACTGAGTACACTGGAAAAGTCTTGCCATGATGATACACAGTAACTTCTGCTCTCTTTAAACTTGTCTATTCTGTAGATTCATTTATTGCTAATAGGACTACCTTGTATATTTTCTTTAACCTTAACTGAAAAATTAGTTTTCTGGCTCCACAGACTATGGCCTGTTTCAGAAGAGGATTTCCTGGGCAAGGAGGATGCACTGCAGGGGGAACTAAGTCCTGGCTCAGGAGTCTGGATGACCTTCATCTGAGTACTGGGGTTAGAGCTTGAGCAAAGGACTATTTTTGTTGACTGTGCTTTCTAGTTCTATGATGGGCAATGTGATTTAATTTAGCCTGGGTGTCATAAGGGCTCAATGTGACAAGAGACTATTTTCACACATTTGCTAGTGCTTTGCTTGGGTATTTTCTCTCATTTTGGTCATTCTTTCCATTAAAGATCTAACCATGTGTTTTCAGAAAGTATTTCCTCCTCCTCCTCAAAAAACTCAACTAATAAAGGGAAAGTCATGTCCTGAAAACACGTTAGAAAAGAGTAAGGTTTCTCCTAAACCATAAAAAAATCTAAACTGCTTTGGGAGATTGGAGTGACAGTTCTCAGGTGATATTCCACAGAAGAAAATAAGTCAGAATTGGGTGGAATGCAATATATCCCACACATGGGAGAGAAATCCTAGATGAACCAGGTACTACACACGACTGGCTAACCAGAAGTGGGGAGTAAAGCCTCAGAATTGTTTTAAGGACTCGTCTTTCTTCTCCAGTGATGCAAAAACAGAAATAGCATAGAGAGCAGCGTGTAGAGAGAACAACTTCTCTTTGGACATGAAGGGGCCTTGAAGAAAATAGTGAGGAGTACTGCTGTTGACCAGTGACTGCTAGGGATGAGAAAGGACAACGGACACCTTGCTGGATATCAGTCCGGGAAGAAGACATCAAGGACTTCTAGCTTCTTTCTACGCAGGGGAAAACATGGGTAACCCAATGAGAAGGTCAAGTTTTGCTACTCTAATGGACTGAGCCTTTGAATTAGATATTAGGTTTACAGAAAGCTAAGTGTTATACATAATGTATATTTGAGTTGTGTTATGTATGTGTAATCACACACAAATGCACCTGTAAGCACATGGTATATCATGAGAGACTTCTGCATGTACTAAATCCTCAATATTTTAGATGACAGTACTAGTTTTTATAAATAAAGTTTTATTGGAACACAGCTTTTCATTTGTTTTAATAGTGGTTTGTGGCTGCTTTGGACCAATATAATAGAGAAGTAGAGTTTCAACAAAGATAATATGATCCTCCAAGTAAATTTACTTGTTCTCTTTCTATTTAAAGAAAATGATTGCCAATTTCTTCTTTAAAACCAGGGTTGTCATAGGATAACACACATATTTTATGAGAGAGACAGGTAGAGACACAGAGGCAAAGACAGAGGCAGTGAGATTTTGAGAGACAGTGATACAGAGAGAGAGAGATTTTTGAGAAACTTACCCATGTAGTTACAGTATAATACAGTTGAATCTCTATAGGTTAGGGTGGTAGGCTGGGAAGGGTTGACACTCAAATCTAAAGCAAAATGCTAATAGAATCCCTATTTGGATTGGGTAAGATCCATCATATTTGACCCACTCTGCTTGATGCTAGGTCTACTGTATTAAACATTAGTCTCATTTGAACACTGCTGTCATTGTGACATCTGAATAACATTTGACCAAATATCTGGGCATAGTGGCTCAACTCATAAACCATATAACCCAACATAAAGCCAAGCTTACAAATAAAATTGACACCTCTGCCACTGTCCCCCAAAGTCAGGAAGAGGACACAGTCCCCTCTTTGTTTTTTCCCCTAAAATTTTGACTTCATTTGTTTTGATTGGTTGCCAGTCAATCAGAAAGCAGCCACAGAAGCCCTGTGGAAGGTTTCATTAGTGTTCTTCAAGCAAATGCATATGATGTGGGTCCATGTTTCCTCTTAGAACACGAGATGAAGGTAAATATTTCACATTTCACTTCCTGCTCATTTTGGTGCCACACCAGCATGGAAAGGCCAAATCCAAGTGGATTTTTATTTAAATCAGCTGGCATAAAACATGACATATTCCTTTCTTCTCTGTGGGAAAACCAGACGGGCCTAATTAATAAAATGTATCATATCAGTCTTCAATTATGTCTCAGTGGGGAGGAAGAATAAAGCAGTCTGGAAGTCTTTAGGCCTCGGAGAAGGATGTTTTAATTAAATAAACACGTCTCTATTTTTGTGCTTAGAAAATAGCTTTCAAAACAAAATATTACAGTTTCAAGGAAAGGGGATAAACTGAAACCGTTGTTGATATTATACAAGCTTTCCCTGGATTCTGTAAGGTGGGCATGGCAGGTTCTGCCCTTGCTCCTTCTCAAGGGCAGAGTGAAGACTAAATTCCAATTTGGAGAGAATTTTGAGAGCCAGAGAGGACTTTGCAAACAGAAGACAACATAGCAAAGAGCCAGAATAATCAAGTTGGCTGCAGTCCAGATTTGATTGTAAACACTCAAGGTGTTTAAAAGGGCCCTCAGTGGTAGGCTGAATTATAATCTAAAACAAAGAAAGGAGATGTAACTAAACAGAACACGGAATTCCAAAATGCTAACCTCCACTCTCGAATCTAGAGTCAGCGTTTCCTTTGAAAATTGCAGTGACCTGGGTGAAGAGGTGAACCCTGCAGTTTAGACTCCCAAGCTCCCACAGCTGGAAGACTTTAATTAGACAACATATTGCATCCTTAGCCATTTGGGATGTAATATTTTACTAGGCAATCACAGCACCTCTAAGACCTTAGAGTTCATAAAGTTCTCCTGCAATGGCAAATCTCTCTAGCTATCATGGAGGGAATGTCAGGGTAAAATGCTTCAGAAGTCATTGCACTCTGGCTTTGCAAAGTGATAAATGGCAAGCGATCCTTACCTTCAGGGTCTGGGAGACATCAAGAACTCTAAGAGCCTGGGGTAAGTTATAGACCACCTGCCTCTTCTAGAGGCAGAAGCCCCAGATTATAATTCAGATTTTACGAGTAAAACCTCCCATTAAAACAAAATATGGACAGGGAATTAACATAAGAAATAAAATAATACATGATTCATACACTAAGGTAAACATCTACACATATTGGTTGCAAATTCTGATGATCTACCTTTCTGATTTAACTTACAGAGCAACAAGAATAGAAGCAATGGCTCATGCAGGGGTCGTGACAATGAGGTCAGCCATTTCCTCTTCATTGTTGCACTGAGCAGATATTCTGATGTTATTAACTTTCTATTTATCACCTAAGCTGTGTAGCTGTCCCTTAAATTGCCAAAGTTAAGATGATTTTGATCTCTCATGTGTATATTCCTGACATGTTTCAAGTTGGAAACTGTGGGGAGCCACCCCCACATACTCCATTACAGGATGGCGCCTGCATCCTTTAGCGCCAAACCGATAAGTAAGTTAGCGCGCATGTGCGTGGTAAATTTCCATCCCTAGCTCTCTGCCTCTCCCGTGGCGTCATAAGGGCTGACGAGCTGCAACCAGTCAGGGAATGACACATCCTAAGCGAGGACCATTAACCTATTTAAGGGCTGGGTTTTCTTCCCCTGGGGTCTCCGCTCTGTAAGCTTACGCTCTCCCTCTCAAGATGCATTAAAGCTTTTCTGCAGAAGGATCCTGAGTGTGCCGCGTCGTTCTTGCTGGCGAGACGGTAGCGCGGGACAGGAAACTCAACTATTGCGGGAGACCACGAGGAAGTGTTTGAAGTCAGATCTCACAATGGGAAGAGCTCTTCACTTTCTCCTAAGCAGCAAGAACACATAATGTCTTTGTCTCTTGTCCTTTTTTTCCTTTCCTGATGGAATTTAAAATCACTTATGAGATAAGCCTGTCAGGAGAAAATACAGGGAAGTTCAACTTCCCCGGTGAAAAGACCCATTCTGATCTATGCCACCACTTTATGGACTGGGTTCCAGATTTATTAAAAAAGAAAAAGAGAGAAGAGGATCAGCACTCATCTCTCTCTGCTTCCTGACTGCTCATGCAGTCATCTCCCGTTCTTGTTCCTCTGACGTGCTAGATGGTACTTTCAACTGTGAGTCTAATTAACCCTTAAATTGTTCTTTTGTTTTTAGGCATTTTGTCATGGCAAAGTAACTGTTATAAGGAAGTGGGTTTTTTTCTGTGACAAACCTAAGCACATGGTTCCTATGTCCATGAGACTGTTATATAGCAGGAATGTGGAGGAGTTTGGAGTTGTAAGCTAGACAAGCCATAGAATGCTGCAATCAGAAGTTAATGAGTCATTCCAGTGAGATTTTGGAAGATAAGAACAACATAAGAAATGAGAACAGTTTCCTTTTCTCTTTTATATGTTTTATCTTGTTTTTTGCTTCATTTTTCTTTCTCTCCTTTATTTCTTCTTCCTTCCCCATCCCACTTCTCCTACCCTTTCTTCTGCCGTGCTAAGAGCTGAACCTAGGACTTCACATAGACTACATAAGCACGCAGCCACAGACCTCTTATCAGCCCAACATTTCTTGTCTGTTATATACTAACAATTTCCTCTTTGCTGATCTAACATAGATCATGTTATATGTCCATTTTATGTGTTTTGTTTATTTATTTGAACAATGGAAACGGGAAATCATTGATCATGTACATTCATTTTATACTTTCATTTAAGTTTACTGAATCTAACACATATAGATGCTCAGGTACATGCTAATTTTGTGGCTGAGATGCCCAGGCTACCAGTCTGAGGATTGATGGAAACTGTGAACCTTTGGCTAAGGTTGACCTGAAATCTGTTTTTTTTTTTTTTTGTCTAAATATACAAGCTAAGATTTCACTCTCCATTTTTAAATGATAGAGGTTAAATTGAAATAAGATAGCATTTTTGACATATAAAACTTTGTGAATTCCATTGTCCAATAGGCAGATGGTTACATGGCCACAATCATCTCTTTGGGTATTTTCTATAGCTATATTTGAGCTACAATGGCAGAGTATAACAATTGGGACAGACTGGGCAGCACAATGAGCCTACAGTTCTTCCTATTTAACTATTTACACAAAACACTTCCTGATCCCTATATTTGAGATCAATTCTACACAACAGAAATGCCTGGCACCTGTAGACACATAATATGTCAACAAGACTTAATAACCAAAATTATTATTTACTCCATTTTGATTAGGTGAAATTTTAACAGCTACATGTATGCGATGGATATTGTGGTTCTAGTCAGTCTTACAGATACTCTGGATCCTCTATTGATTTTCAGAGTCTGTAATATTTTAGAACCAGGTGCAGCAACATGAGCCTACAGTCCCATCTAGTTGAGAGTCTAAAATAGACCTAGTTGAATTCAAGTCCAGCTTTATAATTTAGTGATATCATTTTTAATGCCAACAAGTAAGTAAGCAAACATATCTTTTAAAGTACTTTCCATTGACATCTCTTGTACATCAAACCAATAATTACTTTCATTTTACTGTGTTTTCAAAGTTTCCCCACCAGCCCCTACCTACTGTAGTTTCTTCTTCCCTTAAAAGTAGAAATTTTTTAATGAGTTGCTCATGACTTCTCTATGTAATTTTCTCTTAATAACTGTTATTCTCATGCCAATAACTGTCACATCTAAGCCCGTAGCCTTCAAATATGGAGTTCCTGAGCCATGTTCCCTAAAGTCTAGTTTCTGGCTTTACATGTCTTCTTAACTTACCAATGTATGAACCCAAACATACTTTTAGCCACTTTTCTTGTTGTCCACTTGCTGTCAAAGTGATCTCTTTTTCCTGAATGTTCTAAAAAGAGTCCAGTTGTGATATTTATATGCTTGGAGTCCTACTGCTGGTGTTAAAATAAAACACCATTTGTTTTGTTTCAGTCCAACTTTTAAATAAGAATAAACCTTAAGAGCGTAGGCTTGCAGTACAATAGAGTCAACCCTGTTAGCACAGGTGTAGTTGAGCCAATCTCAAAATTGTGAGCATGGACAAACTGTACCCATTACCTATCCGTCTATTTTATGGTGGCATGGGTGGGGGAGAGTTGCCTGCTCCTACTGTTCCCCTGGGTATCAATGACTGGGGCAGGTGGTAGAGCTGACCCTGTGGTCATAAGAGCAGGAGAACTGTCCCAGGCCCACACCAGCTGCAATGCTGGGGAGAACTGGCCCTGCACCACACCATGGCAGCACAGTAGAGCCAATCCTGTTATCAGAGGTGAGCACTGAAGTTGTGAGCATGGGGGAGATGTCTCCATTTCTTATCTGTAATGTGGCAGCATGGGCAGGGGAAGGAAGGAATCCCCCTGCCTATCAATGCTTGTAGCAGGTGAGAGAGTGACCCTGTGGTCATAATTGTGGGAGGTCCATTCCTGATTCCCACCAGCTACAATACTCACAAGAGCAGGTCCCTCACCTCGCCAGGGCACCACGATAGAGTCAATTCTGTTAACTCAGATATCACTGAGCCAGTCCAGAAGTTGTAAGCATGGGAGAGTAGTCCCCAGTTCACATCTGGTGGATCAACCCTACAGATGCCCAGGCCCATACCCAAGGATAGGATTTGGCCCACCCCATCATCCACACCATCTGTGATCTGCTGGAGCACATGAAGGGACCTAACACCTGCACACTGGAAGGTGCAGGATCTCCACAACACAAGATAAGAACTGGATATCCAGGAGAAGCCCTAGTGAGGACCCAGCATTGATAGGTAGTAGAAACCAGATGACTTGAACAAGACCAATGAATCATTGCAATAAACATTTGCAAGTAAAGATAAATGGACAAAGGGGTTCACAGTGTGATTCACAGTATCACACTACAGCTTCTATGATGAGAATTTTTTAAGTTTTTCTTTTTTCTTTAATATTTTTTCCTTTTTTTCTCTTAAATTTTGTCTTATTTTGGGGTTGTATAGGGGTGGATGGTAGATGCAAAGGGATGGAAATAAATGAGATCAAGATACATGCTGTAAATGACACATAGAATAAACAAACAAACACACACATAAAAACACTTAAAAGACGCAGCTCACCTGTCTGGGTTTGAATCTGAGTTCTACCTTGTGCTAGCTCTGTGATCACAGGCAAGTCACTCAGTGTCCCTGTTCCTCTGCTGCTTTGTCTGTAGACAAGTGTTCCTGCATGTCTGCCTCTTAAGTAGGTGCACTGAGACTTAAATAAGTTAACAGTTGTAAAGTAATTAAGACAGTAACTTCTAAGTGTGTTTAAAAATGTCATATATTTTAAACATTAAAAGTTGTACTGTGGAAAGGATACAGATGGTTCATGCAACGAGAGGGAGAATATTTTGGTACTCTTTTAATATTTTATGAAAATATTGCAACTACTATAAGATATGAGCTAAATTCTGCATATAATATGCTTTTCTGGGTTTCCGTAAATAACCGCTACTCTTCGAAACCTTCTGGTAGGCAGTTCTAGATATTCAGAAGCTGATATAGTTCTTGTCTGAAATTAGCAAAATTTCCCCAGCATCCTTCCTGTTTTTGCTTCTTTCTTCAGAATTGTTCCTGTAGTAGGTAGTATCTATTCTGCAAGCGGTCTTTATACCCTCTGTCAGCTGTGAGCAGAGGAGGAAATCCCAACCATCAGTCTTGATGGTCAGCTTGTTGGCTCACACATGCAATTTCAGCTCTGCTCTTGTTTCTGTCATCCAAGGATAACATTTCAAGATTCCTTTCTTTTGGACATCCAAATCTCATCACCCCCCAAACACCATTTTCCCATGAATCTCTTCCTCCCCACAATCCATTGCTTCTTTTGAGATTTCTGACTATGACTTCAGTCTCCCGTGTTCCCTACTGACATGGTCTTGTCCTCTCTCGTCTCTGTAGGTATAGAAATTGACAACTTGAGTCTCTGTGAATTTCTTACATCATATCAGATGTAAATCAGTGTTGTTACTTTGTTCCAAAGAAGGAAGAAAAGTGCTATCAACTGAAAATTCTTGTTACATATTTTTTATATTTGAATGATTTCAGATTTAGATAGAAATTATATAAGTAGAAATTTTGAATATTATGCACCAAGATTCTACTAAAATCAATGTTCTACATTTCCAAAGGTATGTATGCAAGACTGAGAAATCAACCCTGCTCTGATACCATGATCTATTTGTGGCATTTGGATGTTGCTACTTCCCATGTCTTTTTCTTTTGTTATTAGCATATATTAGTTCCCCAAAGCATGCCTATGTCCTTCTCTCACTCAGGGTCTGGTCTGAGACTGTACCCTCCAGATGGCACACCACCCATAAGGACTTGTTTGATGTCTCAACAGACACATGCTATGGCTAACTTATAAGAAACAATGTGGAAGTGGGACATGGAAGTACCTAGGCTTGAGCTGGTTTCAGCGATAGTGTATCTGTCACTTTAGAGAAATCATCTCGGCTGCAAGCCCACCAGATGTGAGAGACCCTGAAGAGTTTCTGCTTCCCAGCATCCATTTTTCCTTTGTCGTAGATGTCCTTTGAGAACTCAGTCTTTACTGAATACAGCCCAGTGGAGCCTTGATGTGTGCTTACTCTCTGAACCCAGGCTGGAACAGTTTGCTGGGTCTCATCTCAGAGGTGATGAGCAGAACAAGGAGGCAAGAACCAGGTAATCCTCGCCAGACTCGCCTGACTCCCAGAAGCGTGGCCTACCGCCTGCCAAATCCCATTACTTCTTCCCACCTTCAGCTTCATTTTCTCACCTCCTGTTGATTCTTGCACTTTTCTGACATCCTTCTGAAAACCTAACTTGTAGGAAATCAAGCCAGAATTTCTGTGGCTTCTTACCAAAGAACCCTAAGTCAGGAGGAGTCACTGCTGCACAGATTAGGCGAGTTAGCACCTATGACAGTCCGCAATAAAGAGCAATTGCTAGGAATAGCCTAGTTGATAAATCCGTTGAAATAAAATCAATTTTCTTTCTCTTTCATCAAACAAATACTTAAAGCAAACATTTATAGGTGTGAGCTACTGTACTGAAGTAGCAGATGTTTCACCATGATCACAGAGGCAGTTCAACGCTGCAGTGGTCAGGGCTTCTTCCTCAGACAGTGATGAGTGTATTTGTTGGGGACACAGGAAAGAGCTGGCAGGGGTCGGCAGATATCCCACCAGGCTTCCTGGGGTATTTCAGTGTCTTTCTTCTGCTCACTGGTGCAGCTGACAAGCACACTGGGGAATCAAGCCTGTACTGCAAGATGGCTATCTCCCTTCCTCTCTCCCGGAGCCAGCAACCTGTGCAATCCGCTTGGGATGAGCACAGCTGACAGTCCCGGCCACTATGTGAATGGCATGTTTCTCTTGTGCCGCCACTAGCTGTAGGTTTGTATCAGCACAGCTTGTCAGCAAGTAGCGATTTATGACACTCGCTGATGCCGAGGGAGAGGAGGGTCAGGGGATGAAAGTGCGATACATTTTCCAGGCTGAGGCTGCCTATTTTGCCAGGCATGTTATCTGCTGTCTTCTTTAATGTGTGGCTCTGATAACAGTGACATTCTGGGCCCATTCAAAGTTGTGGAAAGAGTTTCGGATAGCTATTCTGTTCAGTGAAATAGTGCTGGCACAGGTTGAGTCTTCTGCCTCTAATAAATAGCTTGCCCGCTTTCACCTCTTTGTTCTGCTTCATCAGCCTTTTGCTACACGGCTTTGAGAGAGGATAAGGAACTAGCAGGGAGGGACAAGGTGGAAACAAGAAAGAGTGTTCCACTAAAATGCTTCTCTCTTTGCTGTGAGCAAATACCCGGCAGGAAAGCAGCATAGGTCAGTTTGAGGGTATAGTACATCATGGTAAGGGACACCTAGTGGACCAGAGTAGGATGCAGTTGGTTACACTGAATTGTGAGGGATGCAGCAGAGATTGAACAGGAATGGGGCTGGTTTCCAGAACCTTAAGATCCCCCCCCCACCCCCCGTGTTTCATGCCCACCACCAGTAATGCTCCAGCTCCTTAGGTCCACAACCTTCCCAAATCGCGCCACCTGCTGAAGATCAAGTGTTCCAACCAAACGCACAGGGAGTCAATGCCGGGACATTTAGCATTCAACCAGAACAGATGTGATTTAAATTCTGCAGGTTTCAGATGGTCTAAAACACAGTCTTCGAGCTTTTCAGTCTTTTTTAAACACTCCACCCCAAGTTTGTTTATGTTCTAACACCTGCCATTGCATCAAGATGAGGGGGTCCTGTCAAGTTCTACGATGTCATGACTTCTTATCCTGGACTTTGTCTTTGTTCACAGCTCCTAGCTTTCATGTTGTGTAGCGTCCATCTTCTACCTTTGTCCCAGTGGCGGATGACATGCATCCGTCATTAATGCGTGTGCCAGTTCTCTGGAGATTGCCTCATTGTCTGGTGAACTACTGATTGCTAGCGAGGTTCCTGAGAGAGACAGTCACTCTAAAAAGGAGTATGAGGTGTCTTTGAAAAGTGGGTCCATCCCCAGAGGAAACCAGACATGCATATAAGTCACAGGTATGGTTACAAAACCCTGACAGCAGCAGACAATGGAAGAAGTAACGCGTGAAGAAATGACCCTGCGATGTCCTCAAGATTAAATTTCGGTGTGGCTCTGGCTTGGCTTGAGAATTCCTGACAGCAAAAGTTCATCAGGAGATTCTGGCAGAAGGGTTGGCCACGAGTGACTCTAAGGAGTTCTGCAAACTGGCTACCTCGGAGCACCTTGCTTAAATCACGTGATGGACTTCACAGTACGCTTAATAACCAGCCACGACTTTGTCCCTTGGATATCTGCAAGGCCGTCAGGCACTGAGTAGGCTTCATACCAAATACCATGGCTGCTGTGCATTCAGCAGGGATGCTGTTCAAGGATGAAGACAGCTGGGGACCCATGGTGTGCAAGATGCGAGCCCATTTGGAGAGATAATTCATCAGGGCTATGCTGCCAAAGGAGGCAGGGTCTGCTAATTGCACCACAACCTTGCTTTCTATCCAGGGTTAGAAGGCAAAGAAAGAAAAGGTAAAGGAACAGCCCTTTCCAGACCGCCACATAGCTGGGATTCTCTGGGTTCACAGAGAGGCGACTATGAGGAAGAGCACAGCCAGAATGGCTCTGAATGCAGACTAACTTGCATTCAAATGGCAATAACCCAATATTATCTTTGCTTAGTAAATCCCTCAGCCTATTTCGATATTTTGTTTCCTTATTTAAACGTGGTCTCTATCTCAAAATTGTTATTACGATGGAAGACTTAGAAAGTGCCTCACAGAATGCTCAGTTAAAAGTACCCACCATTCCTAGCAATTAACGGAAGAGGAAAACTTCCTAAAGGGTTTTTCACCCACTTAGAAGAAAGAATGTGTAAGTCAGGCCTTGTGGCAGGAAAGAACATCAGCCCAGCTTGACTTCGCTTCAGTAAACATTTGTTAAGTAGCTACTGTGGATGCTGCTTCCTGCCAAGATACTAAAGTAAATGGCACCATCCCTGTTGCCTCCCCAACTGTCCCATAAACTTCTTGACAAGGCAGGCATGCATGAGGGGACTTTGGGAAGGCTTCCAAGGCAGCGGAAATGCAAGCCACAGGCTCTGTGGAGACCGAAATACCCAAACGCTTAGTAAATGTAAAACAAAGCAGAAAGATAACTCGTCAGGGATGTGGATGGCCCCTTTCACATCCCCGAGGCCCTGTGCTGTACGAGCCACCAAATATTTGGGAATCTGCTGAAGTATTCAATAAGGCAACGTGCCTATCTCTTTCCCTGCAGAAAAGACGTGAACAGTACTAAGAAACAAAGCAATGATGCTGGCAACCTCCCCCCGCCCCTCTTTGTTTCCTCTCCGCCACCTCTACTTGAGCATGAGTCTAATTTGTTGGGCCAGCAACATTGAGCAGCCCATTTGAGTTAGGTTCCTGCCATTCTTTTCCTCGGAATTCTGAGGCAGCTGACTCCGTGCCACAAGACATTGCTTTTCGGCATCCGCCCCTAGCCTTGCCTGTATTGGCTTTTGCTCACAGGCTTAGATGATATCAACTCCTCTGAGGAGCATTCTTTATCCTCTGGCTCTTGCATCTGACTCCTTTGTCAGCTACTTTATGCATCCCCTGTCATGTTCTGTGGCTCTCTCTCTCCTCTGTGGTGGATCTGTGGCAGGCTGATCCCTCTCCTTTTTACATGGGTTTGATCACTTCCAAGTTTCCACTCTTTGGGATTTCTGGAGCTTCAAATAAAACCAAAACAACGAAATAATCCAGCTTTAAGTCCCAGCAGTCCTTAGATGGTTTGTGATAACTGTCAACCCGAGGGAATCTAGAATCACTGGGGAAGGGGTCTAGGAATCTCCTGACCTTGGAAATTGAGAAGGGAAGACCTAGCAGCTGTGGTGGAGCCATTGCTCACCGGGACCCTGGACAGTAAAGTGGAGAAAGGGACCCAAGAGGCAGCATACATCCATTGCTCTGTTTTCTAACTATGGATACCATGTAACCAGTTGTTTTAAGCTCCTATTACCTGGACTTTCTTGCCATGATGGACCTTAATCTGCTCCTAGGGCCAGACAGACCCTTTCTACCTGAAGTTGCTGGTGTCTGAGTATTTTATTGCACTGAACTGATCTTAAACTCTCCAGTGCTTCCTGAAACCAGAGGAACTATTTTATATTTCTTATGCTAGATGTCTCTAAGTACTCGCTCTCAGAGGCAGTTAGCAAACTGCCCAGATGCCCATGAGATAAATCTACAATGATTCTTATTTTTTTTTTTTTAGACAACTGGGCATACAGGGGGTTATGTTATTTGCTTGAGGTCATAAAACTAGTAAATGTCAAAGTCAGGAACTTAGCTCAGGTCTATGTGGGTCCAAAATTGAAGCTACTCTATAAATATTGGTTTTGTTGTTGTTCTTAGTTAGTAGAGAGGGGTGTGTGTGTGTGTGTGTGTGTGTATGTATGTGTGTGTGGTGTGTGTGTGTGTGGTGTGTGTGTGTGCATGTGTGAATATGTGTAAAGATATTTAGACCCATGTCACACATAATAAATTATAGGAACTTCTATAACCCAGAAAACATTTTTTCTTCAAGATAACCCACCTTTTTTCAAGGTTCACTGTGCCAGCTGCCTCTGATTCACTGTGGTTTATTTACTCTCATTCAACCAGTAAGTGCCCTGTGTCAGGCACTGTGTTAAACGGTGGGGATGAATGGGAGGTGAAATTACCCGGCAGCATCATGCTTTGGGCTGATCAAGGAGACCCCTATGAATAAGATGGGTTTAAAGTAAATGTGTAATGAAAACAGAGGCAGCTGCGCTAGAAAAGAGATGTGGGGGCCTCTGGAACCCAGTTACAAAGTGCAGTCTGAAACACAGATGTCTGCGCTGGCTATGGATTTTAGCTAGACAAAGCACAGCGGGAGGGGAATCAATAAAGTAACAAGACAATCCATGTCTGTCTCAAGACCTTATGCAGCTGATTAAGTTAACGAAACCTTACAGAGTGAAACATCCACACTGAGATCTTTCCCATAGTGTGGTGTGAGTTAGCTGGTAGGCACGGGGCTTCTCTATGTGCCGCATGTCTGCTCCTTTAAGCTTTGGGCTTGACTATCTCACTCACTCACCCATATACCTGGACTCCCTCCCGTTATAGGGAAACATTTGCGGAATTAAGACTTTTCTAGTCTACATTCCAGCACAAGTTTTGGTGAGTTATGTCCTTCGCTTTCTTGGGGATTCTCAATTAAACTTCCCTTGATGGTGTGTGGTGGGAGAAAGATGCACAGGGAGCGGCCGCACGGCATCAGCTAGGCAGAGGGTCTGTTAATCCAACCCGGTGGCTTTCTGTGTCAATGCTTTGGAGACTCCTGGTGCTGATGTTGCTCCCAAAGTCATCATTAAGCACTCTCAAGTATAAAGCTAAGTGCCCCCCTCCCCCAATCCTTGACCTCTAATGCTTCAAAGCCCTGGAAGACTCAGCCCCTGCTGATGAAATGATGTCCTCTGTCTCTCCTCACAGTGGGACCTGCTGCTTTCTTCCCACATTTCCAATTAGTTTCTGCCTAGCACTTGAGCATCCCTTACCCAGACGGCATTCATTTCCTTTATCTGGCTCACCGGGTTACATTCTAAAGCCGGCTAACACATGGCCCAAAGACACTGCCTTCTTGGCAGAGGCTGCAAAGACTTGTGCATTTATGGCTTGATTTGGGAGAATTAGGGATAAAGCAAGCCAGCATCTAAATATAATAACCATTTCAGTGTAAATTCTTGCCCCCCCAAAAGAATTCTATTAGTGCTACTTGCGTATCTCTTAACATGTACTTCATGTGATGTCATCGAAAATTTTGCGAGACGACTCCAGTCGTTTTGCTGGATAGTCAGTTCATGTGCCAAAAACAGCTGCATTCTAGAGATTGCTGGAGCAGTCACAGACCCAGAGCCCGGAGTGAGGAATCGCAGGGTCACCCGCTGCTGCCTGGCCCATGAGAAAGCGTTCCATGTGATGTTTGACTACTTCCACCCGAGCTGTTATTGCACTGGGCTGTCTTGAGAGGACGCCAAGAAGGGTCCTGCGAAGAAGCCAGGCAGCTGCTCGCGGCTCTGACATTCTCGCCTTGCCAACCAGTCAGGAGGCCCTAGTCCCTCCCATTCACCCTAAGAACCCAGGTGGCCTAGCTTTAGTGGCTGTGCCCTGCAGAAGTTCTCAGGAGGCCCTTGTGTGACCCTGCTTGAGAAACAGCCAGGCAACCATTGTGTTCCCACGGACTAATAAAGAGCCACGTGATCCTGTCCAGGGATTCTAGATCTCATACAACACATTCTGAGAGACTTGACCCACAAATGCTCATGGAAGCAGATGAACAGCCTGTCCAACAGCATATAAGAACCGAACAAGGCTTTCCTGAATGACTGAACTACCAAAGTCTTCAGAAAGCAACCAGGAGACCCTCTCCAGTGCCTGCCTCCTCCCCACAAGACAAAACAAAATAGCTCGGAGAGAAAGTAAGAAGCTAATTAGTTTCATTGCTACTTCATAACTGTAGTTTTTCTACTGTTATGAATCATAATGTAAATATTTTTGGAGATAGAGGTTTGCCAAAGGGGTCACGGCCCGTGGGTTGAGAATCATTGCTTTAACCCTTTTTCATGTAACACAGTTTTCATTAGACCCAGAGGCCAGTAACACATATTTAGCTAGAGTAAACTCTCTCACTATGGTACCCTCTCATTAAAGAAAAGCCTGCTGGGAGGATATTTTCACCTGGTGAGAGACCTTTTTGAATCAGCCTCATTTGATGCAATCTAGTTTTAGATGGACAGTTTAGGACCACACTACTGTTTACCAGTAAAGAAACTTCAAATTGAAATTAAATCAAGAACACAGATAATAGTGAAACATTTGAAAGTCGGTCTAGTGATGAACATAGTAGAAATATGTAGAACATAGTAGAACATATTACCTACATACTCTTAAAGGTTATAAAAACCTGTTTGACGTTAAAATCTTGTTATCATCCAAATTCTGTACCATTTATTATCTGTGATCCAAATGTCCTAGAAACACATTTTTATCAGGCATGTATTTTCATATCTCCCTTTGGTACCAAGATCTGCTTCTTCTATCAAAATATTTCTACCCTCTCCTTTGTGGTAGATTCTCGAACATTCCTAAAGCTAGCACACTTTTTCCCACTGTGTTCTCCCTTTGTATATAGGCGCATTGTAAAACTGACTTTCAGACTTAATAGTTGATGTGTTCATTGAGGTGGTACCATGGCTGGAGAACTGTTGCATCCCTAATATGTCACCACATGTCAGATATGTGTACTCTTGACATACAGGACTTTATACAGTTACAACCCTTTGACTCTCAAAGAGTCCATTTGAATCTGAACTTCCTTACTTAGCAGTATTAGCATCTATTTTTTTCAAATAGGAAGCAAAGTTCCCAGAGGACAAGTGCCTGCTGATCAGTGATAGAGGAAGATCACATGGCTCTCTGGTCTAAGAGTAACAGAGTAACTCTGGAATGGTATATGATCAAGTTCAAAGTTCAGATGAAATGGGATAAAAGAGTGCAATGCTAGCTAGTATGGCACCAGTTGGAAGTCAGAAGGCTGTGTGTTCTTAGTGCTTATTGCTCAACTTAGCTATGTCCTGAGAAGTGACCCCAAATCTTTGTACCCAGATTTCCCCATTTATCACACAACAGGAGTGGACTTGATAATATCCAAGGCTCCTATAAACCCTCTTCTTTATGAGTGGTTGCTCTGAACGTCCCTCAGGATGCTAACAAGCCCTCACAAGGGAGTAAGATGTAAATGCAACCTGACTGACACAAATTGTGTATGTGCATTGGCATTTCACACTCTACCTCATAAACATAAGCAATATCACATTAATTAAAAAGTAAGAGAAACATGCATGCTACCGTACTCAACAATGCTTATTGAAGACATACATATTCAAAGAAAATTTACAGAAACAGTCTGAATAGGTGTCCCTGGCCTTCTCTGTTTTGTTGGGAACAAACTTTTCTGTGCAGCTCCAGCTCCAGTAAGACCCTCAGGCATGCTTCTGTAGGAGCCTGAGGAACCAAGATAACTCTATTGATCACCACTGGAAAGAATCAGAATGGGGGGAAAAGGTCAGAAGCACAAAGTGGAGAAGAGAAATGAATAATAAAGGAAGGACTAGCGGAGATGCTGCTCTAGATATGTATTGTGGGGACTTTTTTTTGGACTAGGAATATTTACTATTGAATTTTAGCTTGTTTTGCTTTCATAAAATTTTTAGTATAACCCTCCAACTTTTTCAGGGCAATGCACAAACAGATATTTTTTTTATTAGAATCCATTGGGAGTTGTGCTGAGTTCTAAATCCCTTCTGTGTGTTATTGGATAAATAACTACAGCAGAACGGGGCTCTTTCATAGAGGTGTATGTCAGGCCTTCCTCATAGGTGGTACACATGTCATTGTATATGTAGAGGGTCTTTTGAATTATAGACATTTCATATTTGTATCTTTGCTATGTTTTTTTTCTGGTATGAGGCAGAGAGTATATTGTTTTTTAAGTAGTCACCATGAAAGACAACTTCTATTGCTCATGGGGTTACCTTCCAGAACTTGGAAGAAAGACCCTATTGCTTGAAGACACCATAGTTATATCATAGGACATGGATAAACCAAGCTGACTCTGACCTGGAAGCTTCATTCCTGTTATCTAGCTTTCTTAGTGCTACATGCTACAAGAAAAACAAAATAAGTAACAGTCTTGCCCAGCTATGAAGCCTGTGAGCTTCACGGATCACTAACTTGCACAATAAGCTCAGATTTATAATAGTGGCGCGGTTGTCATGGGATAAACAACTACTTATGATTGGATTTGAGGTCCAGTTCACAAGATATAACTTTTTTTTAGTGTTGTACCAAGAACACGTGACTGGGTAGGTCACAGTTTTCAGGGAAGAACGTCAGGAACTACTGTCTGCTTTGTATTAAATTGTCCCTAAATACTTGTCTTTACATGCATAGATTAGTGCATCTCTCGACCTTCATCAGAGAAGCTTGTTTTGTTTCTTTTTTCCAGAAGATGACAATTACTGAAGAGATCTACAGTTGATCAATGTTCAGAGAACAAGAGACTGTGGTGAACTCAGTCCTACATGGGACAGTTCTAGCACCTTCCTTCCCTTCCAAAGCTCAGTGACCCTGGAAAGAGGGGCAAAAGATTGGAAGAGCCAAAGGCCTTGAGTGACTGCACATGACAGTGTTTTCTGGACACAACAGGGGACATATGAACTCAAAGATTCAGGACACATATGAACTCACAGCAGCTGTGACTCTAAGCACAAGACCCACAGAAGATCAAGACAGCCAGAATCCCAGGGCAGGCGTAAGAGGAGCTTGCAAAGTCGTACCTCTAGCTGAGGAAGCATTGGCAGTTGCTGGCTAACGGGAGAGGCAAAATCAATTTTATTCAGGGATGTGGCTTTGGCGAGGCTGTCTATGCTCTTGTAGGTGGTCTTACACCATGGACATCCAGGTAGCACTAAGTGAAATTTTTAATCATGTAGTTATTTAGAGCACACGAACTTGGGAGGAAAGAGCAGTGAAAGTGAGATAGAAGGAACTGGAAGAGACGGAATGGGGTGAATTCTATCAAAACACATTATTTGTACCCATGAAATCTGCAAACAATTAAAACAATATTAAGATATTTTTTTCTTGACAAACAAAATTGAAATGACCCGAGAGAAGAAGTGCTTACTGTAATTTAACAAAGGTGGTAAAATGTAGCAGGGCTACCAGTTTTAGACCAAGTACAGTGTTAGAACAAAATTCCAAGACAAAAGTGATCATGAAAGCCGACAGGGGTTCTTACAAAATACGTCATATTTCCCAGGATGGGACACAAGAATTTTGCATCAACCACTTTTGGGTAAAATAACTGAAGGACACCATGATCTTAACTGACACCTAAAAGACACCCTGATAGAGCAGAATTAGGGAATTAGCCAAACCCATACCAATGCTATTTTCTCCACCAGTCTTTCCAAGACTCCCTATTATATGCACAGCCTCACTTGCACTTAAATAAAAACAAGAATAAAATTTTGATGTGCTCACCGTGGTGTTGGTACCCTGCTGAATTATCCAGGGGTGTAATCAACTTCCTAACAAGGATCTTGTGAGCCTCTCAGGTACAGAAGGTACTTCAGTATGTTCCCCCCACACACACCTCCGAATTAAAATGTGAATACTATGAACAGGGCATGCATCTCCACTGCACATCACTTTCTGCATCTGAATGACAGGGAATTCTCAATTGCTCACAGAAACTTCCCTCTCATTGCTAGGTTTACAAGCAATCATACCACTTGACACAAACTATAATTTCCTCTTTGTTATCTTTGCTTCCTTCAGACAAACACTATTCACTGAAGATACAAGAATGAACCATTACCCCGATGTAATGGCTGCCTGAGAGAGAGAGAGAGAGCTGAGCCAAGATCAGAGATGAGCGCATATTAAGGAGCACAAAGAGGATTACACTTATAGATGAGGCGAGAACCCTGCCGTTCGCTGTTTACATTTTCATACCCTCATACACTTGTGTGAACCCTCTAAAGATTTTTACAAAGGAGTACACAGACTAATAAGGTTAGCTGTGAACAACAATCTAATCCTATCACTGATACTTAAACCCGACAACTGCTCTAATCCCTGCTTTTCATTCATCTGCTCTCTCTCTTTCAATCACCCACCCACCCACTTACCCATCTTTTTACCTCCCCTCCCACCCACATTACTAACACGTTCTGAGTGTCTGCTCCTGGGCTCTGTACCACTTCACAGCTTACAAACCACAGTGTGCTTGTGGTTGAGAGTTTGACACCGTTATCTGTCTTAGCCTTAGTTCCTGAACTTGAATGTACCAAGGAAACAACAGACATGTTTTAGGCAATTCTAATGTCTAGCTGAAACTCCAGAAGATTCTAATTCATTCTTCTGGAATGGGAGGGTTAGAAATCAAGAGTTGTTTCTAAATGCCTCACATGGTTCCAATAAGAAACAAAGGTTCAGAATCAAGGGCTTAGGATTTCTAACTAATTAAAGGAGACAAATACTTTTTTTTATTATATAATTTTGACTTCTTTGTCAAAAACCAGGTATCCATTGGTATGTGGATTTACATCTGGGTCTTTGATTTGATTCCATTGAGCTGCTTGTCTGTTTTTATGCCAATATCATGCTGTCTTTATTACTATAGCTCTGTGGTAGAGTTTGAAATCAGGAATGATGATATCTCCACAAGTTCTTTTATTGTACAGAATCGTTTTAGCTATTCTGTCTCCCCACTCCCCACTCCCCCCCACCCCATGTGAAATTGCGCATTGTTCTTTCAAGGTCTGTAGAGAATTGTGGTGAGATATTTAATAAGGATCGCATTGAATCTGTAGACTGCTTTTGGTAAAATGGCCATTTTTACTATGTTAATCTGACCAATCCATGAGCATGGGAGATCTTTCCATCTTCTGATATGGTTTTCAATTTCTTTCTTTAGAAAGGATTATAGAAGTCAGATCGGTCAAGGACACCACAGGAAAACTCATAGAATCAACTATGGGCTCATAGAGGCTCACAGGGACTCAATCTACAACCAGGGAGCCTGCATGGGACTGACCTGGGCACTCTGCATATATGTTACAGTTGTGTAGCTTGGTCCTCTTGTGGGACTCCTAACAGTGGGGACAGGGGCTGTCTCTGACTCTTTTACTGGCTTTTGAAACCCTACTCCTCATACTGGGTCACTTTGCCCAGTCTCAGTACAGTGGAAGGTACTTAGTCTTACTACACTTTGATAGGCCATGTTTTATTGATACTCATAGGAGACCTGCCGTCTCCTAGACAGAAATGGAGAAGTGGACTGGCTGTGGGTAGGCACAGAGTGGGGATGGAGGGAGGGACTGGAAGGAGAGGAGGGAGAAGAAACAAAGAAACACATAAATAAATTTAGTTATTTTTTAAAAAGGAGACAAATATTAAACAAGAGATTAAAATTAATACTGATAATAGTTGCTATTAGTAGTAGTATTAGCATTATTAATTACTGGTACATTATGCCGAAAATCCTGGTGGCTGGTATTTCTCTCTTTTTGGTTAGTTCCGTCAAGCCTCCACCGTGTCAAGAGGACCAGGCTCAAAAGAAAGTTCTCCAACTGTTTGTGTCTCCACACAGTTTCTCCAAGATGCTGGTATGCTTCCTGTCACAGACAGTGAGCTTCAGTGAGGCCCTGAGCAGAAAGCTGAACTTGAAGCTTTTTGTCCTGTTTTCTAGAGACTAACTATTCCTAATGAGAACCCCAGACAGCAGCTCTACATACGTGTAATAGAAAGCATAAGAAAATTAACATCACACTGAGATAATTTCTTTTCTTGCTGAGAGCAGGCATGAGTTAGCAGAAAGAATAAATGTTGAGGTTGGACAAAGATGTAATTCCTCCCTCCCTCTGTGGGTGGGGCAGAAAGTACCTCTACCTATAGATCCCTAGGGAAACAAGGAATGTTAAACATACAGGAACGTTTTCAGGAAAGACAGAACACAGTCTGAGAGTGGATACTGTTAATGACCTGGTGACCTTTTTGCTATCTGTAGAGGTAGAAAAATGAAGGCTTATCCCAGACTCTTCCCTCCCTAGATCATTATCCTTAGCTCCCAGGTAAGAGAACCAATCCTTAGATGTCACATGAACTTTCTAGCCTGCTGACCTCCATGTTATCTTGGTCAGAGACCACACTAGATCCTAGGCCCATGAACTTCAGAATCCATATTCATCATCACTTGCACTTGGCAAAGGAGTTTCTACACAGTCACAACCCTAGGGGTTATTGTACACCTAGAATTGGAATTATGATTGTTGCTTGGAAATGTTTTTTTTTTTCCAGATTGTGCTGTGTTTTAAATAAGCTGGCATCAGATTCTCTAGAAGCTTTGATCCAGGTTGGCGAAGGCAATCTGAACTGAGTTTTTATTCTCGCCTCTTCTCAGACCATTTTGCTGCCCGCCCCCGTGACATCTACAGAGACACCTCCCCCCCTCCGAATCTCTCAATGTTCTTGTTCAAGTCCTCAGACCTCTACAAGCCTCTGGCCCTCTAACCTATAAACTAAGCACAACTCCATTGTCTCTCCTAGGGTGTAGATTAAATGAGGTAAGATGCACACAGGAGTTAGGCTGGTATGAGGCAGAAGAATGTGCCCCAGAAATGCCAGTCACTCTGGTAGGTATTCAGTGCCTTTCATGCTAAAACAGAGAGTCCACAAGAGCAAGGACCACGGTTATCTTGTTCATCAGTGTGTTCCTAGATCATGTCAGACACATGACAGAGATATAACTTCTAGTGCAAACTATATACATCCACTTGGGCTAGCTATATACATACATTTATGTGGCTAGTCTGGAAAATCCAGTTAGAAATGTCTCTGGCTAGAAAGCATAGATCCTGGCAGCAAATGTCATTTCAAAGCTGGTCAAATGAGTTCCTTGGTAAAGTGTCACCCTGAGGCATTTTCCTTGCCCCCTTCTCCTGCCTGTTATCTCACCAAAATAGTCATGCAGGACTTGAGGGTGTTGAAGAACCAATGAGATAGCATTGCTTTGCTTTCTCATGGTCCCATGCTGAAACCACTCAATCTTGGGTCAAGTTCTGTCTCAGGAAGCCCATGGAACCAGGATTTTGACAGTTTGATACTCATTCCTTAGACTTCATTGGTAGCATCCATTCATGTGACATTAGCCTTCTCAAAATTATTGCTCTGATTTGCTTGAAATGGTTCTAGGAGTACCCAAATATCTGCTATCACCAAGCAATTAATTTGCCTACAAAAACCACAGGGGAAGAACATTATATCTTGCAAGGGAGCCAGGCCTAGCAGTAATTTGTCTTCAAGGAATAAGAGTTTATAGGACCTAGTGGCACACGTCTGTGTAGTAATAGGAGTGGCGGGGCTGCTTCTCCAGCACCCCAGCCACCTCCGGCTAGCTTTACCTGAAACAATTACACGGACACTGTATTCTTTTAATCACTGCTTGGCCCATTTCTATCTAGCCTCTTCTAGGCTAACTCTTGCACCTGGACTAGCCCATTTCTAATCATCTGTGTGTAGCACCCCAAGGTGCGCTTACTGGGAAGATTCTAGCCTACTTCCATTCTGGGTCGGAGCTTCATTGCGTGTGCCTCAGAGAGCAGAGCTCTCGTGTCCACCCTGGAGATGGGAGCATGTCTTCTCTGTCTGAGGTGTCTTACCTCACTTCCTCTTCCTCCCAGCATTCTGTTCTGTTTACTCCACCCACCTATGTTCTAAGCTATGAGCCCAAGTAGTTTGTTTATTACTTATCCAATGAAATCAACAGATTGATATATGACACTCCCACATCAAGTCTGCAATCCCAACTACCCAAGAGGCTGACACAGGGGGATTGTGAACCTCATGGGGTAAACTAGCAAGATCTAGGTTCAAAGAATACAAAGAAACAGAACAATCAGTTGCAGCCTATAGTCATAAGATAAAATTCTGTCTCAGCCATGTAAAAAAACCATTATAGCCATCAGGGGAAGGAAAACAACGTATTTCATACAGGCTCAATATAATGGAAAGGCACAAGCTTTATGGATAAATGCAAAAATAAGTGGGCATTCTCTAGGATAGCATGAAATATTCAATATGAAAAATTTCAAATCTCATTAGAGTTTAATGTTGTCATTTCATTTCCCACTACGGTTAGGAGAGGGCTATTGATTGCTGGCAGTGGCTAGTGACAAAAATGAAATGTATGCCAAGAAGGGCTCTTGTTCCTGGGATTTTCTGACTCTTATTGTCCTCCAGGGAGCTGAAGTTTGATCCCCACAGCCCTCCTGTGTATGGCTCCAGGTGTCAGGAAGGACGGTATTTGTCACTTTAATGCTGGCAGACTTCTAACACATTTTGACATGCTGTTTGTTTCCATCTTTCATGCACGTAGAAATGCATGTATTCTACATAGATGCATGTGTCTTTGTATGTATGCATTTATTTTTTTGACAGGGTCTTACTCTGTAGTCAAGGCTGGCCTGGCATTTTCAGCCTATTACTGGAATTGCAAGGATGTCATGCCACATCTTCTCCCCCACTTTTAAATCCCATGACCTCCCCACTCCTCACTATACTGCAACTAAACTCAGAGAAATGATCAAAAGTTCTCTGCAGTATCAATGCTTATAAAATTAATCTTTTGGGTTTATAATCACAATGCTTAGGGCTTCATTTTGTCTGTGGAGAGCTGTGTTTCTCAAATTGCTTCTCCAAGGGAAAGGATGTGGTTTTTGATCCTGCCTTCAGCTATGAAATGAATGCTTTTCCTGTAAGAAACTTTCAGCAGGGCCAGAGTTCACCTTTGATTCGGGGACCAACATGGCAAATTATTCAACTCACATTTGTTTTTTAATGTCCTATTACCTTTACTTGTACAAAACAGGCTGTTAACCCGTGGCTGGCTATTATCCCAAAGGCATATAAATACTGCAGGCAAATTTCCAGGTTCCCCTACTATTTTTAAGGATGAGTAATGATGTATTATGTTAACAATAAGGTCTCTGAAATGAATGCTTATCGTGTGTGTGTGTGTGTGTGTGTGTGTGTGTGTGTGTGCGCGCACGCAATCGTGTCACTGAAATCTCATAAATTCCTTCCGAATTTTGGTCTCATTCTTGTCCCCTTTCTACAATTTTCACAAGTAAAGAAATTAAAACTCTGTTAAAGTCACAGGCTAGTAGGGCACAAAATTGTTCAACCCTCTAACCTCATATGCTGCTACCAGAGACGCCATTTGACCCACTTCCTGACACCTTCAAATATCATTGAGCAGGGCTAGGGAAGTGTTCCCCAGCTGGGTGGTAGAACATTTGCCTAACAGCATGAGGCCCTGGGTTCATTCGCCAGCATGACAGAAACATTTCTAGACATGGCAGACAATGCATGTTATCTTAAGACCCAAAAATCAGAAGGCTGGAGCAGGATGGTCTCAAGGTTAGGGGAAGCTTGGGCTACATATGGAGAGCCTCTCTCAAAGACAAATACCTACTACAGCCAGATGTTGTCAGAGGCCTTTTCATTATGCGTGATAGGAGGTGGTTCAAATTAATCAATCTACTTCCTCATCTGTTGTACAGGAATGAAATCAATGCCTCCAGCGTAACTTTGGTTGTTTGTTTGTTTTTGAAAGAGGTATTTGTGAAAATACTTTAAAATTACAAACCATTATATGACTATAAACTGTTCTCCAAATATTCACACCACAAGAGAGGAATCAACACTTATTTAAGATTCTGGTCTCAACCATCCAATGACAGACTTTTTCTTTAAGGAACTCAAATTCTCTAAGCGGTCCTAGAAAATTCCATGAGCTGTAGTTAGAACCCTAAGATTTAGAACCTTCACATTGGAGCAGATGCAGAAGCCATTTAGTTAAAACATCTCCCCCGTCCGAGTCCGATTCATTTCTTTCTCTTTTAAAGTTTATTTATTCTTTTCTCATATATTCCATCCTGACTGCAGTTTCCCCTCCCTCCCCTCCTCACACATCTACAGCACAGTGACCTTGTCTTGAGTGACCCACATGGAGGACTGGCAAGGAAGGTACCCCAGCACTTCAGCCAATTACAGATCCCTTCTACTGGGCGGGAGCTTTTGGCTCCACCCCTCACTTCTGAGCACTCTAGGTCATTAGCACAATGAGCAAACACTCTTGTGAGAATACCACATACAGAGAGGCCTGACTGTGTTCTACCCTTCTTTAGTAAGAGCCTGGATGGCTGGTGCTCCAGGAGGACGTGACGGAGAGCAGAGTCCTCTGTACGCCATCCTCTCCTGACTTCTGTCCTTTGGGTATGCTGTGAAGTGGGAAGCAAACTGTACAATAGCTTCCTGAGTGCTCTGATTGGACCACGTCCATTAGAGCTGTCTGTCTCACAAATGCTCCTCCACGTGACGCGGAGCCATTTGCAGGAAAGGAGCAATCAGAAGCAGCCCAGCGCCTTCCGCTTTCTATTTCCACCTGACTTATCATGCACATTTTCCGTCTATATCCGCATGAGCAGGCTGGAGGGCATTTCCATCATTTCCCCGAGAGCTTTCACGAGGACCAGAGAGCAGCACAAGCTAATAGACAGATGCGCCGCGTTAGGAAGGGTGTCAACCCTTGGCTTTAATCAGTACAGCGTCAATAGTCTCCATCAGGAATAACTAATTACTGGCTCAACTCTTGTTCCTCAGATGTCATCGCACAACTCTATCTGAGGAATGTCATCTACATTTAAAGAAGGGACAAGCATCATAATTACGTTTTAAGCTATTACTTCAGCATGAAGCTGCCACCAAGTGTGAAATGACTTATAATTCACATTTTTTAAAGACCCTGAATTTATTAGCATCTATTTTCCACTCAAGGTTAGGGGTATGGTTTTTGGATTGCTAGAGCCTTCAAATTCCTCGTTTTTTTTTGTTAGACTAGAGTGCCTGTGGCTGAGCTCTGATGCCAGACAAGGAAACATTCATAGGGTTGACTGTGTGTGTGGAAGCAGAAGTCTCAAAGAACTGAAGACTTCTTTTCCTATGTGAACGAGACACAGTAATGAAAGATATAAGTGGGGAAAGGAAGATGGAATTCCTTCATAAATTATATCTGTGGCCTAGAAAGCAAATAAGCACTGTAGACTATGTGCTTCTCTGGGATGTGCCTGTTACAAAACTTATGGACATAAAAAGTACATGAAGTTTTAAGACTGTCTTAGAACAAATGGAATATAAAATAACAACTTTTGGAAGGTGGCTTATTATGGAAAGAAGGAAGAAAGTGTGTGGCTCCTACATGCTTTGACAGCGCTGAATACACCAGGGAGACCCTGATATTGTTCCTTCTTTAACAATGTGTAGGATTTGGTTACTGGCCTGTTTGCTGACTGGGTGCCTGCTTTTGAGGGAAGTGGACTTGTAATGATTCATGTATCCAGACCCCTTTAATGAGCAACAGGCAAAGTAGAAAACATCTCTGTCAATCAACTAGAAAATGAAAGTTTAGGTGCATTTGGAAGAGGAAGACCATCATGGGGGCCTATGTTAGGCAAAATGGCCAAGCCAAGCTCACAGCTGCAAAGTGAGTAGAGTTATCCAGGAGAAAAGGATGAGAGTTTTAAATCAAGAGGGTGACAGTGTGAAGGCTCTAAGTCCTTCTAGAGACTGATGGAAAAGGGCAGTATGGCAGAAGCCTACAGAGGTAGGGAACTTCTGACTGAAAAATGTGCTGTATGTAGTTGCCTCCCTCAGAACATGACAATGCAGTGACCATAAATGGACTCTCAAAGTCCCAAACCCACAAAAAATAATAAAAGAGGTAAATATAAAAAAAAAAAAACGTCAACCACAAGTTGGAACTGGGATGAAACCCAACACATAATAACTTCATTAGAACAGATCAGGAAGCTCGTAGCTAAGTCTACGGGTCTAATAAGAAGTGAGTCACATGGCAATCTAAATGTCACAGTCTTGGCTAGCCCAAAAGTGGCAGTGAACAACTACTTCTTTGATGCAGGAATATCTGGAGTGGCTACAATCAGGTGGTCAACAGAGCAGGCCACAGGAAACTGCCGCCCTTCAGGACTGCTTCTTCACTCTTTACCTTGGGACCAAGTCACCCTTACTGAGGAAGACTGAGGTTAACTCTGGCCTTTGTCATGCCAGGACAGCTGAAGGTAACCTACATATTGTAGAACAAGACCTCACAGTTTCCTATAGCTCCAAACATACTGACCAGCACAGTTGTCCCAAGAAATGGGTTAGATATCACTCTAGGGAAACTGACCAACCCAAGAGGGAAAACATACAAATTTTGACAATGGATGTCAACTCATCAAGAAATTCCAGAATCTTCATATCTCAGAACCCATCACTCAACTAGTTCTTCATGCACATAAAATAGATTATTTAAAACTATTTACTTTTGATCATGTATACCTGTGTGCCTGTGTGTGAATAGGTATGTACCCATGTGGGTGCTTCTGGAGGCTTCCTAAGATACTCTAAGTGCAGGCAATGAGCCATTGGACTTGGGTGCTGGGAACAAACTTCAAATGGACTGTAAAAGCAATAATCACTCTTAAATGCTGAGTCATCTCTCCAGCCCCACCACAGAGATCCATGGTCTGGTCGTTCTTAAACTCAAGTGGTGTATGAATCACCAACCATGTCATAAACCTCTAATCAGAAAGCCAGACCTCAATTTATTATTTTTTAAGTTTTTTAAATTTGAAAATAGATTCCTTTCTCATACAATACATCCTGATTACAGTTTTCCCTCCCTCCACTCCTCCCAGTTCCTTCACACCTCCCATCCCCTCCAGATCCACTCCCTTTCTGCCTCTCACGAGCAAAGACCAGGCTTCTAAGAGATAACGACAAAACATGACAAAACAAAAAATAATAAGATGGAGTAAAAACTTTCATATCGAAGTTGAATATGGCAACCCAATAGAAGGAAAAGAATCCCTAGAGCAGGCAAAAGGGTCAGAGACCCACCTCTCACAGTCAGGAGTCCCATAAAAATACTAAGCTAATAACTATACTATAGACACAGAGGACTCAGTGTAGACCCAGGTAGGTGGTGTGGGACAATTCTATATTTTGTCAATTATGTTTTAAATAAATGCTGATTGGCCAGTAGCCAGACAGGAAGTAGAGGCAGGTAAATGCGAACAGGAGAATTCTGGGAAGGAGGAAGCCCATTCCTCTGCAGTCCTGACCAGACCAGACACAGAAGCAAGATGTGACTGCCTTGCTGAAAGAGGTACTGAACCATGTGGCTAACACAGACAAGAATAAAGGGCTAATATAAGTTATAAGAGTTAATAAGAAGCCTGAGCTAATGGGCCAATCAGCTGATGGTTAATATAGACCTCTGTGTGATTTCTTTGGGACTTAATGATTGAGGGAACCAGGTAGGACAGAAAACCTCAGACAACAGGTAGGCCCAGTCCTTACTGCTTCGGTCTCAGTGAGCCCATATGTTCCTTGCTTAGTTGATTCAGAGGGCATTGTTCTTTTGGTGTTCTCCATCCCCTCTGACTCTTAAGTCTTTCTGCCTCCTCTTCCTCAGGATTCTCTGATCCCTGAGGGGAAGGATTTAATGGAGACCTTCAGTTTAGTTTCTCCCTCCACATAATGCCTGGCTGTGGGTCTCTGCAGACCTCAATTTAAATAACTTGAAAGGAACTATCATTTTTATAATCGATAGTTCAAAAGAAAAGAGAGAGTACATCTACGCAATTCATGCAGGATATAATAAAAGGGCAACATTCTAGAATGAAGATTTCTGAAAATTTTAATATGGAAGCAGGAACCAAAGGATCAGGGAATGGGATGGAAAGTATAGGCAGGCAACAAGAAGAATGAAAATAGGGGAATGCCAGAAAATGGGGAAGAGAAGTGGACCATAACCAAATGGGTTATGATGAAGTTGTGAGGGATTAAGATTCGTGGGGGGGAGGCATGCATGTGCATGCACACATGCATGCACAAGTATGTGTCATGTGTGCACGGGCATCCATAGAGGCCAGAAGAGAGCATCAGTTTACCTAAAGCTAGAGTTATAGGAGGTTGTGAGCCATTGAACATAGGTGGTCAGCTGAACCCTGAACTGAACCATCTCCCTAGCTCCTGAGAACTATTTTTTGAAGCTTCATCACCACAACACTGAGACTCAGAAACAAAGAGCAGATAATGCAGTGACCTTTGGTCCAACATCGTGCATGACCTTGGCCAGGAAATGAGATGAGCCTATCCAGGACTCCCTTAGATCAGCCTGTCTTACTCTGACTTATACCACACTGTAATCTAACAAACTACAGACAATACTGGATTAAGAAGAGTGCATGGGAAGAAAATATGATTGACTGGCTGGTTTGTTTTTAATTCATTTCTGATTCTCAACTGAATTATTCAACTAAAATCTCTTGTCATCCTGTTCAGCTAACCTCCCATTACTCTTCATTTTAAAAAGGTCTTAACTGGAATCAAAGAAGCCTGGCTTCAAGACAAGACCATGAAGGCTGTAATTAAGCAAGATTTTCTGTCTATATACCCAGCAGGGCCATTTACAGAGGAGGGAAAAAAACAGGAGTCAGAGGCAATTGTGTGTTTTTCAAGAATAACAGAACAATATATTCTACATACTTTACATAATAAATGACAGCAGCTGACATTTTAATCAAGACAAAAACAATAACAAAGTTGCTGTGCTTTCTTCGGAGGCAGAAGGTAGCCCAAGTTCATGTTTTCTGCTCTCAAAGACAAAGGTACCAATGCTTACTTTAAGCTGGTAAGCCAGTAGACAATTAGGGTAAAAGTGCAATTTTATACCCTCCTATGATGGCTTTTATTAGAGTGCTATTTCAGTTTTTAATCCCTAATATTAATATAAAATACATAATTATATTTTTTAACAAAAGCCACTTGTCAGGGATGCTGGTGGTGATGCCATCTCACTGTCCCTTTTATGTTGAGATGGAAACAGGCCTACCGTGACAACTAAAAGTGGCATTTTTCAAGCATGCCATCAATGGCTCTAGCTATTGCAGAAGCCTGAGGGATTTCTAGTAATGACTTTGAGAGAGGTTTGATAGATGCTTTTCTTGTCAAGGCATTCCTTCCTACATCTGGTTCAGTTTGAAAGATTAAAATACCCAAACCACTTAGGGGGAGAAGAGCATTATATTTAGACCCATCCCTTGCTAGTTTAAGATTTGTAAGGGGATGGATATTGCTTATGACAAGGGTTATAATGGTGGGTTCTGACAGATTTTTTCCCCTTTGATTATTTCCATGGTTCCTACAAAATTCAGAAAGACAGATTCATAGCCATTATATCTCGCCAACATCAGCTAAAAGACATTGGGATTTTCAAGCCATTCCCCATGGAAGACTGGTCAACTGACAAACCAATTCATTCGACAAGAGCAAATGGCATTGCCTCACTGTTCTTGTCTGGTTAACTTTTGTCTCAGACTTTTATCCTTATGAATTGTTGGGGGAAAGTCAAATGGCATCAAGCCTGGTGACCCTTCTATGAGCACAAACGAAAAGCTTTTCCTCAAATAATCAGTCTTTCACATTTCCATTCCCTCTTTGGAATATTAGAGACAGGAAAAGATTTGTGGGGCTCCCTGGGACGACAAACAGAGTGAGTTCAGTTTCCAGGATGTGCAGTTCCTGTGAGAGTCAGGGATGGGTTAGCAGTGCATGCTGAATTCTGTTGCTTATCTCCATGCCAGACTGTCTAGTTGGTACCTCAGTCTATACTGTGATTTAAGTATGAAGTGTCTCCCATTGCTTTGTGGATTCCAGACTTCGAAACCACTTGTTGGCCTCTTGGAAAGTACCTGAATCTGGAGAGTTCTGACCTAATCATTGGATTAATTCTTTGATGAAGTCACAGTATGATGATGTTATTGAGAGGGAGTGAAAAGTAGGAGATGTGGCCAAGATAGAGGAGGTGGATAACTGTAAGGTACATCTGTTGGACTAAAGGTTGGCTTGGCACAGGGGCCACATTCAAAACAACTTCAGGACACCCAGAAAGCCTGAGCTGTAGACCAGTGTTGATGTCATGAATGTATCATTCTGACTCTGCCGTCTGCGTCTTTACTACGTGACTCCTTGGTAAGTAGCTAACCAATACTTTGTAATGGTCTCTGATCCTTCCAGACATCTACTTGTATATTTTTTAAATTTCTCATTTAAATCATATTATACAGCCAAATGGTTCTGAATATCACATATGCAAAAGCAAAGGACCTCAGGCTAAGTTTGTGGGATGCTGGGGATGCAGGAAAAGAAAGGGAGGATGTGATTTGTGGAAGATGCCTATAAAATATTAAAAAAGAACTTAAGGGTTTTATACCTAGTGACATTCTGTGGTATTGTTCTATACACTACACATCCTTGGGCAAGAGGCTCATTATCTGCCTCTCTCCTCTTCTCCCTCCTTTCCAGTTCTAAAAATCGTTATCTGATAGTTTTGTACTGTGACTTTAAGGAGGGTGTTAATACCCACCCTGTAGTTAATTGAGCCCTGAGGCTATGTCAAACTATCATGGTACCTTTATAAAGTGCCTGAAGGCAATCTAAATTTAGTTAAGCACAGACAATAGAAAGTAAAATAATTTATTTTTGTCAACCTAAGTGAGCCTGGTTGAATTCTTGTTTCCCTATTACATACACATTCTAAATCGTGCATATTCCCAAAGGAGTTTAGCTTTCTTATTTTACATTAAACAAGTGGACACATACACGCACCACACATACACACTCACACACACACATCATGCACACATACACACGCACACACATACACACTCTCTCACACACACATCATACATACATGTATACACACACACTCATATGACACCTATCAATTGTTCCAGGATATGCTGGGAGTATGTGAGGTATATAAGGTTTCTGTCCTATCCACAGAATGTTGTTAATATTTGAAAAAAAACTCCAAAAACTAAAAGTAATATCATTTCTCAGTTGTTGTAAAACATGCATGTGATTATTTTTATCCCAAATCATGGGATGTCCTACCTTTAGTAACTGAATAAAGTCTTTCAAGTCTTTTGCAGTCATATTTGAAATCGCTTCTACAATTTATTAAACAACATAAACACAAAAAGGAAAAATCACATTTGAATAAATGCTCTGAAATTGTGTGGAGAGTCACAGAGATTGGTTGGGATATTTGTTCCTTAAAGTAAGTGGCTAGAGATGTCAATTCCCTTTCAATCCTAAATCTAAGCCATTCCTTCTTTTTTTTTTTTTTAACATATCTCAACTAGAATCTCATTTGCTATGGGCAAACTTACCTAGTGTTCCTAGGTAGATGCTATCACTTTTTGTGTGTTTACCAGTTTGCTTTAGATTTCTGTCCTAGTAATCATCATGTTACACTGTATTTTGGGTTATATGTCTGTTGCATTCCCCCCTTAACAGAAAACTTATTTTTGTGGTCATTTTTTCCACAGCTGCCTTCCAAATGCTTAGTACATGATTCCTTAGTAACTAAGTATCCAACCATTATTTTGTAAACGGTCTCTGATCTTCAGGTTACCCTCCTTGTTCTGACTAGATTCGAAATAAGATGGGAAGTTTTTTTTTTATTTTAAGTTTATTTGGCTTTTTGGTTCTTAGGGAGCTAGTTAAGGTTCTTTAAATATCACAGCACACACAGCGTTGTCTCCACCTTGCACTTTTTCATTCCGGGTCTCTCTGATTTCAGATTCTCATTCCTGATCCTCTAAGGAGGCTTCACAGTCACAGTGAGGACTCAGAGCAGTGAGCACTCAAAGGCAGCCTCTGTTCTCTGAGAAAATACATATGCAAAACCGAGGGGGCCTTTTCCCACTTCAGATGGTGAGCAGCTTGACATCAGAAGAACCCGAACAAGGGAACATTGAACATCTTCACACCCTGAGTTGTGAATTTATTAAAATCCAATTGCTATTCCAGGTGAGTCCCTCTTATTGCAAGGGACAGGTTCAGCACTTAGAGTAGTTTTGAGGACAGTGTCTAATCTGGAAAACTATCATTGTTTCAGAATTACCCTGACAGGTGACGCCAACATGCATGACCCTCCTTACCCAGACTTTTTTCGTAGCCCTTATCGGTATAGTGAGAATCAGCCCTCTGTTGTGGATTTGAGCTCAACTCAGGGAATATAGACAAACATTTTCAGTGAAAACTACAAAGCAGGGACCATAGTCAAGGAAGAGCAAAGCAATAAACCAAAACCCTGCAATGAGGAAGCTATTTCTCCTTTACTGGAAGGAGAAATGCCAGAAGTCTCAACACTGCTTTTTGTGGAACAAGTAAGCAAGCAAACAAATAAGCCAAAGAAGTCAAACTCTGCTGGCAGCCAAGAGCGGGGACAGGGGAGCTATTCCAGGGGAAAAGCAAGCAGAGATGGGTACAATTTCCTGATGCTTGAGCATCTGGGTGAAGGAGTGCTATGGATATTTAAGTTGTTGATTTTTAAAGAAAGCTCGGGTTCAAGTTTTCTGTCTTCATCTGACTCAACTTGCTTCCTGTTAATAACAATTACTGAGAAAATCTGTATATTACATTAAAATAATGTCCACCTGAAAACATTTCAGTTTAGCTGCGCAGAGAACTTTAAAGATCTATTCACTTACTTCTCAACCAGCTCCTGTCTATAGAGCTCTTTTAATAACATTCTTGATCAATGAGATGGATGATTGCATCTCCTGTAGCAAATCTCAATAGAGAACATGGTACCTAGGACTGTAAGATGTTGACACCTGAGAACAGCAAGCAAAGGATTATCCATTCATACTTTGTAACTCCTGCTTAGATTTAAAATTATTTTAAAACAAGAAGTTAGAATAATAGAAAAGAAATAGATATCTAACCCAAAAGAGAGTTGGATGTCTGTAGATGGCAGGGCTCCATGTTTGCCTCAAGGCCGCGGAATGAGGTTAGCGGGTTCCTGACCCACAGTACTTAGACATTTTCATTCTGTTGCATCAGCACCACAACAGTTTGTGGTCCTCTATTTGCTGACACAAGTCCAGGACTCTCATTAAAGGACTTGCTTCCTTGAGTCCAAAGATACAGTGGCAGAAGGTGGCAGAAGCCAGAGGACATGGGTTTCAAGTTCCTTATCCTTTGGCTCCACAGGCAAAGTCAGCATTAATTAGCAGCAAAGAGTAAAGTGTGCTGCTTTTCAATAAATGGAAGATGCAAAACATACAGACCGTCTAATCCAAGTTAGTCTGTGAACCACATTTGGCTATCTTTCCAATTTCTCTAACAGGTATAGCCACCCTGTAGCTCACAACTGAAGATAGCCAGGGATAGGACTTAGTCACAAACCTAAACTATCCTAATATATATATATGTATATATATACATATATATATTATATATAATACATTATAATATAATATAAATATATTATACATATGTATGCATAACAACATATATATGTTAATATGTGTATATTTATACACAAGCAAAAATATATATTGTAATCTGACTGCTTTGTTATGGTGTATAAACTTTGTAGATAAAAGGTTATGTTTTGGTGCCAACAGGCTGGTCATGCTACAAGATTTCTGTATGGGCCGGTTTTGTGTGTCAACTTGACATAAGCTAGAGTCATCAGGGAGGAGGGAACCTCAGTTGAGGAAATGCCTCCATTAGATCCAGCTGTAGGACATTTTCTCAATTAGTGATCAATGGGGAAGGGACTGGTGGGAAGTACCATTCCTGGGCTGGTAGTCCTGGGTTCTATAAGAAAGCAGGCTGAGCAAGTCAGGAGCAGCACCCCTCTACAGCTTCTGCATAAGTTCCTGCCTCTAGAACTCTGCCCTGTTTGCGTTCTTGACTCGACTTCCTTCCATAATGATCAACACGGCAGAAATGTAAGACAAATAAAACATTTCCTCCGCAACTCAATTTTTGGTCACGGTGTTTCATTGCAATAATAGGAACCCTAAGACAATGCCATTGAGAAAAGAATTCTAGAAAGAAGAAAAGGCTAAAGTATGATATTTTTTATTTTAACTGAACTCAGGCTACCATGATTTGGACAAAAAAAAAAGACAAACAAAAGAATAGTGTCAGAAAAACATATGGAAATATTTTTATGATGCCTGTCCTAGTCAGGCTTAAGTGTCAACTTGACAGAGCCCAGGGTCATCTGAGAGGAGACACCTCAGTTAAGATACTGTCTAAATCAGGCTGCTCTGCGGACATGCCTGTGAGGGACTGTTTGGATTATTAGTTGTTGTAGGAGAGTCCAGCCCACATTGGGTGGCGCCATTCCCCATGCATGTTGTCCTGGGCTCTATACAAAAGCTAGCTAAGTGTAAGTGAGCTAGAGGCCAAACAAGTAAGAAGCATGCTTCCGTGCATTCTGAAATGATTCCTTGTTCAGTTTCCTACCCTGACGTCTTCAGTGATAGACTGCGCCTTCAAAGTGTAAGTCAAAATGGCCCTTGGTAGGAGTATTTTTTTTTTTAATCAACAAAATGAAATGAGGGTAATTCCTACCAGAAGACATTACTTTGATCATCTGTGGATGCTGCCAATAATCTTAGATGACCACACTACACTCTCATTTCCTCAGGAACTTTAGAGAGTCCATATTCTATACAAGTTCTGGGGCTTCTCTTTGGTTTTTGAGTAGACACTGAAGCTTATCCTCAGCAAAATGTGAGCAAAAATTGTCCTCTGGTTCTCATGAACTAGCTCTCCAGCATGGACTGATGTACTGAGAAATACCCTTTTGCTATGGTTTTGTTTTAATTATGTGTTTACAAGGAGCAAGATGCTATTTTGATACGATATAATAATGATCAAATGAATGTAATTAGCCTTTGTTGTCTCCTTAAAGTGGTCACTCTTTGTGTTGTTAATCTTTGAACTCATCTTTTCTGGTTCTTCACAGATATTTGATGGGCTATGCGTTCTAGTACTAGACTGCACGGTATAACATTAGAACAGATTTTCAGTGTAACATGTTACTGTATATTTGGTACTCAGTATCTAAGGTTTTCCAATCTCCAGTACTCATCTTCTTATAATGACCATCATCCAACTCTAAACCATACAATCTACTTATTTTGGGGTTAACATATGAATGAGACCACACACTATTGTCTCTATGTGCCTGGCTTATGTCATTCGGTGTAACGTCTTTGAGTTCATCCGTGCTGTCCCATGTGGCCATCATCCTGCTTACAGCTTTTGTGTTGAGAAAAATAATAATAATTACAAGAGCAATTTTGATAGGACGTTACAAATTGGAGTCAGGGAGCCGTTAGGACATAGGGTCAGGCATGAATCTGTCAACTGCTTTCCTGAAATAGGAACCTTTCACATGATGCATCCACAACACAGGAACCACAAGGCATTGCCTTTGTACTGTAAGCCTCAAGATGTCCATCACTCGGCAACTGGACTCTAACTTTATGGGCTTTGCAGCTCTGTTTACACATTCTTTCCTTACCTTCTCTATTTTTTTTTTATTTTTTTTTGTTTTTCGAGACAGGGTTTCTCTGTGGTTTTGGAGCCTGTCCTGGAACTAGCTCTTGTAGACCAGGCTGGTCTCGAACTCACAGAGATCCGCCTGCCTCTGCCTCCCGAGTGCTGGGATTAAAGGCGTGCGCCACCATCGCCCGGCTTACCTTCTCTACAGTCAATGGCACAGCTAAGCTCAGACCTCCCATGCCTTTCTCAGGACCTTGAATGAGGCTATCTAAACCAGGAGTCCCGAATTGTTCTCCCAACAACTCCAGAGACAGCCTTTCTCCCTGATGAAGTTTCTGAGTCAAAATTCAGAGACATTACACATCTGCCACATTGCCTTTATCCATTCATCCATCAAGACACAAGTGAGTTGATTCTCTGTCTTGGCTCTTGTGAGACTTGCTGTGCCAACTGTGGGAGTGCAGATTCTGGTGTATGTACTGACTTCATCACACATGTATAAACATGAATACACATACATGCATGCAGGCAGGACAGCTGGCTTATAAACTGCAGCTCTACCTATTTGGGATTCTTTTTGGTGGTGGTGGTGGTGGTGGTGGGGAGTTCTCATTCTCTAAAATTTTTCTCTTTTCTCTCAACTTATTTCCCTTTATCGTTAGGGAGTATACATTTTGAAGACATGCCAGGGTTTTGGGCACGAAGTGCTATATTTGTCATGGCTGAGAATGTGCTTCTGTTAAGGGAATCCAGGCTTCCCTGTGGCTGTGGCCATTTCAGCAAAGCGTGGCATGAATCTAGAGTCTGCATTCTGAAAGAGTAGATACAGCCTATGCTATGCAGATGCGTCCGATTATAGTTGATGTCTATTATGAAGTAGCTAGCCTTGTCTGTCTTCTTGTGATTTATCACTGGTGTCAGGTCAAAGAATTGTCAAACACAAAGAAAGCCAGCATTCTCCCGGCTTCTGGGTGATTATAATCCAACCTTGGGAACTAGAGTTGTATTTACATCGACATAGCACTTTGAATGTGTTTATCCTGTGGGACTGTCAGGACCTAGGATGGTTTTTAGGACATATCTCTATGTCCGTGTGTGTGTGTGTGTGTGTGTGTGTGTGTGTGTGTGTGTGTGTGTGTGTGTGAGGCATCTCAGGTGCCTCCCCTGCTAAGACCCACACTTATGGACAGTTGAAGAGCAACAGAGTCGCAAAGACTATCTGCAGAACACAGTCCCAGCACTATCGGATGTCAAGTACTAGACATTCTGTTACATCGGAAACATTTGAATTGGGTTTAGAAGCCTACTTTTTTTTAGTAAGACTTTTGGAACAGCTGATCAAACACCAGCTGTGATTCACTTTCTAACTCTATCCCTTTGTAGCAACCTAGAAATAAGCAATAAACAGACAATGCCAACCCAGAAATCTAATCACCAATCACCTTTACAGAGCTGAAAGTTCTCACCACAGACCTGCAATTCCTTAAGCACTAACAACAACAACAACAACAACAAACAACAACAACAACATAAAAAAAATCACTGTCTTCAGTAATTCTCCAATCTCTCACATTAACATGTTTCATACAAATTAAATACCAGCATTATTCAAGATGAGTCCTTGGCCAGCCACAGAGAGGAAACAGCCACTGATCAATGCAAATCGAAACCAGAAGCTTACCTTAGTTCCTTGAAGGGGTCGGCTCTGACGTTAGGTGTTTCTATGGATTTGGGAAAGACTGTGCCTTCAGCTCCTACAGAGAAAAGACAAAATAGACATTGTGCATGTGGGGTGACCCAGGGCATTCGTGGCATGCGGATTAGAGCTGAGAGGGTGTATATCGACACTAGCTTCAGGGCTTCTGACAGGGCAGTGTAGAATCAGTTCCTGCAAGCAACCCCTGTAAAAAATACGGACAGCTCCTGTTGTTACATCAGAGTGAGGCTAGGAAGCAACTTGGCCCCCCTTAGTCTCCAAAAAGAAAACAAATAGAAACATTTTAATTAAAACACAATTACATTCTATTCCTTTTCCTTTTCCCTCCGCTAGCCCCTCCAGTATTTCTCCTCCTCACTCTCAAATTGATAGCTTCTTTCTCAAATAGAAAAACATCTTTAGAGAAGATGCCTTGAAATGGGAAAGGTTAATTCTTGCCTCTTATAAATTATTAATGGTAACCTGACTGGAGGTTTTGAATGCAGTCTCCAAGGCCCTCTCCCTGCAATGCAGTACAAAGTGTGTCACTTGGGATTAGACAGCAGTGTTTGCCGTGTGTCAGGCTAAAGCTTTTTCCGTAAATTAAGTTGTGCATCATGATCTTGAAAAGCTATGCAAATGGACCGTTATGGGAGATGACTTGAAGTACATATTTCTATGCTATTAACATTGATCTCCGGCCCGATTGAGGCATTCAGCTCCTGCTGAGTCTCAGCCTCTGACTATTCCACTCGTCAACATCAGCTGAACCTTTCAAGCTATAAAAAGTCATGATCATCTATCTGATTTTTATGCTCCCTAAGTGACTTCAAATCATTTAACCAACAGTGTATTAGGGACAATTGCCCTGGATATTAGCGTTTCAATTAAACATGGCTGGGGTGGTATCCTGTACTTTGAAGGAGTTAAACACTTCATATTTGATGTATTTCTTTGATGCTGTTAAGAAAAAGTGGAGTATTTTGCACTTATGTGCAACTTTCTAGAACCCTCTTGCATGCTTATGCTGCCTAGATTCTCCAAAGTTTGCGATTATTACCTCATTTTAGATTCATCCTGGGATAATGGTGTGTCCATAAAAATGAATTTGCCTATTTACTTTTGCAGCAACTGCGAAAATATTCAATCTTATGATAGCAACAACAGACTGTTGCAAGCACAGTCAGAAAATAGGGCCTTCGCCTCGCATTACAGGTAGCCAGTGAAAGAATAGCGTGATGATGAGCAGACACTTTGAAGGTATTGATTCTGAGTGAATCCTATTGATTCCATCATATGTACTTGCTCATGTTTCCTACAGCAACTCATTGACTTGACATATTCAGTGCTAGGAACGTAAGTGTGGGCCATTTCAAACCTTTCTCACTTTAAAGATACTCTTGTGTGTTTGTTTGTGTGTGTACATGTGTGCACAGGTATGATCACACATGCACACTCATGTAGAAACTAGAGTTGACATTGGGTGTCTTCTTCAATGACTTCCCATCTTATTTTTTGACACAGGTTCTCTCACAGAACTTGGAGAGTGGTGTTGTGGCCAGTCTGGTTATCTAGCAAGGCCCTGGGAGCCATCTGCCTCTCCCTCCCAAGGCTGAAGTTACAGATGTTTGCCACCGAGTTTGGCTTTCACAAAGGTACTGGAGACCCAAACTCAGGTCCCTCATGTTTGCCTAACAAACATTTTATGCACTGAGCATCTCTGCAGTACTGACATTATTCTTGCCTTTTAAGATTCCATATAATTTCAAACACACTGAAGCATGCATGTAATGAAATCTGTACACTGTTATGCAAATTACATAAGAATGTTCAAAGTTTTGTTATGCATAAATTATTAATTTTGCCCCAGAGATTTCCACATTTTATTTTTTTTATAAGTGTAGAATGAACTGGATTTTAGACTATCATGTAGCTTTTGTTAAATATGTACAAAATTTGTCTTTGAAGAATGTATTCATTCTCTCTTTGCTTTGACCAAAGGCTTGCATCACAGGGCTATTCAACATTCTGACACTGTGATATGATGTCACCACAAACAATGTAGTCTACATGTGTTTGGCCACGTTCATAGGTGCACATGTGGCTTATGGGCCACAGACTGTATGTGCTTGGCTCATGGTTTGAGGGTATGGTTCCTTACAGTGGAGAAGGCGTGATGGCAGGAGCTTGCTTATATCTGCTCAGTTCAGGAGGCAAAGACAAGGGGGATGCCAACATTCAGGTGGCTTTTTCCTTTTCCCTTTTTTATCTAATTTGAGGCCCCAGCCCCCAGGATGGTGTGGCTCATATTTTTTCCCACAAGTTAATCCTTTCTGGAAAGTCCTCATAGGTAAATCCCAGTGTGTCTATCTAACACTCTCGAATCTTCTTTAAGCAATCAAATTGACAAAAGAAATTAATCATCACAATGAGTATATATTTTGGATCTCCAGCATTGCTGGGATACTTGGAGAAGCATGTGGGACTTGGAAACTGTGGAACTACCAAGGACTCCACAACCCTACAGAAGTCACATGGTGATGTTTCTCAAGCTATGTGAGGCCCTGGGCACACTCCTCATCTCCTGTTCTGAAGAAACTAAACCACTGGGCAGAGATTTCCCTTACTGAGATATAGCAATGTTCCTTCTACCTGTAGTTTTGCTATATCTCAGTAAGGGAAGGAGTTAGTTTGGCTGCACTGTTGGGCTATTTAAACTCCAGTTGAATCTCCTTTTCCTCTATCTGGAATTCTGGAAAAGCAAAAGAAGTACTGCATTCTTTTTTAATTCACCCTTACTCATCTGGCTTATATGTATGGCAACTGTTTCTATCTATGGACAGCCTTCACATCGGCTGTGACCCTTGTTCTTTTGCCTGCCTTTATGCATACCTGCACCTTCATTTCATACGCGATCTGGAGTCTGCAATATGGATACACAGTAGAACAGAGGCTACATTACATCCCAGGAAGCACTCCAACTTGAAGAGTGGCATTTTCCTTTCACAATGACTTTCAAACACCTGACCAGTTTCTTTGTCCCAGTCAAGCTCTGGCAGGGTCGGCTTCTTCATTAGCCAAGAACGACAATCAAAATTCACTACTTTAGTTGTACACCTGACTTTACTAAGTTCAAGGAGGACCTACTTATCTGAAGCTCACAGCTTTTGTCTCTGTCATTCCTCTGAGCCAGTCCAAGGGGGAAATAAGTGACCATAATGCGGTGTCTCAATACTTTGCACAATAATGGTGTGTGAAAAAGACAGTATACTCTGACCCGCAGAGTTCAGGGCCAGTGTTCTCTGATCCAAAAATACCTTTGCTATTCCATGACTAGGAGAATATCTTTCTCTCTGCCATATCCCCATTGCCCAACATAACCAAAGGCAAACAGCAGGCACTCAACACATATTTATAAAATGACTACAACATTTATTGGCACCCAGCATTTTTATATCCTATCTCTTAAGCTTGTCAAAGGATCTGTGTAAGTAGGTGCAGCTTCCTTAAGCTGCTGCCGGGCTGGTTTCTATTGATGGTACAATTCCTCTGAGAAAACTCAGTTCCTGTCATAAGATTCCTTACATGATACTATATATTTTAAGAGAGTGTCCCAAATTACAATTCAAAAATATTATTTTAACTCTACCTATAAAATAAAAAACACTGTAGTAAAGGAATATGGTAAAGGCTACATAAACCGCTTCTTTTAAAGTCAAAGGTAGGCCGGGCGGTGGTGGCGCACGCCTTTAATCCCAGCACTCAGGAGGCAGAGGCAGGTGGATCTCTGTGAGTTCGAGACCAGCCTGGTCTACAAGAGCTAGATCCAGGACAGGCTCCAAAACCACAGAGAAACCCTGTCTCGAAAAACCAAAATAAATAAATAAATAAAGTCAAAGGTAGTCAGGGACTGTAATCCCTCCCAACACCAAGGAACCACATATCTAAAGGCTGCAGCTAAAATTCACTTGGGTCTCATAAGCACATCTGTAGTGACACCTGCAGAGTCTCCCATGCACATGTGATTATCAACCCACCTTTAGCTCCAGGGCCCTATCACTTTGCTTTGTCCATGCTAGGCTATTCTTGTTTGAATATCAAGTTTTTTTCCCAGGCTTTTGTGTTGAATGGTTTGTTCCTAGCTGTTGGTATTTTGGGAAGTGTTAGGAGGTTCAGGAAGGGCTCCCAGCTGAAGAAAGTGGAAGTGGGGACATGCTATTGGAGGCTATGCCTTGTCTTAACTGGGTTTGGGGGCTTTGTTTCCTTCAGCTTCCTGCCTGCCATGCAGTGTACATCTTCTGCTCCCATCCCTGACTGCCATGCTCTGCCTCACACATTCCCAGAAACACAGAGCCAAATGACCACACTCTGAACTTTCTGATGCAAGCCACAGCAGGCCCTCTCTCTTTTAACTTGCTTTGATTAGGGATGTACAGCTCACTAGGTAACCCAGGTGAATGTACAGCTCACTAGTTAACCCAGGTGAATGTACAGCTCACTAGTTAACCCAGGTGAATGGAGCACCTACTGAAAGGCAACCAACACCAGAGGGGTGTCTCTGGGTGGGAGAGGGGACTCCCTGTGGGAAGGGAGGAACAGGCAAGACTTCCTTCCCACACTTTTTCACCTCTCATCATCCAATCTAATAACCTCTGAGTTGTTCTGTGCTGGGATTTTGCCAATGGAGTCCTCATGTCCTGCACACCAAAGGCCATGCCTTTAGACTCAAATTTCTAGAGGAAGATATAAGTTTGCTGAGGGACCTTGAACATGGCATATAACTTCCATAATGCTCAGTTTTCTTCTTGGAAAAGAGAGAACGTACGCTGGCAAAATGACCCAGTGGGTAAGTCACGTGTCATGTGAGGCTGAGCACCTGAGTTCATCTTGGCAGTCATGTTAGAGAGGGAGACCCTACTCATGGAGCAGTCTTCAGACATCACTACTACACATGGTGTGGTCTATGCATAACTCATGGTGAGGAGACTGGACATCTTAGGGACGTGTAATCTGTGCCTTGGGGACATGGAAGCTGTATTGTAGTCACAGCACTCAGGAGCTTAGGGTTGGGAACTTGAGTTCAGTCTTGGTTCTCTTATCGACGGCTCTGGATGATCTTTCAGCAACCCCGTCTGCCCTGTGCTTAGCCCTCTTTCCCTGAGTCTGAACAAATATCGAGGATCATATCCTCAGGTGGTGCTTGCCTTACAGTCCAGTTATCTGTCTTCCCATACCAACTCATATTTGCAATGAGATGAGATAGTAACAACTGTAAAAAAAATCCTATTTTTAAATCCTACCAGGTTTCTGATTTCACAGTTCTTATTTTTCTTGATAGTCATCATTGATACAAATCCCCCAAACCTGTCTTCTACCCATCTTTGGATAATATATTATTCGTGGTTTTATTATTTCAAAAAGGCTCCTATTAAAATGATACCTGCTGATTCTTTCTTTTGACACAATATAATTTACAGGCAATAAATGTTCATAAACAGTTTGACTGAAAAATTCATAAAACCATTTCAGCTTTATTTTAAGTTCCATTTAATGTCCCTCAAAAATGATTTTATCAATGTGTTTCCATTAGTTGGTTCTCTGCCCAATAACTTAATTCCATGCAATCAATCAGGAACTTATAAAGCATGTGACAGGATCTATCTAAAGTGTCTCGAAGCACCAGAAAGATCAGCACAATGACTCTTTCCCTACTAGCTCAAGTAGGGGGTACACTTGTAAAAAAAAATCTTTAATGTACTATTTTATTACCATAGCAACAGAAATATAACTTCTCTAGAAAGGGCATTCAAGTTCAGGGCTCAGGGTTACCACAACAGCTTTCCCTTGAGAAGTCCTACATGTCAGGAGACCTGAGATCTAGTCTTCCCTCTGGTGTGTTAGGTGGAAGATACAACATACTGCCTCTCTAGGTGTTGATTTCCTCAACCGTAAAATTAGATGAGTTATGTATTAGAGCTGAGTGGTACCTTCTGAATCTAAAATTCTGTAAGGTCACTATCTGATATAAGCAGACTTTTATCCTTGCCCACCTCCTTTTCCTCCCCGAGAAACAAAGAACTCTAGAATATATACATAAAGAACTTTTGCAGTGTTGTAGATTTGTGGTGCCAGGGCTTGGATCTAGGTTCCTGCATATGCTAACTGACTGCTACACTAGTCGTAAACTGCATTTAATTGGCAGAATAAAACCACCAGGAAATAAATCCTTTAAGAGATGAACTAGCAGAAAGCAACATTTATTATAGAGGGAAATAATGAAACAATAAACATTATATCTAACTTTTTAAAACCCCCAAATGGTGTGGGATAATGGTCTGTATTCTGTCAATTATATTTTAAATAAACGCTGATTGGCCAGTACCTAGGCAGGAAGTATAGGCGGGACAACCAGACAGGAAGTGGAGGTGGGTCAAGGAGAACAGGAGAATTCCCGGAAGAAGGAAGCCCATCCCTCTGTAGTCCTGACTCAGCCACAGAAGAAGCAAGATGTGACTGCCTCACTGAATAAGGTACCAAGCTACATGACTAACATAGACAAGAATAATGGGCTAATATAAATTATAAGAGTTAATAAGAAGCCTAAGCTAATGGGCCAATCAGTTTATAGTTAATGTAGACCTCTGTGTGATTTCTGTGGGACTTAAAGATTGCGGGAACTGGACAGAACAGAAACCCCAACAACACCCAAAAGTAACTTGGAGAAATCCAGAGCTATACATTAGGCCTCTATTTCCCAGTCCTGATTTGCCAGGAAACAATATCAACCTTTTGGCCATGCTCCCCATCACTGTTTTTCAGCTTGGCTTCCTTATCCATTTTATAATCCAATATTGGTATAAAAATATATTCTTATTATACCTAGGTTAATATGGTTGTTTTGAAGTTGTATAAAGTAGGAATGGGTGGATTCCATGCTTTGCAAGGTCACTTCCAGTTCTGTTCTTTCATAATAGTTTAGGTAACTGTCTAGATGACACACCCCCATGAGCCAGCAGAAGATTATGCTATGCAGCTAAACCCAAAGTTCAGCTCCTTCAGCATGTATGTGTCGAGGAGGCAGCTGTAAGTCATAGAAGCAGGGACACATGGTCTCAGAGTGGTAGAGCAGAACAACCTCCACTATCATATTCTGACTAGTAGATATCATTGGAAATCAAATGAACTCACAAATAAAAGCTATAGATTGATAAAGAGGCTAGGGGGAGTTACATCGTCATGGGGACATGGCCATTTTGCCAGCCCACGTTCTCTCTTTTCCAAGAAGAAAACTGATTATCACGGGAATTTTATTGGTGTGGGAGGTCCTTCTGTTTATGTGTTGCTTTTATTGGTTAATGAATAAAGAACTGCTTTGAGCCTTTGGCAGGGAAGAAGAGAACTAGGGGAGAGAGATAGGCAATATGCTGGGAGAAAGAAGGGTGGACTCAGAGAGAAGCCATGGAGCTGCCAAAGATAGACGCTGGGAACTTTACCCAGTAGGCCATAGCCACGTGGCGATATACAGATGAATAGAAATGGGTTAAATTAATATAAGAGTTAGCCAATAAGAAGGTAGGACTAATGAACCACACAGTGATTTAATTAATACAGCTTTCTGTGTGATTATTTTGGGTCTATGCTAGCCGGGTGGCCGGGAACAACAAGAGATCCCCCTCCAACATTTTATGTCATGTTCAAGGTCCCTCAACAAATCTTAGAAATTTTTCTAAAAATCACAACGTAGCACTCAATTTTTCAGAGAACTAAAGTTTTGCTGATATCTGAATAGTCATTAGGAAGGAACATGCCAGGAGAGGGATGTCGTAAAACAAAAGAATACACCAAGGCCAGAGAGTTCAGAAACACAACTAATAAAGAAGATAGTGGGGTTTGATCATATTTAGCAAGAGGCAGCATGATGAGTATTAGAGAAAAGGAAAGGTCCCAAGGAGTACAGTGTTCTAGAGGCTACAATTAATTTAATCAAGAGATATGATTTGATCAAATTCAGATTTTGAAAAGATTGTGTAGCTGCATGTTATGGACTGAGTGTCTATATTAACCAAATATTAATATGTTGAAGTCTTAATGCCATTGGGATAGCAGCACAAGATGGGGCATTGGGAAGTATGCTGGTAATTTTTTTGTGTGTCAATTTGGCACATTATTTTGGAAGAGGGAACCTCAATTGAGAAAATGTTCCAACTACATTGGTCTGTGGGCAAGCCCAGAGTTTGTTTTCTTAATAGATAGCTGATAGGGGAGGGCCCAGCTCACTGTGCATAGTGCCAGCTTTGGGTTGGTGGCCCTGGGTTCTATAAGAAAGCAGACGGAGCAAGCCATAAAGAGCAAGTACTTCTTCATGGCCTCTGTGTCAGTCTCTGCCATGCTTGAGTGAGTTCCTGCTCTGACTTCCCTCAGCGATGGTGTCACTTACCTAAGTATATAAGACAAAACGAACCCTTTCCTGCCCAAACTGCATGTTTATTGTGTTTATCAAAGCAACAGAAACCATAGCTAGAGCATGGATATAACTAGATTTTAAAGGATTCATGAGGTTGGAACCCTCATGATGGGATTGGTGCTTATATAAGAAGAAATACTAAATACGTCCTTTTTCTGTTATGTGAAGTCACCTGTCTACTGTTCCAGAATGAGAGTCATAAGACAAGACAGAATAGCACTCATTCCCCTCTCTAATGTGAGGAGAGCCAGAATTTGACCATCTTCAAGTCAGGGAGAGGAGTCTGGCCATTCTGACACCAGAATTTAGGCTTTCCCACTGCCAAAATTGCAAGAAATCCATGTCCTCTGTAGAGCCGTGCAGTCCATGCTGATAGTGACATTCAGATGCCATGCTGCAGCATGGAGAAGACAACCACAGATGCAAAGAAAGATGTGCAGAGCAGGGAGGGACAACAGAGGGGCTAGAGACCTCAGAGAGAGAAAGGGAGGCGGGGCTAGAGA
>NC_022014.1:51410838-51423304 GCF_000317375.1 Microtus ochrogaster | reverse complement strand
GAGACCTCAGAGAGAAAGGGAGGCGGGGCTACAGACCTCAGAGAGAGAAAGGGAGGTGGGGCTAGAGACCTCAGAGAGAAAGGGAGGCGGGGCTAGAGAACTAACTCAGAGAGAGGAAGGAGAGCGGATAGGATGAGGAGATACCTAGGAGGAAAACACTAGGATTTAAGGTTGCATTGGACAAGAGGAAGTGGAGGGCTGATCACAGAGCTCTAGAAAGACCCAAGATGGGTGCTCATGCCATGTTAACAAGTGTTCAAGGCCAGCTATGGTCACTGAAGCCATAAACTCCTAAAGCCATATCCACCCATCTGAGTATTTGATATTTTATTTATAAACTCCACTTTAGTTTTCTTATAACCAAGAAACATAAGAAATTTTATAACCTCCTGCTGTATTTATAAGTTTAGCAATTATAGAAAAATCAGAAATAATTCATTGAAAATGAACACACTCTGTGAAAAATTACTTTTTCTGGTTAAAGTATTAGATAAGATGGTTTTCAAGTAACTATTGTTGTTAGAATTCTTTCTAGAACATGTGAAATAGTTTTTGCCTAATTCCAGAATATTGAACTTGGATATAGCTTAATACTCCAATATAGTGTACCTGAGATTGGGGATCCATTTTCACATAAACTGGTACCCTTTGCAGCGCCTGAGTCATGGTAGGCATGGAGCAACTTGTCAGACAATGATTCCTGGAAATCCTCAGAAGCAACTCTTTCAGTATTAAATTTCTTTTCTCTCTCTCTCTCTCTCTCTCTCTCTCTCTCTCTCTCTCTCTCTCTCTCTCTCTCTCTGCATGTGTGTGTGTGTGTAAGTGTAAATTTGTATGAGTGCACATGTGTGTCTCCACACAGAGGCCAGAGGTCAACTTCTGCTGTTGTTCAGGGGCTACCCACTTCTTTTGCAGTCAGGGTTCTCACTGAGACCTAGGGCTTGATGATTAGGCTGGGCGGGCTAGTAAATTTCAGAGATCCACCCGTTTCTGCTTCCCTAGAAGGTGGGGTTGCACGCCGGCACCACCACACTGGCTCTTTATAAGGGCGTGGGGATCCAACAACTCAGGTCCTTGCACTTACGTGGCGAGCACTTGGCTAACAGAGCCCTCTCTCCAGCCTCCACATCTAATTATCAGCTCGAACTCTCGGCTTTCTCCTGAGGGCAGCATGCCGTTCCATTTTCACAGGGAAACGCTGGGTTATATTTAGTCAGAGCTGTGAAGTGAGCCGAGAATTGGAGAGGATGCCGAGTTTCCTCAACTTCGGCGATTGCCGTGGTGAAAATGGAGGCCACCGTCTCAAGGCCTCTGCAGACCCGAGGCCTAAGTAGATCCTAGACACCAACTTTTCATGAACAAAGTCACTTGGGGCGGTTTAATCACAGCGTGTCTTCCCTAGTGGCATTTATGCTGCTAATGCAAAACATCTGTAGCTGTTGTGAGCAGTTTCTAGGATACACAGAAAATATTTTCTTTGGGGGGATTAGGTCGTATTCTCCTGCCCTAAAAAGAATAGGTAATTAATCCATTCTGTCAGCATTTGCAGAAGGCCTCCTCCATACATGGTTTATAGAGAAAATGGACTCAGATGTTCCTTTTTTATGGAAGTGCAAGCTAATAAAGTTCAAAATGTTCATAAAATTTGGGCTGGCACATGGGTAAAGAACCTGCCACTACGCCTGATGATCCCTGAGAGTCATGTAGGAAAGGATACACTCCTGCAAGTTTGTCCTCTGACCTCCACACCTGTGTCATGGCACATGTATGCTCTCACACATGAATCTATAAATGAGGAAAATAAAATTTAAAATGTTAATAAAATTCATAGTTATCCTAAGTGCATCACTGTCATGCTGTGTGCATGGTCCAGTGCAGGGCAGTCTTCAGAGAGAGAGTTTGATCTTTTCATTTCCAGTGTCTTATTAGAACTATTTGGTTAGTTATAGAGTTAGATGAGAAAACATTAATGTCTTGAATGAAATGACTACAAATCAGGCACTTTTCCATGCAGATGGTGTTGGAAATACTGACTCTTAGAGCGTGCGATGGTTTCTATTTCCTGGTGGCTTGATAGGATGTAGAATCTTCCTGGGAACAAATCTCTGGGCATGTCTGTGACAGAATATTTCAGTTACGTTGACGGAGATAGGAAGGCCCATGCTAAATGTGGGAGGCACCAGTTCATGGACGAGGATCCTGGGTTGCATAAATAGCAGAAAACAAGCTATGCAGGAGAAACTGTAGGTCTCCCTTTCTTGACTGCAGATGCAACATGCCCAGGTGGTCTCTTGCTCCTGCCAACATGCCTGCCCCATCATGAAGAATTACAACCTTTTAAACTATAAGCCAGAGAAAACCTTTCCTTGCTTACGTTGCCTTTAGGAAAGTAACAAATACAGAGTGCTAAAGAAATCATTTATCAACAGGGGTGTGTGCATGCGTATTTATATGTGTGTATTGTTATATATATATATGTGTGTGTGTGTGTGTGTATGACATGTTTGCATGTAGATATGCAATTGTATATCACATATAGTGAAGCGCATTATAACTCACTGATGCTTTGCAACATTGAAATGTAGCAAAATGTTGTCCCATCAAAATGTTCAAGAGATGATGGATAGGTTTTATTTGTTGTATTAGAAGATACAACAAATGAGAACAAGAAGAGAAGGCCTGAGAGACAACAGGGCATCATTAACTGCTCTGAACATTAGTCCTAGAGAATAATACCATGAGTTCTCTTTCAACTGCTCTAGCAGCTTTACTGAGCCATTGATATGCACATTATGATCATTTGTGTAGAATGTGAACCTATGAGACAATGTAAGATTCACATATAGAAACATCCAAGGAAGGCATGGAGAGACATATAGTTGAACTAAACAAACTCTCCTGCAGAAACAGATAGCCCCAAACTCATGTTTGCTGCAACTGGATAAAAAAAAAAGAAAGGAATCATCCAAGCACTGTATGATTACAGTTATGATAACATCATCTTTTATAGTAAATAAAACTACACAAATAAGTACTTCCAGCCCATTGGTTATATTTAACATGGGTGGAACATCTAGTGTCGGATACCCTCTGAGTCAGGAGGGCATATGAGTAGCAGAGCACTTGTACCAAGGATGGGGGGGTGGTATGTGACTTCTGTTGCAGAGAGCTGCATTTAGGGGGCTCAAAGATAGAAAACTGTGTGTCGCATGAATGTGACCTTGTATCAACACTGCCCTCCAGGCCTGTGTAGGACAGGTGGCCAGGACCAGGGGAAGTAGGGAGAAAGAGAGAGAAACAAAGGAAACCTTGCTGTGCTCTGCCCTTCTACCTGGCCCTGAAGGGCAGGTGGACGGCGCAATGGAAATCTCCCCTCTCAAGTGTCTCTCACCATGAGAGCAATCAACACCAAGAGAGTCAATGGAGGTTGAGAGACCTGGGGACACAAAGCAGATACGGTTTCTAACCGTTCCTTTGCCGCTGAAAAAGAAGCAGAACGTATTGCTCCTGTAGCGGAGCAGGTGGGTGGCGATGCCTTCCTACAGAGAAGGAAATTGAAGTATTAATTGAGAACCACGGAGAAACACAGTCTAAAACGTAATTGGAGAAACTTAAGAAAATCACTTATCGGAAATAAGATGATAACTTGAAAAGGAGAAAAAATAGCAAATTGAAATCTTAATACAGGCGATGAAGCTTTCACAGCATTAAGGAAAAGCATTTGAAAGATTTCATTCTGGATACAGTTGTGTTAGGCAGGGAAGCCTGAAGGTGGGCATAAATGACGGTGGCTTAAAGGTGACTTTGATGTTGACTTTTTCTGTTGACTTTCCTCCCAGGATGGCCAACATATTATTGCAACAATAATTTCCCCCTTTTCCCTTTCAAAAACAATCACAGTGTGACTCATGAGACCAATGGGTCCAGCTAAGTCACCACCTTCCCATATTCTCTTCAAATTGGGAGAGGCCATCTCTATCACTTAACCTTGCCTAAAATGAGAGGTGGGAACTCTTCCGGAGAGAGGCCCAGAGGAAGCTTGACTGCCCATAGACAGGACATAATGAAGGTGGCTAGTTCCGCTCTTGGTTCTTATCTCTACATGTTGCATACATGGAGCTATTAGGCTCATCTTCCCAATACTGGACGATTTCAGACACCAGTGGTTGATCTTGTCACCAGCAACTCTATACTGTTGGACTTGCTCAGTTCTTAGGTCTGATTTCTTTCATATTAAGGGAATTTCATGACTCACTGTTGTCTGAAGTTCAATACTAGTGCATACTCTATCAAGGGAGAGAAGTACATTGAATCAGTGGGTCATATCTTTAAAGCATTTCTTTAACAATAAGTGAAAAGATCTAATAATGAAAATCAGGTCATCCTTCATCTTTATATTTGACTAGAAACAATCTCGCATTAATTTCTGAGAGAGATTTGTTTTTCCCAATGATTTTTAAAAAATATTTATTTTTAAGGGTATGTGTGTATGTATGCACAAACACGCACACAAGCATCTGCGTGCAGGTGCCTGTGAAGACCAGAGGTATCTGTTTTTCCTGGAGTTGGGTTTGCAGACTGTCTGATATGGGCAATTGGGTTGATGCAAGAACAGTAAATCCTCTTAATGGTTGAGCCATTACTCTATCCCTTGCTTTCCCCACAAATTTGCCCTTGCTCACAGTGTTTTGAGCCAACAAGTACTTTTCTTTCCTCTGTAGTAAGTCCAATTATATAAGATCTACAAATAGTACCACCATAAAGGAGTATTCCATCGACCTTCACCAGTTCTCACTACCTGCTCCTCCTGCACTTCCATGACCTTCATCTTTCACCTGTGCCCGAGAGGAACACTCACTGCATTTTGCCTTGTGAGCTGGGTCACTGACTGTGCTGGCCCTCCCTACAGTGGATGCTGCTTCAATCCAAGGGCCATGTTGACAACTGCGTTCCCTTGCAGACACAGACTAGACACAGGTCTAGTCACTATAAATTCAGCTGAACGTAAGCAGGAATTGCTAAGGGTCAAAAACCCAGCTAGTGGGGAAGACATATGAGCCTGTCCGCACCAGCTACTCCACTCTGATACCTCCCAGTTACTCTGCAGGTGATGATTAAGACAGGGGAACATCCTCATCACAGCGTTTCCCTTTTCTCAGACTTCTACCTTGTAAACTCAGCAACTCGGTGCAGCCAAAAAGAGTGCTCAAAAGCCCAACTGTAATGTGGCCATCAAACTATCTCTATGGTTGATAGTTTTCAAATATTGGTTTATGTTTGTTGAACCTATATATTTCTTTACTTCTCCCCTCATGTCAAGCAGGTACCATCCCCTTCCCAAGTCCTTAAAGGAAGATGTGTTCTCCATGGTGTATACATCTGCAGAGCTGGAAAAATACCTAGGGTTGGATATGTACTTCCATGTGTAGAGGACAGCAGGATTTTAATTCCAACCACAATTTATTCTTGCTCTTCCTTCTTTCATCCTGGGAGCCGCGCAGGGACCCCACTGTTCCCTTATTGTTTTGGCTTTTCTGGAATGCTTTTTAAATGGAATGATATTGCAGCCTGACTTTTGTCTCCTCTCACTTAACAAAAGGCACTTGAGGTGAGTTTCACGACAGAAGTTTTCATTGGCTCCAAAGCAAATGTTGCTTTTCAGCAGCAGCTGCTGCCATCTTTATGAACGTTTAACCATGGAGAAGATGCGTTAGCTTTAGAGAAAGGAGCAGCATGTGTCAGACTCCAAAGAGAGGACCGACAGAGAGACGGATTGAGCAGGAACTTCAGGCTGGAAGCTCTCTCTGTGTCATCATTATGGGGGTGGCAGCCTCTCAGAGGGAGGAGGGGCCTGTGCCACAAGGAATCTGCACTCTCTGAGAAGGTCCTGAGTTCTTTTCTATGCCATGAGTATTGAGTATTGGCATGTTTAAAAAATACGTCTGTTCTGCGAGGATGTCATATACATATATAACACATTTTCGTTGTTATTTACCCCTTGACCCTCTCCTTACATCCCATTCCCAATTTCATATATGTTTTTATGTTGTATATAACCCACTGAGTGCAGTTAGAGCTGTGTATATATGCATGGGGGTTGGGCTATCTACTGGAAAAATTAACTCTTCCTTCCCCATCAGTTATCACTTGCCAATAGGAGAGTAAACAGTTTTTAAATAATCAGAAAGGCCAAGGAATTGAAAATATCAGAGGCAGTCATAATGGCTCAGTGATCAGAGGGCTGCCTGTATTTTCATGACATCTCAAATGCTTCCTCAATTATGAGCAACACGGTTGTGATGGGGATGGGACATCCTGGTGGACCACCGCAAGAGCTCAAGACAGATGGAGACAATAAAAGTCAAGTGATTTCTGCCATTGCATGAGCACTTCTTGCTTGGCAAGATATTTTCTAAGAATTTCATGGATTTATTCATCTAATTCACACTGTGTCTCGCTGAGGTGAGCCGCATCATGTGCCCACTTCCAGATGGGGCACAGGAAGGTTCCACGGAGGGTATTGTGAGAATAGCACTTGAACGCCAGTAAGTCAAGCTGGCGGCCATGCTTATAACTCCCTGCTCATGTGTTACCTTTTCAGTTGTGTTGAGAATTATGATTCAGATCCGCAAACCACTGTCTTCGGGCAAAGAACAGAGCCATCATCTCTGTCTGCACATATCCCACTCAGCAGCCTCTCTGCTAAAGGGCCATCTTTGATCCCCTTTTGACCAATCACATTATAGCCTAACCACAGGACCTGAACCCAAAGGATGTTGTCAGTAGCTGTTGGTACTAGATAGCAATGGCCAATACTTACTGAGCATCGCCTATGTGCCTGTACAGACATTGCTCCTTCCTCTTCAGGAACAAGGGTAGAATGAGATGCCAGACAAACTTGTATCTGAGATAATATTTTCAGTTTCCTTACATATATTTTGGATAGATGTCAATGAAAGGTATAAAAAATGGTCTCTCAATGGGAACACGTGAAAGAAAAAGAGAGAAAAGAGACCATTTGACCTCTGGGGAGTGGACGAAACACATAGACTCTAGTAGCGTTTTTGTGCAGGTCTCAAAATGCTTGACTACATGTAGCAACCTATGACTTCTCTTCTCATAGCCTTACAAGGTTCATGCTTTTCTCCTGGCCTAGATAGACTGGGCTGTTTCCTATGAAACTGTACATGTCCTTAGATATCGCCTAAACATGTCTCTGTCATCCCCTCCCCCCATTTCAGGCAAGCTATCATTACGTACTCGCTGTGGAGACCAGAATGGTCTCAACTGTGCAGGCACCCTTTCATCTCTGCAGTGGCACGGTTATAAGCATGTGCCACCATGCTTGGCTCCATGAACGTTTGTTGATGCTACTGCCAGATCTGCACTACAGGGTCTAGATGTGTTACAGTGGTTTTAATGGAGCTTGTCCTCTTTGAAGAGAAACCATCACTCACTAGGCAGTTGGGTGAACGAAAAGCTTGGGAATATGTGTGACATCCATATTACTTTTTTCTTCTGAGCCCAATCCATGGCGACTATAATAGTCTTGAATTTCCAGTCTGTTTGCTTCTGCTGCCACAGACAGTCACCAAATCCCCTTTTATTACCAACCAGGTAAAGAATCTAGCTTTAAAGAAATACAGAACAGTAAAATGAAAAAAGAAAAAGAAAACTGTAGTTTCACTTGTGCCGTTCATCAATGGGGAATCTGCCAGACTCAGCAACAGGCACCGCTCAGAGAAAGGCCTTTCATATGTCACACATGCATATGGGTAGGGTCAGAGAATAAGGAAGGCTCAGGTTAATGCCTGCTTGTTCAACACCCTTTATCTCCATTTGAGCAATCATTTGCTTTGGATAAAAGAATGAAAGCTAATTAAGTGCAGGTCTTCCTTTCCTCTCACCCCAAATATACAAGAATATGAGCTGCCAGCCAATCAGCAGTCTGATTATCTAGTGAGAGTGAATGGTGTAAGCACATGTGATCCAGGCAAGCTAACCAGTGGTTTTCTGCTATTGCGTGGTACTGTGGGCAAAAGAGTTTCTACTTCTCCCTCGGAGGTGATGTGATGTCTGCTAAGCTGCTGTTTGAAAGGAACCAGTGCAGAGGTAGCGTGAAGATCATCACAACTGACCATACTTAAACTCCTCAGTTCTATAAGCTAGCATGCTTCTGTTAGCCACACCCCTCAACCCCACTGATTTTGCTGTTCGTCAATTCTACTTAGACATTTCCAGAAGAGTTTTCATCCATGACAGAAGAATCTGTGACTTGATTGTCTTTTCCTGACAACCCACTAAAGTTGGAAGATTGGTTCTGGAGACCTTAAAAAGCTATTTTACTATACTTTTAAATTTAATTTATTTATTTTATGTGCATGGATGCTTTGCCTGCATATATGTTTGTGCGCTGCATGTATCCAGTGCCCAAGAAGACCAGAAGGGTTTGTAGCCAGAAGAGGGCATAAGATGACCCTGAGATTGGAGTTACAGACAGGTCTGAACCACTGTGCCAGGCTGATAATCGAACCTGGGTCCTCAGGGAGAGTAGTCAGTGTTCTTAACTATGGAGCCATCTTGCCAGTCCCTATTATTGTTATATTTTGGAGATTTTTTTCACATATCACAGACTGGTCTCTAATTCTCTCTCTAGCCATGGATGGCCTTTAATCTTTGATCCTTCTACTTTTGAATGTTAGCATTATAGGCACATACCATCACAGCTGGTTTGTGATGCTAGGAGTCAAACCCAATGTCTCACAAGCAGTGTGCCAACTAAGCCAAATCCCTAGTCCCTATCAAAGTTTCAATTGAGAGTAGTCCTGACTTCTACAGGACTTCATACTGAATATCTACTTAATGTGAAATGGGAAATCATGGCCAATATCAGCTACCATCAGACACCATTAAACCAGGCATGTTCAAAGGTCTTCTTCCAGTCTGAACTGGTATAAGACACTTGGGACGGCTGACTTTCTTCACCAGTCCAGGAACACATGCATCTTGTGAGCATCTTAGATTTCTCCCACTTTCTCCTTACAAACAGCACCAATATCACAGTGTAGAGAGAAAATGGGGAAAATAAAACAAAAATAAAAGTGTCAGTGAAGACTGAATTATTCAGTGCCGATGCGTATGCTTTTAGATGCTGAACTGATTATCTCTTAAACCAGAAATAAAAAAAAAGCAAGTATCAAAACCTCTATCTGCAGAGTATTTTTTTAAACTCGATTTAGGTTTTTGCTAAGCAGATCGTGTGTCGCTCTGTCAGATGGAGTGACAGTTAATCAATACTAATCTGATGCAGTTGATTCTTCCCTTTCCCTAAACAGGATTAAGGTATACTATCCACGAATATATTTCATCACAGGCTGTAAATCTATATGCTTTAACATAAATGCATTTAGTGTCTCTTTGAAATGGAAGACACTGTGTATATACAAGGAAATAAGGATGGATTACCAATTGGTCCTGAAAAATGCCCTTCTGATCCATTATGAAAATGCTTCAGCTTTCATGACAACACTGAATAGAGCAGGTACTGCTCATTATTTTATACGGAGATGTATATTCTAATCTCATGGGGCCTTATTAAATTAACACACAAAGTACTGGGAGCCATATTGTCTTTCTTCAGATGGGGCAGGTGGATTGGCTCATCTGTTTATCTCCTGGTTTATTAATTACTTCAGTCAGTGCTTATTTGGTGGTTGCTATGGGTCCCAGGGATATAATGGGTGAAGAAATATCAATAACATTTATAGGCCCCACAGTTTTCACTATAACTTCAAAGTATACCTGCTATTAAACCTTCCTACCCAGTCTGTTTCCAGTGCTGCATACATACTGAAGCTGGCCTAGAATATCCAACTTATTGTCCCTTTTCTGTGACCCAAACAGCATCAGAAACTATTTGTGCCCTTATGATCTAAACTTTGACCCAGTTTTCTGTACTCTTTGACTCAGTGGACAGAGAAACAATTTCTGAGAAATCATTTTGATCAACATTCCTCTGGCATTTATTGCTCAAGTCTGTAAATGTCAGTGTTATTGGGCAGTTAGAATTTAAATATTACTTTGCTTGGGGGGTCTCAGGTTTTAATTTAGCTGCCAATTTATAGGAAACACACAAGATTTTAAAAAGAACAATGATTGGCAGGGTACATATGCTTGCTGATTTGCCTGGCATTGCCTTCATCATTTTTATTGGCATGAAGATGAGGAGATAGAAGTGAAGCTTGGAGATAGATTATTCTCATAATGATGAAATAGTTGCCTTGGCTGAGTATACTGGGGACTGACCTTTGCAGGAAATGTCTCATTTCATTTCCATGGTGACTACCCAGGTGTTCAGGACTGGTGTTCTCATCACATTTGTAAGGTTTAGAATCATTTCAACTTACTTAGACTTCTCCTTCTGGTAGGTATGAACACCATGCCCTCTTTATCAAAACCTGGCTGAGGACAGCAAGCTACTCTTGTAGGACATGCACTTGAAGCCCCTCTTGTGATTCAGAGGAACACTAATCTTCCTCTTCCCCACTGAAGCAGATGTGATGTCTACATGCTGCTCTCTCATTGATAAGAAAACTTTACAATGTTTTAGTATTTTGGGACTTTTTTTTGTGATTTGGTGGACAGAATGGTAACAGAAGAAGAGAAGTTAAACCCATCACAATGACGACATCTGCTCCATTGTGACAAAACTTTACACAAACAAGGATACCCCGTTCCAATTATTTCTCCTCTATTTCCTGTTTTAAAATCAAATCCAAACCTATATTTTGACTGACAATAAATATTAGAGCTTCTATATAGTATAAATCATATTCAGTCAATGAGAAGTTCTCAATAGATTATAAGATGTGGCCATAGATGATTCCTTTTTATATTAAATATCATCAATGTCCTTCAGACTCTATAGTTTGTTAAATGACTCAATTTCTTCTGCACTTTTGCTACTTTATCTTTATAGGTTATATGCAGTCTTCCCGTAGTCCAAGTTTTGTTTTTAGACCTTACACAGCCTTGATACACAGTAGTAGGTTACTAGGTCCAAGTCTCAGCTTATATTCCATTTTTTAACTATATGAAGTCTCAGTGGCTACTATAGTCTAACATTGACCACATTCAAACATACATATGATTCTAACCCTTCTTTCTTTCCTGAGATTAGCTCCTGAACTTGCAACATCACCTGCACCTACTGCCCAACCGAAGGCTCAGGTTTATCAAGCAAGAAGAAACTGTAAGCTAATGAAGCTACTAGTGGCAGATGGCACCACCCAGGAAACTCTCCTGGATCTCTTACAGACTTTTAATCTTTACAATGTGTTGATTTCATATGTAAGCTTCCTAAAAGTCAGAAGACTAAGTTAAGTATGATTAAAGGTGAAAAGGAAAACTCCCACCTAAGTCTGCTCCATTTTCTGTGTGTCTCTTTCTAAAAGTTCTCAAAAAATTTCCATCCCAAGGCCTCATTCTAGGGACAGCAGATACCAACAAATCAATCAGTGTGGGCTCATTTCTTCTGAACCTGGTTACTCTGGCAATGCGAAAACCGTCTATGATTTCCATGACAAATGGGAAGAGCTCAAAGAGAAGCTCACTAAACAGATGGAGTTGACAGTCCCCTTAATCCATCAGCGCAAAGGAGTTTTAGAGACCCAGGGACCCCACTGAAATCACTCTCCCACAGTGCCATTGATCATAACTTGAGGACTCATTTCAGGCTCTGGCCAAATCAGCCTGAGGGGGAGAAGAGGAAATGGCACCAATTTTAGCACAATTCTGCATCTTAAGCAGATGAAGCTGTGAGCTTGCATCTGTGTTGCCATGGGAAGCTTAGGCTTGTTTCTTACACTGAACACAGGACATGGCTTCCACGATTTTACTCTATGATTTCATCTTATTTCATTTTTACCATGTTGGATCTCTGGGTCTGTGCATTCTAGACAAGCACACACATTAAATCACATCTCCACGTCTTGCCACTATAAAGAAGTCTTCAAATTTACCCCAATACAAATGATATTTGTACCTGCAGAAACACTCACTGTCATGGAAATACCCGAGAGATACAGAAGAAATAAGCCCTGTGATTAAAACATGAATGTTGAATGTATAAACAACAGGGACTATATTAGGTGCAAAGCAGATTTCGATATTATTGTAACCCCCATCAGGTCTATTGCAACTCTACTATTTCATAAGTGGTGACTGAAAACAACAGGGGTCATTTATATGCTGTATCAAAAGAGAATGGACCTTCCTATTTCTGCCAATTAGACGTAGACCTGTATAGTCCAGGCTTCTATCCTCCTTACAGCACAGACAGTAGTTTAAGAAATTATCCCTGCCTCCAGGGGGAGGCAGAGAGTCAAACCACCTTTTTTTTGGTTTTTTTTTTTTTTTTTTTTTTTTTTTGAGACAGGGTTTCTCTATGGCTTTGGAGCCTGTCCTG
>NC_022014.1:51395857-51410738 GCF_000317375.1 Microtus ochrogaster | reverse complement strand
CCTGCCTCTGCCTCCCGAGTGCTGGGATTAAAGGCGTGCGCCACCATCGCCCGACCCAAACCACTATTCTTAACTCCTTTCGTTTCTCTGCTCAAAAGAACCCTCATCTGCAGTTCCTTCCTCCTGGTAATACTGTTACTGAGTCCTGGGGTAAAGAGAAAGCAGGGTCATACTTACACTGGTTCATCATAGTTGTTCACCTGCTCTGTATATGTTTGGGCACTAGGCACAGAAGAGGGGGCAAGAACATCATTTGCAATTAGACGGATCAGCATGAATCTCTAAGTGGGTAGAGGGCACAGAGCTAATGATAGCCAACTCCATTTCTGGTGGTACTTCATCAGTGGTCTGGGTACCTTCCCTGTTGATGGAGGAAGGTCATTGGTTAAAAAATAAAGAAACTGCTTGGCCCTCATAGGTTAGAACATAGGTGGGTGGAGTAAACAGAACAGAATGCTGGGAGGAAGAGGAAGTAAGGTAAGACACCTCAGACAGACACCATGCAGCTCATCACCAGGGCAGATGCAATGAAGCTCCGACCCAGGATGGACGTAGGCTAGAATCTTCCCGGTAAGCGCACCTTAGGTTGCTACACACATTATTAGAAATGGGCCAGTCCAGGTGCGAGAGTTAGCCGAGAAGAGGCTAGATATAATGGGCCAAGCAGTGATTAAAAGAATACAGTTTGTGTGTTGTTATTTCGGTGCATAAGCTAGCCAGGCGGCCGGGAGCTGGGGCGGCAGGAATTGACTTAGTGCTTCTCTACTGTAGCTCAATTAACAGTGAAGGTTTATAAATAAGCTAATTCTTTGAGTTTAGGGCTGTCCTCTACCAACTAGTTGCTAGTGGCATTCACTGAACTAAATTATAGTCAAAGATGTCTCTAGACCCTGCCAAGACTCTAGAGACTTCTGGGCAAAAGTCTCACTTGCTTATCCATTATGCTTCTGTTGAGAACTATTGCTTGGTCCTGGGGTGTTGGAATACCCCCCACACTCCTGTCTTCAGAAAGCTTTCTCGTATTAGGATTGAATGTCTTCTGTTCTATGACATTAAACATGAAATAATGTTGACATATGTCAGAGTTTAGAATCAGGTCTTTTTCTTATTATATCTTCATGACATCTCTGGCTTATAATAGTGATGGTCTATATAGGCAACCCCTAATCAGCCACATTAGGATGGAGTGTATATCTCAATTAGAGAGAGTGGAGTCCAGGGATCCATGGACAGAATTCAGCATGTCAGCGAGCATTGGAAGGCTCAGGTCTACACCCTTCTTCTCATTCACTTCTAAAGGAAATCAAGCAACTCCTTTGATGAGAACAGAGATAAATGTCTCACAGTTTTAATCTCCAGGCCTCTGTCACCAATAGAAAGAGCAGTTTCTGGTACAGTCAAGTTGCAACATGCAGGCAAATCTCCCTCACTCTGTCTCATGACTCATTTCCTATTCCTTGATCATTCGGGTGACAAGACTACATTTTCACTTGGGTGATAGCCCACTGCCACTGGCCTAGGTGAGGACCACATTTTCAAGCTGCTCTTCAATTATGGGGTCCTGTCACAAGGGCACAAGTGTTTTCTGATGTCATTCCTGTACAGGAGCAGAAGCTTCTGGCTTCATTTAACTTTACCCAGGGAAGTCTTTTAGGAGCAAGCATGAATCTCAACTTTGTAGTTTCCCCTTCCTGATATTTCCAAGGTTCTCATTCCCAGAGCCATCTGCACACAAGTCTCTCTGATCCATCATTCAGATCCCCTGTGCCCTCCTAGGTCCCCAGTGCCAGGCAGAAATTGCCTTTTAAAGCTAAGACATTGATCCCTTATTTACACCATCAGAAAACGTGGTCACAGTATATGAGGAGTAATACATTTTCAGAGTCTCGGCAGGGGCTGGTTGGGAGGTAGGGAATGTCAGGGCAGAGCAGCCTGCCCAGGGTCTCTGGCAAGGACACCCTTACTAAACGTATGGCTGAACCATGAGAGCCTGAATGCTCCCCCAATAACCAGTCAGCTAGACAAATAGGAAGTCAAGAGGGAAAGTCATTTTCGCTGGGAGCTGAGACGCATTTAATAGCCAAAGAAGAAAAGCACATTACCTTCCTTCATAGCTCATAGACGCCCTACATATTGATTTCATATTGGCTTTCCCCTTTGTTTGGTCAAATGCAATCTCTTCCACAAGCTCATGATACAATACAAGTGTTTTAAATGTGCGGCGACCTCCCATCAACTCCTATCAAGTGATGTAATGGGAAGAACGATGCCCTGTACCCAGCACTCATTGGTAATGTGCAAGTTCTCTGCAAATGGGTATTTCTGCCCTTTCTCAGATGATCAGCCCGCTCCCTTGGGGATGACATTTAAAAATGACAACCTGGGCTCTACAAACCCTGCGGAGCAAGCTGCATCACTTTCTTTTAGGAACGTCTTTTAAAATTCATCCGCTGAACAGCCATCTTAAGCATGTGTTTGATTTCTTGATGGGAGCATTTGTCCCACCCATCACTGGCTAATCATCCTCGAATGTCCCATGAAACACACATTGGTTCCTGCCATTTCCAAGTTTGAAGGTCTTTGACATCCACTCCTTTGTTTTTGTGAGCCTTCCTTCCAATGACGTAGCCATATGTCTAGCCATTCCACTGTGTTTTAAAACATAAAGTCTAAACCGTTTATCACATAAAAATCATTCACTGTGCTACTGCAGATTTCCAATAGACTCATGCATATAAGCACATACAATATTCAACTATAATGCCCATGTATATCTAAAATACACGATATGCATGCACATAATAATTCATATATTCATAATACATATGCTTCATATATTCAATAAATGCACTTACCATGAATACATAATATAGACATGTGTACTTGGTGGCTAGGCTCAAAACACATGTCACCTCAAATTTAGCACCATGATGTTTGAAAAGGCAGAAGAAGAAGCAGGGATATAATTTTGGCCTTTTCTCAGCATTCTCCCTGGAAATAAGCCACAAAACCTAGGATGGTTACTCTCTGGCCTCTCATGTGACAGGCGTCCCATTCTACACCCAGAAGAAAAGAATAAAGACACACAGAGGCCAAAAAGAATCGGAATAAGCAAGCTTTACAGGGATTGTGGAGGTGGCTCTCTCTGTAAAGTATCTGCCACGCAAGTTTGAGGACCTAAGCATGGATCCCTGCCATGTACACAAAATATAAACAAACAAACAAATGAGAAAAAAGAAAGAAAGGAATGAAGAAAGGCAGAAAGCAAGCAAGCATGTAAGCAAGTAAGGAAGCAAGCTTACATGGTCAGGCATCTGCAACCCTAGTCTTAAGTAGGGAGGTGCCTAACTCTGGCCGCTATATGCATGTGCACACTTGAACACATGAGCATCCACACACATACAGCACACACACACACACACACACACACACACACATTCACAAACATATATACACACAGAAACACTCACATATAGTATAGGAACACATACATATACATACACACAAACACAAATACATACATATACATACACACAAACACATATAGTATAGGAACACATACATATGCATACACACAAACACATATAGTATAGGAACATACACAAACACACGCCTAGGCCTCACTAAGACACCTTTTTTTTTTCCCCGTCATCCTACATGGTTGTCCACTCATCATCAAATCCAAGCACAAAATTACACAGCTCCCCATTATGTGTATTTGTTTCAAAAAGCTCCCATGTTTATTAATTATATAATGAATAGATTCATTATTCTTCTATTCTGCTAATTTGTCTTTACTGTGAGGGTGAAACTTGTTTTATTCCTGCCTCTACGTGAACAGCAAAGGTTTTTATCCCCCTAAAAACAAAATACTGACTTACATAGTGTAAGTGGGCAAACTGTGGGATACATGAAACTACAGATCAGTAAACCTGTTACTGAAGTGAACATTCTAGACCTAACTACTTGGATTTGGATCTCACTTATGAAACTTAACCTGCCATCGAACCTTGGGGACTATGCCAATCTTCCAGTTTCCTCATATATAATGGGTATGAGAGCGGACTCCATCTCTGAGCAAAGGTGATGCACAGGAAGAGACTTCTCAGCACCTGGTAAGAAACAAACACTTTATCCTGTTCACTATAATCAGCATGACTCATGTCTTCCATCTAAGCACCCTACTCCCGTGTCTACTCTCTGTGTGGGACCTCTTAAACCTTTTCTCAAAGGTTTAGATTTCCCAGGATTTTGTATAATCTGTATTATATGCTTTTAATGGCTACTCTAAGCCTTGGACTGACCAACTCTAAGTCCCCCCTCCCTCCAGTCTCAATAGCAAGACCTTTCCCTTTGGGAAGACTTTTCTTATTTGCAGAATGAAATTGGTCTCCTACTTTCATGTTTCCGAGGTATCTTGCAGTTTGCCATTGCAACAAGGCATGCAGTTCTTGGATCCAAGGTTTGAAATACCTGTCCTTCAGGCTTGACTGTATGTTCCAGAAATCAGGAATCCAGGGTGTCTCGTTGGTCAGCACAGCGGTTGACCATAGTAAGCCATTAATTAACATGTGTTTGATGTGGGAGTGTCATATATCAATCTGTTGATTTCATTGGTTAAGGAATAAAGAAACTGCCTAGGCCCCTTGATAGGCCAACCCTTAGGTGGGTGGAGGAAACAGAACAGAAGGCTGGGAGAAAGAAGCTGAGTCAGTGAGTCGCCATGGTTCCCCCACTCCAGGCAGATGCAGGTTAATATCATTCCTGGTAAGCCAGCTCGTGAGCTACATGGGTATTAGAAATGGGCTAGTCCAGGTGTGAGAGTTAGCCGAGAAAAGGCTAGATGTAATGGGTCAAGCGGTGTTTAAAAGAATACAGTTTCTGTGTAATTATTTCCGGGCATAAGCTAAGCTAGCCATGTGGGCTGCCGGGTGATGGGGACGAAGCCCCACCACTATTATTTCAACATGTGTTGAATGAGACTGAATATTTTTCAAGGAGAAATTCCTGCAGTACAGATTAGTGACAAGAGCCTTCCTAGTCATTCCCTTCTTGAGGCTCCAAACACTGAAAGTGAATGTTATTGATCATCAGTAAAGCCTGACTCTAAATATACTTGTCTTTCTTCTTTGATGTACAGAATCAAACCAATACCAAGGATTCTCATTCCCATTCTGGTCAGAGCTGTACAGAGCACAGCCAAGAAGGAAAGACCCCAGGAGGCTCAAATACGTCTCCAAGGCATCTTCACAACTCACGTTTTGGGGAGAGTTACCAATTCCCGCTTGCTAGATACTGATACTGGCAGTTTCTTCCCCTAAGAAGAGTCTCAGTTACTCTTCTGTTAGGAAGAGCACTGTGCTCAGAGCCTGCCGGTCCTGTAGCCTAGGAGCTGTCAGTCATTCAATGCCTTCTGATCAGAAACCCTTCCCCTCCCACTTACACTCGCCCTCAGTCCTCCTCTAGGAAGCCTCTGACTAGCACTCCAGGTGTGGTCTTCTGCCCAGCTCTGGAATATAACCCTTAATTTCCACTGCACAGACAGGAATCATATATTTACTTATGTGTATATGTGTGTGAGGGTGGTATGTTCACATGAGTACATGTTCCCATGGAGGCCAGTAGAGGGTGTTAGCTATCCTAGAGCTGGAGTTACAGCAGTTGTGAGTCACTTGATTTGGGACAGAACTTGGGTCCTCTGCAGGATCAGTGTGCACTCTGAACCACAGAGCTGTATCTCTAGCCCTTCATCTTAAACTCTAAGTCCAAAGAACATTTTTAGTGCTGTTAACAATTTGACTGCATGTTCTTGTTACATCTATGTCACTGCTACCTATTTGAAATCGTTTAAAGAGGAACTTTAGCTTTTGGTCCTTCTATTTATGCAACTGGATTTGGTTTTCTGACCATGTTAGTGCCATGATAAAAAAAAAACCTGACCGAAGCAACTTAAAGAGAGAAGACACTATTTTGGCTCACTCTTAGAGGAGATCCAGTCCATCATGGCAGGGATGTCATGGCTGCAGGACAGCTCATGTCTGTTGGCACAGGAAAGGGACACCAGGAAGCAGAAAAAGAGTTAGACCAGAATTAGGAGACAGGCTTGAAGGCATGTGCTCAGTGACCCACTTTCTTTAGCTAGGTCCCACCCACTGAAAATTCAATAACCTCTCAAAGAAGCTGATGGGGAGCCAGTGTTTAAAACCATGAGTCTGTGGCAGAATTTGCCTCTAAACCACGGCAGTGATCGCTGTTAAAATGGTATGGGGTAGGATTTTGAAGAGGGAACAGTAACAAATGTCATTCATATTTGGGACATAAACTAGACTCTGTACTGTGCTAAGTTCTCTGTGGAATATTATGTAAGTGCTTTTATTACACCCACTTTATAAATGGTGGATTTGAAGCTTTCAGAGACATAGAAGTTTATCTGAGGTCATCATACCTTTGACCCTAGAAATGGACTCCAGTTAGCCTGTGCCCAAACATTTTAAACACATAACCATCCTGCCCTTCTGTATGGTGTTCTCAAAGGAGAAAAATTCCACCAATTCACCTCCACTCCTAGCCCTGAAGATGCTTGGATATTTTCTCTGGGCTCCCTCCCCATTTCCACACTTGCCACCTTCCACACTATTCCTCGAGAAAGTGGGGTATAAATGGGGTCAACATAAGAGGCAAGGATGTGGCAGAACTCTAGGCCAGGGTAAGTAGAGCAAAGAAGACAGAGCTGAAATGGCTATTGTCCATACTCTTTTCTCCCAATCAAAGAAGCAATTTTAAGTCCTTCCAATAAAAAAAATCAAATTAATTTCTTTCCCTGTCCATGTACTTAGAGATCTCTGCTTACACTGTCACCTCATTAAATCTCTAGTGTCAGTGAACAAGCCTAACGTCTCTTTGGGCTTCTACTGGAAAGGAAGAATGAACAAATGCCACACAGGTGACCTTTGGTGGCATAAACATGCTCCATAACAGTCACTGTAATTGATGATAAAGGAGACACTCTGCTGGGACTGTATGGGATGCTTTCTGCCCTGGAGGGCAGCCTGGCAGAGTCTCCTCATTTGAATATACTCAAATGAATAACAGGCAAGGAGAGAGAGCACAGACAGTAAAACTGCCCAACAGATGCTTGAAAGCACATTGACTGTTGCTTAGCGGAGAATTCACTTCAAAATAACAAATCAGACAAATAAAAAACCCAAACCCCAAATATTCCCTTCCCTCAGTAAGCGCTGTAATTGGTTGTCTTTAAAACAGCCAGTGGTGAGCCTCATCATACTCCTTAATCAAACTTAAAACCAGATACAAGTGCTCCCCTCCCCCTCCCCCACCCTCCTCCATCTGCAGACACCACAAAGGAGACAATGATTGAGCTCTGGGAAGGTCTGGTAAGGCAACAACACTGCTGGGACAGCTGGGGACATTTACGCAGAACCATGAATCCATCACTCTCCTATTAAATCACAGCTCTCTGTTGCCAAAAGAAAAATTATGAAGGGCTCAGCAAACTCCTTTGCCTCATGCATCTGGAATTAACGCAAGCTCGAGGGAGGAACAGCTAAGACCCTGCAACACAGGAGGCCTGTACACTGGGACTTCGGTATGCACGAAACGAACAAGGCTCCAGCCTCGACTTCTAGACTAGCTCTTTAAAAAATACTTTCATTTGAGAGTTATTCTCTGGACAGCATTTGTAATGAAACCCCATTTTTATTTCTCTATTGTTGAATTGTAGCTTTTCTCATTAACTGTATTTGGTTTATTAGGTCGGGGCTGTTCATCTGAAACTCTTCTGTGTTTGCCTTTCCTGCTGCATTATTTATGGGAAGATGTGTTTTTTGTGATCCCATACATTATTCGTGCCTTCCCGTAAATAATAAACCAACTTTGGAATGAGGTACCACTGAAGCACCAGAGAAGCAATGCTTCTGTTTAAATAGCCCACTCCCCTGCAGCGTATCTCTGCTGATGATAACAGCGAGCAGGGGGAAGGTTCTGGAGAGTTTCCGGCTCTTTTGGCTTGTTATCTGAATGTTATTACTCTTTGGTTGGTAGGCCCCCATGTCCTAAGGATCAATGTCTGAATTGTTTAATTCATAGAAGCTTATGCAAGGAACCAGAATCCATTCTGCAGCAAAATCCTTTACTGCTCTAATGCTTCCCAATCATTCTCTGATGTAATAGAAACAAAGTAGGAACAGAGAGACTTGGGTTGTTAAAGGAGAAGCTGTCCACAATGCGTGATATGAAGAATGTGGTCAGCAATACATGGTTGGCAGTATAGCAGAAGCTATATGTTTTATGCTAAAGACTATGAGTCCTTCATTCTCCCATGTAGGAATGCAGAGTGGAGTAAGAAAACCCAGAACCATAGAACAGGCCCCAGACTCCCAAAATGCAACAGGAAAACAGCTGAAGCCTCCTTCAGAGCAATGTCCAGAAGGTAGGGGACTGCCTGGGAAGGCCAAATTTGAAGAGCATCTCTGGGATACTGTTAGGGACCTGCTTGCAAGCCAGCTCCTCCTTGTCTGTCTGTTCAAGCCAGGCAGCCATCCCTCTGATCCCTCTGCTCAGTTGGCACCTCTCTCGGGCTTAGTGCCAGGCATTTCCCTCTGGACAGTGGACTTCTCCAAGGCAGAGTTCAAGTGCTAAGCCTCAGGATGTAGGAAGCTGGACATTATCCATCTCTGATCTTCAAACGTCTGCTGATGGCCCCGAAGCTGCATGACTCAGAGGGCTCACTGCACCAGACACCTTTGCAACTCTCCTCCTCTTACCCACTTGAACATTTGTTTATTTATCAGCTTTCCATCATTTTGTCCCAAAACATTCTTTCCCAAGTGTCCTCTTTTTTTCTTTCCAGTTTAGCCATTACAAACCCTTGGGGAAGTTATTGCAGTAATTGTTGTCTAACTTGGGGACACGCTTTCCCTTCCTTTCATGTTAATGTCATATTTCCTGCAGGGCACTCTGATATTCAAGATCATGTCATCCACTCATGGAAGCATTACAGAGTACTCACTGGGTGCAAGGTACTGTTCTAGACTCTGATTAACGGAACATTCAGGGAGTATCAAGCTCACATGCTAATGAGAAGGAACAGGAGACACGAACATCAATATGTACCCTGTCTCTCTAAAACTGGCCTAAAGAGGAACAAAACATCACAAAGTCACAGACAGGGAAGCAACAACATGTTCATAAAATAACAAGACAGCAAATATTGGAGGTCCTGAACACGGTATTGTCTCTGTTAGCTTACTAATTCTGCCACTGCGGCTGAACCATCTACAGATAATACTTAAAGTCTATTCTAATAACATCAATCTAAGCCAGGCAGTCGCTCAGTAATATAAATATTTATAATAGCTTTCCAAAGAGGATAGGGGAGATTTCTCTGATAAGAGAACTGGATATTTTAGCCAGCCTGTCCCTGTACAGCAGTTACAACTTGCCTTATCTGGACCCTCAATTGTTGTAACAAATACTTGCCCTTTCCTTCCCCCTCCACTGCTCCTTCTCCTGACAATAAGACACCATTTTCCTTGGAGAACTATCCCCTCCATTTTCCCTAGCTGTAGCTGTGCCGTCCTCTCCTAGCCCATCTCATCAGCCTAGTTTAGGGGACTGGCTGAGGGAGAGCTAAGGACTTCGGGGGCAGGGCATTAGGGTTTCAGTTAGGGAGGTAAGCACTCCCCCTGCCCACCATCAGAGCTGAAGACAGAAGAGGAGCCTGGAAAGATCACACAAAGAAAGAGAAACAGAGATGCTAGGTTTTAACCTCATTCTATGAGCTGCCGAGTGTAGCTTACAGCCAACCACCCTAGGGCTTTCCAATTGGGTGAGGCAGTAGTTCTCCTAGTCTGTCTACATTTGTCTTTCTGTCTCTGTTTTTTTTTTCTTCCTGCCTGTCTGTTTCTGTCTGTCTCTGTCTCTCTCCCTCTCTCTCTGTGCAATCATGTGTTCCTACATTGGTAAGGTGTATGTATTAGTGTGGAGGCTAATGGAGAACATCAGGTGTTCCTTATATTACTCAGTAATATTTTTTTTTTTGTTTAAGACTGGGTCTCTCTCTGAGCCAGAAGCTCCCTGCTTTTCAGTTAGCTCATCCAATGATCTACTGTCTCTGCCCCTATCAGCACTGGGATTAAAACCATCATAACAACACCCAGCTTTTTACATTGGCACTGGGGATCCAAACTCAGGACCTCAAGTGCTCTTACCCACAAAGCCATCTCCTTAGTCAAAAGTGCTCTCTCTCTCTCTCCAAACTGGGCTTATAGCACTGACAAGGAAGTAAGTTCTGAGTGATGAACTTCGGCGGCATCATTCAACTCATGTAAGCTCTTTTCTTATGTCTTTCCCCAGAAAGCTATACATAAGACCTGCTCCAAAGGTTTCTATTTAAAAATGTAAGGTGTCTAATTTCTCTTCTACCTGAGATGGAGTTTAATGGTACCTTATCCTATAAACAGACAGGGTCTTGTCTACTAGAATAGATTGAAAATGGCCTAGGAGAGTAGGGACAATTGTCTCCATGGCATCAGCAGCAGAGAGATGGTGATACACCCCCCCCCCCACACACACACACAGAGTTATGATGGGGACACACTCTTCGAATGAGCCCTACCAATATCATTCCAGTCTTTTCACTGTGACTACTCATTTTAAAGTTGCAGTAGTTTCACAAAAAGCCAAATGTAAATGGGTACAAAGAGTACCAGCTGAGCATCCTAAAAAAGTTAAACTTCAAGTCATATTTAAATTTCTATAATTTTTATGCTAATTCAAATGGCTTTAGATTTAATTAAAATTTTTTTCAATTGATAGTAATGTAACTCAGATAATTAGCATCAAGTGGCATCCAGAGGACATGTTTAAAAAACTAATCTAGAGTATAAATAGACCTAATTGACAATTACAATAGTACTTTATAATTATGCTCTGTTTATAAATGCTATAATGCACAATTCATTGTTCGATTAAATTGCTCTTTAATGAAAACTAAAGGCATGTTCTCCCTGGTGTTGCTATGAAGGTTTGTATTAAGTGCCCTGACTTTTATGTTGTCTATTTTCTTGCTGCTTTGGCTAGGCCATTCCTGTCCAATGTTTGATAAATATACCCTATAGTGAAAGATAAACTTCATTATGCCTTATCTTACATATTTATTTTATACTTCTCTGGTAGATGAATAGACGGATCTCACCACAAACTGAATATCTTTTGTCCCTGTTACAAAGAGAGAATCTTGTACTCCAGAGAACCCAAGGATGGCCGAAGCTCCCATGTTCCTGAGCAGAATGAACCTGGCATCTGAATGGAAGCATGGTCTTGAAGACTGGACTGGAAACATGACTAGGAAGATCACGGCTGCTGCCTTTGGAGGGGCAGGGAGTTCAGCAGGGGAGGCTTCAATTTCATTGCAGTGAGTGAAGCAAGGGGATATTCGGGATCTCCAAAAGAGCCAGAAAAGTCTTTACCCTTGGGAATGTGGAACAGGAAAACAGAGGACACTTTAGGCAAACGGAGATGGGGGGGGGGGTATGTGAGGAGCAGAGGAAGCCTTGAATGAACATGTAAAGAGTGCATCACATTCTAAGTGGCTTTGAGTGTATGACATTTTGTATATTGTTGACGTGGGCACCATCATGTCAAAGAGCAATACCTCAGAGCCATGGAGAATCAAAGGTCAGGCTCAGAATGGTAAGCCTTCCTCTAGTTCAAGTCCGTTGTTGATGACTGGCCAGTGTATAGAAAAACTAGAAAGTGAAGTTTCCTCCATCCAGATTTTTATCACCTGAAACTGTTTGCTTACAGAGGCCTTTGAAGACTATCCGGGCCCTCCCTCTGTGCTGTCCGTCATAAACATGCTGGGGTTCTTAGCAGACACAGTATTTGGTGTCACTCCGTTAAAATGTGCAGAGTTCACCTGATCCCAGTCTTTCTGTACATAGGTCTTTGTTTCTGACCCTCACTACCCTCGTCAGGTTTCCAAATCTGAGCCAAGCAGGTTGTGGCAGGGGTTGATGACCAGTGAGGTGACACAAATATTATCCAGTAAGTAGGACTTTTATAGGTGTAGGATTTCACATGCAAATGTGAAAAGATAAAACTGAGGACTGGATTTCAGGGAAGCCCACAGATGTTAGCAGTGAAGCCAACTCACTCACCAGGTAAAAGAAAAGGCCACCAAGGAAGGAGAGGAACAGAAAGCAGAGGGGACAGCCAAAGAATAGGGAGAGCAGTGTGTCCCTAGAGGTGAAATAGAGAGTGACGCTGGGAACCAGGGACTCATTTTTCTTTCCTCTTGTGGTGCTGATGTACTGGAAGGCTGAGACTCCTGTGATGCAGATCACAGACAAGATCCTCACTTGGTCATTAGTGCTCTGTGAAATCGTGGCAGGATTTCAGATATCCGCATCTCTATTTGCTTATATGTAAAGAAAGAGGACAAGCATGCATGATTTGCGAGGTGGATGTAAAGACCAAATTTATTTAGTCATGATAAGCAATGGTAACACACCCCAGCCCTTCTCACAGAGGAAACAGTCCTGGTTCAACATTCATTAGTTGTATTCAGATGGTAGCTTTGCTGGGTCTCAGTGGTTGATGTTTGTCTGATCAAAAAGCTACCAGCAGAGCAACAGGGAAGGGATTTCCAGGTGATCACCTTAGGCTGGTTCTTACTCATTTTACCCTATTCTCTGCACACACATACACACACACAAATACACGCACTCACACACACAAATACACACATGCTCACACACAGACACAAACACGCACACACAATGTAGTCCAGTGTCACACACACACACATACACACACACTCTTACCACTCACAAACACATACACATACACACCTATACATACACATATGCACATACATATACACATACACACAAATACATACACATACACACACAGACTCACACACAATGTACACACACACACCATGTTATCCAGGGTGACCTGTAACTTACTATTAATATGTAGCCCAGGCTGGTCTTGAACTCACTGTCATCCTGCTCTAGTCTCCCCAAATAATAGCTGAGATTATGACTGTACACCACCACTCTGGCTCCCTACATCTCTTGCTTTAGACAGGTAGAATCTAAAGCTTAGTGAGAAAAGTCACCTTGAACAAGGTCACTTAGACCCTAAGAGGATGTGCAGAGATTCAAACCAAGTTGTGATAGCTGCTCCCCTGAACTACCCATCCAAACCCGGACCTCCCGAGAGCTTTCATGGTCTCAAAAACTTCTCATTAAGCTGAGAATGAAATTGCCTACACATTTCATTCCACACTATATGGCAGAGCCCCACCTGACAGGAAGTTCATCTCTCCAGCATGCTAGGCCCTTTTCACTGGATGTGAGATTGGTGGGGTGGTCATTTCTCAATCTTTAGCACCATTAAAAGCAGGTGGATTCATTTGGATGTGTCCTTTCTAATTTTTCCAAACTCCCTTCACGCACAGCTCAGTGCAATTCTGCCACCTGCAAAATTGGGGTGAGAAGATGCTGCCTACCTCACACAGAGAAAGGGCAAGTAAGAGATGGGAGAAATCAGACATGTTCGTGCGTGACCGTAATCACAGCTCTTACTCTGAGAGGCTGAAGCAGGACAAGTCAAGTTCAAGGTCACACAGTTCACTAATGCACAATTATGTGTGGTACCTTATTAGAGCAAGTAGTCTACAGGCTCTTAAAAAATTTATTCATTTAGGCGATATTAAAAAAGAGTTCTATGTGGTCAGGCCTTCAGATCCAACTTGGGTGATGTGGGTGTCATATATCAATCTGTTGATTTCATTGGTTAAGCAAAAAAGAAACTGCTTGGCCCTTATAGGTTAAAACATAGGTGGGAGGAGTAAACAGAACATAATGCTGGGAGAAAGAAGCTGAGTCAGAGAGTAGCCATGATTCTCCCACTCCAGGCAGACGCAGGTTAAGATCATTCCTGGTAAGCCAAATGGGCTAGTCCAGGTGCGAGAGCTAGCCTAGAAGAGGCTAGATAGAAATGGGCCAAGTGGTGTTTAAAAGAATACAGTTTCCGTGTAATTATTTCGGGGCATAAGCTAGAGCTAGCCATGTGGGCGGCCAGGTGCCGGGGACGCAGCCCCGCCGCTCTTATTTCAACACTTGGGGACACATTTGCTACCAAGACCTGTCTCAACTGTGCCACTTCCTTTTCATTGTCAGTTTGTCCTAGCCTAGAGCTGTAGTGGACACAGAATTGAAACAATGAACCTGTTTTGATAACCGTTCAGTGTCTGTCATTTCCACTTTTAGCCCTCACTGCGCATTCCAAAGCGATCTTGGTCTCTCAGCTACTATACATCTTAGAGCTGTGTAATTTTGAAACTTTGTTTTTACTTTTTTCCATCAATGAAAAAGCAGGGCTTGAAAGCCTGTTCTGTAGGGAGCCCCCATTCTGCAGCTGTGAACAGGAAGCCCCTGTAAAGGAAGGCAGATGGATTGCTTTATATGTAAGTCACTGATGAGGGACTGGCCAGCTGCTTGTCTTCCCGTCTGTGCACTCTGTGCACTCTGTGCCCTCACCTCCACTTGGCCCCTTAAGGATGGTCACTTCAATTTTCTGACTGCTGAGCTGATGACATGTTAAGACAAGGGGACAGGAGCCTAACTGGTCTAGAATGGCTGACTAAGGTTGAGTAGTAGTGGTGTGTGTGTGTGTGTGTGTGTGTGTGTGTGTGTGTGTGTGTGTGTAAAATAAAGTGTCTATGATAGTCATGATGGAGAAACCCACAGGGACAATTGATGGAGGAAGGTCATTGGTTAATTAAATAAAGAAGCTGCTTGCCCTGATAGGTTAAAACAGGAGGGAGGAGTAAACAGAGCAGAATGCT
>NC_022014.1:51338988-51392592 GCF_000317375.1 Microtus ochrogaster | reverse complement strand
TAAATGAACACAGTGTCCGTGTAATTATTTCGGGTAGAGCTAGCCATGTGGGCGGCCGGGTGCCGGGACGCAGCCCGCCGCTCCTATTACTACAGACAATTGACCCACACTTGCAGGAGCTCATGGACTTTAAACCAACATCTGGGAATCCTACATGGAACCTAACCAGGCTCTCTGCATGTGGGTGACAGTTTTGTAGCCTCGGCTGTTTGTGAGACCCCTGGCAGTTGGGGCAGGATCTATACCTAGCACATGAGCTGGCTTTTGGAAGCCCATTCTCTATGGTGGGATGCCTTGCTCAGTCTTGACACAGGAGGTGAGGAGAGGAGATGCTTGGTCTTGCCTCAACTGAATGTGCCAGGCTTTGTTGATTCCCTTATCCTCTCTGAAGAGTGGATGGGGGTGGGTGGAGGACAGTTGAGGGAAGGGAGAGGAGGGGACAGAGAGGGAACTGAGGTTGGTGTGTAAAATGAATAAAAAGAAAAAAGTATGTCCTACATAAATAATACTTCCTTATATGAGCACACATTGAAACCCAAAGGTAATGGTTGAAACAGGAACCAAAATGAATTCAGGGTGTGAGAAAAGCCCCCTGGGGAATAAGGGTCCATGCAGGTTAAACTACCTCACTTTAAAAGAACCTAGGAAAGTTTACACTTCTCCATCCCATTTGTGTTTGTGTTCTTATAACAATATACTAGGGAGTGTGTGGCTTAAAACAACATCTTCCTCCTCTGCCTCCTCCTCTTCTTCACAGTTTTGGAAGTTAGAAATTTAAGATTCAGTATCAGTCAGGTTGGTTTCTGAGGCAGGCTAGGTACAGATGGCCACATTTTTGTATTTTTATAGGTGAGGGAAGGAAAAGAACAAGGGTCACACATGAAAAGTGAAGAAGGGAAGAAGGAGAAAGAGGAATGGAGGAGAGGGGAGGAGAATGCAGACTTCCAAATAATCAGTTTCTTCATTCTTTAAAAGGGACCTCATGTTACAGATAAAAGCTCCAATCAACTTCAGGGATGGATTTCCTGATAAAGGTGCAATCTCCAAGTACTGTCATACAAGAGGGTTAGAATTTTAATATGTGCATCGGGGGAAGGCACAAGCCCTCAGCGGATGGCACCATGCCATTCTCCCTTCAAAATAGACATGGTAGCATCCAGCCAATTACGTGTTGAAACTTTCTCACCTAAGACTCGCAATCTCTCGGCTCCCACGACCACTTCATTGTCATCCGCAGAAAAGAGCAATTTTCCAGAAACCGTTTTTACTTCAAACTTTTTGCCATAGGCTTCCACAGCCTTCGGACCTAAGAGGGCGAGAGAAAGAGAGGAGGAATACATTAGCCTCATCGAATTTGACTACAAAAGCTTTTCATAGGGCAGAGGCGCTCCCGGGGACTGTGTTTGATTTTAATGTTAAGTGGATTGGTTTTCTGTAGCCGGCTGTGGAAATCAGGGTCTTGGCTGCATCTCATCTTGTCAATTGCTTTTAATCACATGGTCCTGGCATGTGGGATTAGAGGTCATCCTATTCTGCTCGTCCTAATGCTTCAATGAGATTTCCCTCTACTAGCCTCAAATCAGTGTCAAACACTTGAGGCTTTTGATCAAAAGTGTCGGGCCCAGAGTATCATCATCTCTTGCGGAGCTAACCGTCTTCAGCTAGTTGTCAGTAGCAGAAAGTGTTCTCATAACCTGAGCTGAAATGTGTGTGTGTGTATGTGTTTATACCCTTGACCCACTAACTGACACGGAGACAGATCTATTTCCTTAGTACACAAATACTTTCCAAGAAGAAATGACTATATTAAAATTAATTCTTCAACACGTTAAATATCTTATATAGTATAAATTAACTTAATAAAAATATGCTTTGAGTTCATTGTGTGCCATCAGATGCTGCTCTTGGACATAGACTACAGCAGTACATGAGGGTGGGCTCTGGTCCCATCACACCTGTATCCTGATGGAGCCAGACTTACACAGATCCAATTTAGTTTTTTAAAATTTTTTATTTAGTTATTTATATTTTATGTATGAGGGCTCTGCATGTATGCCTGCATGCCTGTATGCCAGAAGAGAGCATCAGACAGAAAAGGGCATCAGACAGAAGAAGGCATCAGACAGAAGAGGGCATCAGATCCTATTATAGGTGGTTGTTGAGCCACCATGTAGTTGCTCACGATTCCATGTGGAACTGAACTTAGGTCCTCAGGTCCTCTCGTTCTTACCCACTGAGCCATCTTTCCAGTCCCCAGATTCAATCTATTAATGCATCAGAAACCTCTAGATCTTTAGTAAGAAAGTGAGCTGGTTAGCATATTTGAGGTTCTAACAGGAGTTACCTGAGCCTGTCTAAGCTGGAACTTCCCCAGCATATACATCTCAGGGACTCCCAAAAGCTGGTCTGTATGAAAAAATTCAGCTCTGATCAAATAGTCTATCTTCTGGTCTACCTTGTAGTCAAATTTGCAGGTAAAGTCAACACACATTATATCTTCCTAAATAAGTCATGGGGATTCCGATGTTGATCTTGTTTGCTTTCTTCTAGGAAATTTTCAAGAGACTATTATTTAAAATAAATAGCTACAAGAGGGTCAGCAGACTAGACCTGCAGGGACCCAAGAATCTTTAGCCATTACAGGGAAGAAGAAAGCACTGTTCACACAAACACAGGCATAGGGACAAAACTCTGCAAGGATTTACAGTGGGATTTAGGTTCACGTTGGTCTATTGTCAAGGGGGTGAGGCTCAAGCAAGCAAGATTTAGAGGAAGCATTTTCAGGGTGTGAGAGTAATTTTGTGGTTGGCTATCCCAATAACTCTCATCTAGAAATAGGACAGAGCTGTGCAATGCTAAAATGGTATTGGCTAAACAACAGTCTCTGATTTCACCTGGGAGGAGGATATGTGGGGTGTTGATGATGTCTGGAAAAGGCTGATCCTTTTCCTCTATGTTCAGAAATGTTGAGAGAGAGAGAGAGAGAGAGAGAGAGAGAGAGAGAGAGAGAGAGCGCTAGATTATGCATTTGTGTATATGCGTTTGGTTTGTATGTATGTGTGTACACTTCTCCTATGTATATGTGTCTGTGTTGATGGCTCCATGTATCTTGGTCTCAAAAGGACCTACCTAGGAATGCTTTGTGAAATTACTTAAGGTTATACTGCGGTTTGGCTATTAGAACCAGAACAGCTCCTGTATATGTGGGATGATGGTCTATGCCAAAGCATGGGACTTAAAGACAAAGCGACCCTCCTACTCCTCTCCGCTAGGCAATGTGGCTGCAGACAAGTCATTTTATCTTTCTGTTTCTGTGCATGCTGTACTGAACTCTCATTATCTCCTCTGTGGGTCTCATGGAAAGGCTGCAAAGGTCAGATGACATTGAATTCATAAAATGAACTTTGAAGGCACAAAAATGCCATGCGTTGTGGTGATCGCTCCACTGGATATTGTTGTCACCTTCGTCATCGCCATCAGCAGCATTCTTCTACTGTGATGTCTACGGCGTATTGAACATCACTAACGATGAGTGCCTCTTAGCCCGCTCACATACTCACATCAATTGGCTTTCCAGGTTGACTCTCTAACTTGAAAAAGGTTCACAGAAAAGGTTCCTTAATGAGCCAGAGACTGAAGCGGCAGAGATCATACAGAATCTACAAGCATCATGAGTCCTGGAGATGCTCTTGTCTGGTTGCACAGGAAAAAAAAAAGCACTGTGAGCCTACTGCTCCCTCAAGGTCACTGTCAGAGCAAAGGAGAATCCGAGAATGGGATCCAGTTCTCAGAACGCCACACGGAGCAGAAAGTAGATCTTTTTGTTTAAAAAGGTGAAGAGGGCTTGAGTCAGCATGCCCAAGACAGCAAGGAGACAAGATTTCAGAGGAAGAGGAAATGTAGAAACCAATGGCAAAGAACCCAAGGAAATCTTGAAGAATGACAATGTGTCAAGGATTTGGAGTAGGGACTCCTCTGTGAGTTACGATGGATCTATCTTATTGACGCCATTAAAACTTGACATGAAATCTATACTGTTTGTTAATTCCAGAAAGATAGCATTGTTTCATGGGAAGGAGGCAGAAAATGGAAGAGACAAAATGCCAGTGAAAAGTGAATGGACAACCTCAGGGTGACCATAGACGGGTAAGGGCAGTCTGCCCACTCCAGACCTAGTCATATGGAGATAAAGACAGTGGGAGTCAAATGCTTGGCCTTGGCTTCCATGAACCTGACAAGATTGTCAGGCATGGCTCCAGGGGTCCTGTGTATAGCTGGAGCTCACTGTGGACTCTGGAACAATGTGTCAGACTTACGGGGGCAGGGGTGGGCAGAGTGAAGAGACCATAAACAATCACAGCACACAAAGCACTTACTCTTCAGGAAACCACAACATATGAAATAGAATTTCTTAAGGGCCAGAATTATTTGCCAACACAAAGGACGGCAAAACACAGCTTTAGCTGAAGGTCCTCACAGTGACTGCTGGCTAGCTGTGCAGACTGCTTTGACCTTTGTTGGGTTTCCCTGGGATTACCAAAATTCCATGGTTATGGCTGGAATCTTAAAAGATGACTCTAGAGCGAAGGTCTGGTAGCATTGGACACTGTTTGAGAAGCCCTCCATGAAGTTAAGCTGTTTGGGGGATAGAAAATCAGCATGACTTCCAACTTGAAGCCTCCTTCAGTTAATACCTTTCCATGGGTGGAAGTCCATGTGCGACTCCTCAGTTTCTTCTCCCCAACTGGGAGGAGATTGGTATAGAATATTATTTTAATGTGTGTTACCTTTGTTTATGCTCTGGGACATTTGTTTAATGATGAAAAGTCATGATGCTTTGTTTAGGCTGCATTTGATTGACTCTGTGAAGCTGTGATTCTTTGCCTGTCTAAAGCACCTGATGGTCCTAAAAAAAAGAGCTGAATGGCCAATAGCAAGGCAGGAGCAAGGATAGGCAGGGCTGGCAGGCAGAGAGAGAATAAATAGGAGGAGAAATCTAGAAAAAGAGGGAACTAGATAGAACAAGGAGAGGAGGACATCAGGGACCATTCACCCAGCCAGCCACGGAGTAAGAATGAAAGCAAAATATTCAGAAGAAAAGGAAAAAGCCCAGAGGCCAAAGGGTAGTCAGGCTAATTTAAGTTAAGAAAAGCTAGCTAGAAACAAGCTGAGCAAAGGCCGGGTATTCATAAGTATCACAAAGTCTCTGAGCGTGTTTATTTGGGAGCTGGGACTCCCAAAAGAGCTAAAGTAAAAGAGTGAAAAACAACCAACAACATTTTGGCATTCCGATGTGGGGCTAGAGTGAAAGAAAACCCACTAACAGGAGAAGGCGAAGCCTCACAGGTGCAGGTACTGCGGCCACCAGGAATCTGAAGACTGCAAAAGCCTAGTGCTTTTTCTTTGGGACGAGGACCCTTTTCCCTCCTAAAGCTGTTCTCCTTACAGGTTCCAGTATTGCATAGATGGATTGTGCTAAGATACTCAAGCAGTAACATCGTGAGTCAAAATGCACCAGTGGCTTGGCTTGAGTTCCAGCCCTGGAAATAATGCTTCATGCAAAAAAGATGAGCTGAACTTAGAACATGGGGCATTCTGGTGGACTTCTGAGATTTTTCCCAGGTAAAGTCAAGAGTTTAGAACGCTCAGGATTGCAACTCTTGGGAGACATGAGGAAGAGTGCCTCCCATATACCAGGAATTAGAAAGCATTCTTTTTACCTCTTTTTGTTTTTCCAGAATTAGTTTTTCTTGTTTCTCATTTTAAAAGAAAGGATTGCTGTCTTCCCGCTCCTAAGAGGGACTAATCAGGAATGGGTACTAAAAGATTACTGGAAAGCAAGAGAAGAAAGAGAGGAGGAGAGAGGAGGAAAGAGGAGCGGCCAGAGGGTCTAAAAGGGGTGGGAGGGAGAGAGGGGTAGGGTAATGGAGAGGAAGGGGATAAGAAGAATAAGGAAGGGGGGATAGGAAGAAAGAACGCAGAGAATGGATGAAGGAAGCAAAGAGGAGAGAGAAGGGTTGGGAAGAAAGAAGGAAAGAAGTGAATATGGAGAGGGAGAGTTTGGAAAGAAAAGGAAGATGAAGAGAGAAAAAGAGAAAAGGGAGAAGAGAGAGGAGGGGAAGGAGATGGAAAGAGACAGAGGCGGGCTCTCTTTAGAGGGATAGCAATCATTTTCAGCTTTATCAAAGCACAACTTTTCAAGTAAACCCAATCTCCTACTGAAGATAAATGATGATTGGTCAACAGGCTAGATCCGTTCTTTTTGAGCCCTGGGATGTGGGGCGCTGGAGGTTGGATTTATCTCCCTCCTGGAGGCACTTTTCACACATGCTGCTTAAATCACTGCTTACTGCAGCTGTTTATTTAATTATTTAGCACCAGTGACTGGAGGCCAGATGTTATATAAGCAAAGCCTACAGTCCAGATGCTGGCTGTAACAGTGTTTGAGCATCACAGACTCTACTGGGCAGTATTTCCACAGAGCCAGAAGCTTCTTAGCTATGTATGGCCCATTCCACCTCAGGGCTATGCAACTCCTGATATCCATCTGCAGCTTTGCTGGGGGAGCAGGATTGCTTGGGGGAGGGAAAGTACCGCTCTGTGCAAAGGCACCTGCTTCCGTGTGACTTGGTTACTAGTGAACCTCTGGAAATTCTACTCATGGTAATGTGTTTTGGGGCATTTGGGATACTGTCCTCTCAAAAATCCATCTGGATGCTTTTCTCTGAGCCCCAAAGTCAAATGATCTTTTCTTCTGGAGGTCTAAGAATGTCGCTCTGACCCACACTTTCCCCTTCCACTGCGTCGTAGACAATGCCTCTCTGTTCATCATGTCTTGAAAACCTACAGAGGGTGCATTGATCACGGCCACTCAACACATGGCTGTGTCCATGAGGCCCAGGCTTATCAGGGGAGTCATTATCATGAACAACCAATCCTTGTTTAAGTTGCTGGAATTCAAAGCTGCAAACCTAGCGGGCATTTCCCACGACACGGCTGTTAGGAACAGAATTTCTGTACGAAAAAGAGCCACACATATACAGCCTGTGGACACATCTGGAGCTTGCAGTTGAGTTTGGCTCAAAGACATCAAGCAAAGAGAAAAAGGTTTCCCACTACCACTAAAGATCCTTTTTCCAGGACTTGGGAAGATGGCTCAGATGGTAAAGTGCCTGGTATGCAAGCATTGAGGACCTGACTTTGGATACCCAGTTCCCATGTAAAAGCTGGGCATGCCAGCTGTGTCTATAACCCCAGTGCTGGCATGATGGGGGATGGAGGGTCAGAATTAGCAAAATTCCCTAACTAATTGGCCATCCAATTATACTCATATCAGACACACACACACACACACACACACACACACACACACACACACACACACACACCCTCTGCTCTTGCTTTAGTATAGCTAGCCTTCCTCCCCTATTAAAAAGGGAACTTTGGATAGTACGACTCTTTGCCCAAATTAAAAACAGCCAGTTCCATCCTAGCGCCCATGATTTCCAAAACCATGGGGTTTTGTTTCTGATTACAGTACCGGGAGTTAAATTCCTTCCTGAGAAACAGGCCCCATCCAATCAGAAAGCAGTTGGTTACCTGCTTGTGTTACCACTGCACAAGCAGACACATCTTGGTGGGCCAGTATTGCAGCATGTGGGGACATACCACCAAACTGCCTTCTAGATGTTATTTATCTTATACCCACAGACCACTCTCACGCTTAGTCAGAGAGGCTTCTTTTAGTTGTGGGAAGCCATCAGTGGAGAGGTTCACAACTGGCCAGAACATGTTAAAGAAAGACACTGGGTGCTCAGCCCTAAATGAGACATCTCTATCAACCCCTCCTCCACCAAGACTCAGGGATCATCGCAGAAGATGCGGTCAAAGTGAAGTAAGAGCTGGAGGATAGGGGAGGAGTGCTGAGAAATGTCTTCTGCAGGCAACAAGGCTGTCACACTCATGAACTGAGATAGGTTTCCTGCACAAGACTATAGAAGATCAAGCCAGAACAAATACAAGCACAGATGGGGCACACAATCTCTAGGCCCTACTACTTACTGGGGAACTACAAACAGTAGATAGTTGCTGGGGAAGAGAATTCTTTCTTTCTTTCTTTCTTTCTTTCTTTCTTTCTTTCTTTCTTTCTTTTCTTCCTTCTCTCTCTCTCTCTCTCTCTCTCTCTCTCTCTCTCTTCCTTTTCTTATTCTTTGTTTTGAAGTCATGGCCACTGGTGAGTTTTCCATTGTCCAGTGAATAGCCCCCTATCTGCATATGTATGGGCAAAACTAGCTGGAATTAGTAGGTTATTAAAATTATATTGGGTGGGAGTATGCTAGGGAGAGTTGGAGGGAGGAAATGAGACGTGTATGATTATACCTCACTCTATACGTGGATGAGAGTCTCAAAAATAAACAGAAAAGTTTAAAAGGAGTTTTCTTGGTTGAGCACCAGTTGAAGCAGCTGGCTTGTGTTTAGGGGTCAAATTCTACTAAAACAGTTTTTCTGCAAAAGTAAGAGCCGTGGCACTTGGTAAGTTAAACATGTGAATAGTTGGGACTGAACCTTTTGGTAGAATCAGAGTTTACAAGCTGGAATTTCTTCTTTACACAGCAGGTTCAGCAGGCCCTTGTTGAAGTTCATGTAGATCTTACAGAGCAGTCTGCTTTGCCTAGGTACTCAGATGGATCAGTTTTCCCTTCTCTTACCTGTCACCAGCCGAGTCAGCACTTTTGTCTGGTCATTGAGAATGTTCACTGTCACGTTCCTGGCAGATTTGAAGTAGAGGGCATTACCCTGTAATAAGAAAATGGAAGACACATGAAGGTGGCAGGTCACTGTAATCAAGGGACTGTGATCCCAGTTCTTCCAGGGCTGACCTGGTTCTAGCCAAGTTCTCAATGATATATCCTCATTTTAGGAGTTCTGATAGTTAATGATATATGGTGATGGGCATGAACTTAACATAGATTTCCTCTAAAGAGAGAGACCTCCAACACATATGTACACGCACACACACACACACACACACACACATGCACACACACATGGGCCCACATGCACATATATACACACACATACATGCAGACACACAATTGAATAAGAGAGAGCTGAGATCTACAGGGTTTTTTTGGTTTTGTTTTTTTTTTTTGTTTTTGGTATCTTAGTGTGTAAAGAGTTAGTCTTGTAGCACAGGAGCAACTGATCACCTTCCAGCCGTGTCCCTTCTGGATTCCAGTTCTCCAGAGGAACCATGCAGTTCCCAAAGAGAAGAGCAGAAAGATGAGGGGAACATGTTCCTGTCAAGAGAATCCTCTATGTAAATGCTGATGGCAAACATGAAGAACCTGGGAGATCATGATGTGGAGACCTAGAGAGACAGCTGAACCAAGCTCTTGGGAGCTCACTGGCTCTAGGACTCTAGACCCACATCTGGGGAGCCTGTATGGGAACAACTGCATCTGGGTGACTGTTGTGTAGCTTTGTCTGTTTGGAGGGTTCCTAACAGTGGGACCAGAATTTGTCCTTGATGCATGAGCTGGCTTTTTGGAACCCATTCTCTGAGGTAAAATGCCTTATTCAGCCTTGATGCAATGGCTAGGAGCTTGGCCCTTCCTCAATTTGATATGCCATGCTTTGTTGACTCCCCATGGGAGGCCTTATCCTTTGTGAGGAGTAGATTGGCGGAGGTGGGGGGAGGTGATGGAAGGGAACAGAAGGAGGTGGGAGGGGAGACTGTGGTTTAAATTTTTTTTTTCTTTAATGATGCAGGGGAGACGAGCTTGGGAGAGATGACATCCTCAGGTAAATCTCTGCCTCCCCATTTTTCCTGTTCTCTTTCCTAGGGCTCTTTTCCTTTAAATACTCTGGGCCTCCTTTATCATGTCGGACTCCATATTCCTCTTCCACACTGTGCTTCTTTCCTCCTTTTGAACAAAATTCAGAACAGGACATAGCATACTGTTATGAAAAGCCTGCTCCTAAACCTCGTGGGATGTGTAATCTCTGCTGACACTCCTCTCCTCTGCCATCTTGCTCCACAGTCTGTCTTCAGTAGGTGCACCAGGAGGCGTGGCTCTATGCCAAGAAAATGTCACCATGGTCGGACATAATCTTTGGATGTTACATTGCTTTCATTTTACATTTAAAATCTTATGCAAACTTAATGTGTCATAAAGTATGATGTTCTTCTGTCTTTCTCAGTCATTTGAAAGGTATGAAACCCAAATAAAAATGAATCAAGAAGACAACAAAAACAAAACAACAATAAAAAACTTCCGAGTGTGTGTGTGTGTGTGTGTGTGTGTGTGTGTGTGTGTGTGTATGTGTTTTAACATAAGCAATTCAAAGCCATGACTTGTCAATTTCTCGTTCAGAATTTTTTTTTTTTTTTTTTTGTATTTTCGAGACAGGGTTTCTCCGTAGCTTTTGGTTCCTGTCCTGGAACTAGCTCTTGTAGACCAGGCTGGCCTTGAACTCACAGAGATCCGCCTGCCTCTGCCTCCCCAGTGCTGGGATTAAAGGCGTGCACCACCACCGCCCGGCTGTTTTTGTTTTTTTAAAGGGAGTTTGGGATGGGAGTGGGAGGTCTCTCTGGTTCAAAAATTTTCCTTTTTAATAACACCTGCTGGTAGCATCAGTTGTTTGTTATTGGAAGAATTAAGAAGAACTTAGCAGTGAGTTTTGTCTAAATCTGTCACTGAATGGTATGTGCCTCCCACAAAATTCATTACTACAGCACTGTAATGAATCCTCCCAAATGTCATAAAAACACATTCTGTAAACAGACAAACTGAGTCTGTGCCTCAAAATCCTGGGTTTATTGTTGTTGTTTTGTTTTTTGAGACAGGGCTTCTTTGCGTAGTCCTGGATGTCCTAGAACTCACTCTGTAGTCCAGGCTGGCCTTGAACTCTGAGATTTGCCTGCTTTGCTTCCCACAGGCTAGGATTAAAGGAGTGTGCCACCACTGCCTGGCCAAAGTCTTGCTTTCTAATGGATAAAAATTTACTAAATAGAGAACTATGGTAGTGATTTAGGTGTACAAAATGAGGAGTCTTCCTGATGCGTGGGAGTAATTTGTAACTTTGGGCTGAGCAATGAGAGGCATGCCAGACTTCCTGGAGTAGCAGGCACTTAGGAAGGCACTCAGAAGGAGCAGAGGCATGGTTTTAGCTTGTTGTAAAGAAAAATGAATGTCAGGTAGGTAGTGTGGGTTGGGCGTCCAATGTATTTTTCCTTGTGTGCTTCGTGAGGATAGGGATTGATTGATCACCAAGCACAACCTAGAATCTGCATATGACAGAAACAAACAAACAAACAAACAAAAAACACAATAGGAGCAACAGCCAAAACCGAGGTCAGAAGTAGGTTTCTCCCTTGGAAGAGAGGGGAGGACCTGGCTGCCAACAGAAACCCACAACCTGGACTCACAGTGTCTCTCACCTAAGGCAAATTGATAAAACTAATTGCTAAACCCCATGACCTTTAGGCCATAAGGAAACAGTTAACCTTGGATGTGAGCTATGGACTAGTTAGTGTCTGGGGTAGAGAGGATAACTCCTAATTCATCAAGTAACATGGAATCAGTGTAATCTCCACAATGGCTTAAAACTTAAATTTCCTCCTGATGTAGAAAAGTCTTTATCTTTAGTTTAATTTAGTCAGAAGCACACAAGGAAACAAATACTAGACTAAAATAGTTTTGCCATTGCTTCTAGTAGCACTTATTAGCTTTATTTAGATCTCAAAAACATTGAAAATAAAGTCTGAATTTGGAAAAATGGAACCAAGACAGGGGGTTACAATTCCAGAAGTACATGCTCTAAACTAGTTCTTCATGCATTTGTCAAAGTGGCTCTATAGAGAAAAGAGGGTTCTGGAGCCAGGAAACTAGGCACCCTGACTACCAAGTGACCTTGAGAGCATATGTTGCAGCCATGGCATTCTGTGCCATCAACACCAGTGTCACTGTGAAGCTCATCAATACCATGGTTGAGCAATTACTTGTACTGGATATTCAGTAGGAGACCTGAAAAGCAGCTAATTGCCCATCTCTGCTCTACCACTTGCATACAAGTTGTGACACTGATAAATAATTATTCCAGGCCTTGGTCTCTTTACATGACAATAGAAAAATTTATTTAAGTATCCTTATAATAAAAATTAACTTATACATATAATTGTTAAAATAGACATGGTCTGCCGTCAGGCATGGATGCAGCCCTCAGTTGTTATCAGGGCAAGAAGCAGAAGAGAAAAAAAGGGGTCGTGAAGGGGGGAAAAGGAAGGGAAGACGGGAGAAGGAAGAGGAATGAAGAAGGGGAAGGAGGTGGGAGGGAGGAAGGGGAGGAAGGGGAGGAAGTGAGGAAGACAGCCCTAATGCATCTCTGGCTTTTCTCTGCTCCCTGCACAATGATTTAGGAGTCTCCTCCACTTCTAGCATTTTCAGCTTCGACATTTCAAAGAGTCTCCCTTTCTCTAAACATGCCATTAACTGACCATTGTCTTTCAAATCCCAGCATCTTCCATTACATGATTGTTCATGTAATTCTGCCATGAACAGTACCTCATAACAGCTTTGTTCAAGATTTTATAGTAAGAGAGATTATATAACCATTTGCTTTTTTTCATGGTTTTACTTATTTAATTTTTAATAGACTTATTTTTATTTTTGAAATGAAAATATGACTTCACAAATTCTCCTTTTCCTTTACTTCTTTCCAGACTCCCCATGCACCATGTCTGCAAATTCAGTGCCTCTGACCTCCTTTCCTTTAATTGTGATACACACATACACATACATAGTCATATATATATATATATATATATATATATATATATGTACACACACAATCTGCTGAGAGTCTACATTAATGTTACACACACATATGTGTGTATATATATGTGTGTGTGTATATATATATATATATATATATATATATGTATATATATGATTTCAGGGCTGTTTATTTGGTACTGAATAACCTATTTCAAAATTCTTTCCTGAGGAAGGCTTTGGTCCTGTTCTCAGCATTCCTTAGTTGCCTATAGTTCTATAGTGTTAGAGCCCTATGATTTATTAATTCATATGTGTATGTGTGTGCACAGACGGCAGTCAGAGAACAACTTGCAGAAGTCAGTTCTCTTTTTCCAGCACGTAGCTTCCAAGGATCTATTGAGGCGGTCAGGCTTGGTGACAGGCACCTTTACAGGATGACTCATCTTGCTTGCCTGTTTCTTATGATCAACAAAGCAAAATAGTATACATCAGCATTAATTGTTCTAATATGCTAGCATACTGTGATACTGAATCTTTGCTACATCAGAGTTTAAACAATGAGCGTCATTCTTGTCCAGTACTTTTGTTATAACTTTTAACTTTACTTGTAATAGAAAGATTATCAGGGAAAGGACATGAGCCAATACGCAAAGGGGAAGAGCCTCGCATGGCAGCTGAGTCCTTGTGAATTTCAATTTTTTCTTTGACTGCATCTGAGAGGAAGCCAGAAAAACACCAGCCAAGTAAGCACTCCCAAGACCTCTGCTGTATCAGAACGCATGCGGAGTCAGAAGTGAGAGATGCCAGTGTGTGCCACCCTCTGCTTTTTCTCTGCTCCCTGCACTGATCCATGCACCACAGTGACCCTCAAGCTGACCTGAAGGTGACCTACGAGGACAAGGAACCCAAAGGAAGCTGAGTGTGTGGGCAGAAAGAAATCGGCAGACCCATCTGATGGCAAAAACCAGGGAGGCTGACTGTAACCAACCAACCGGCCCTTCTAGACATAGGTGAGGCTGCCTGGGAAGTATAGAAAAGAGGCCAAAGGCCGTATTTTGTGCTGGACCTTGTAGCACACAGAAGCTTTGGTAGGGAACAGCTCCCTATCTCTCCAGTTCTCTCAAGCAACCTTACAGAACACAGTGCAATCTTTTCTTGACATCTTGGGGTCATGGACATGAACATCATTCACCCCCCCCCCACTCTCCAGTGACTACAGTATATAAGAGGTCATTTCAACACCGAATGGCTCTATCATGCTGACATTTAAAATTATAGTATCCGTTTAAAAATATATTATTTATTCTTATATTGAAACAGAACAGGTAAATGTCAAACCTGTGAGACTTACAGCGAAGAGCCATAATTCAGGTCTTTCACCACTGTGAGGGCTTAGAATACATTCACAGGTCTCTGCAGGGATTTTGCACCCTGTAGCCCAGCAAGTCCTTTTCTGCTATCTCCAGCGTTAACCACTTTAGATGTTACTCTCTTACTTTCTGCAACGGTCTAGGTTCTGCTTAGCTCGGAATCAATCACTCTTCTTCAACTGTATTATGGTAGTGTATGTGTTCTTTACAGTCAAGACAAGGAATATATATTTCTGTGGCAATGTGAATGAGAATGCCCCCGTAGGCTGAAATATCTGCATGCCTAGTCCCCAGTTGGTGCAATTGTTTGGGAAGCATTAGGAGGTGTGGTCTTACTAGGTGAGAAGCTGTACAGACAAAGCCTTGGCTGAAGCTGTGGCTGGAGCCTGGAAAGGAATCACAAAGACCAAAGAGGTGACCAGGCTTAGTGAGAGGGCAGCTTTTGATAATTTGCTGGAAGTGACCCAACAGATGGCCCTCATTTTACCTGAAAGACAGTAGGTACTACAGATGCTCCAGCTGCTCACACTTTAGCCTGACTTCCAAGCCTATAGAGACGTTGCCTTCCAAGGCTTGCCAGGGCTCTGCACCCCAGACTGCTTTCATCTCTTTCGCTCTTACTGAAAGGCTAGTAGGTTCAAGCTTTGCCCTTTGAGTTCCCCTTTCATTACCTCCTTGATATGTTTCTCTTTGTCTATCGTTGCTTATTCTCTTCTCGATGGCCACATGACTTCGTTTGTTCTAACGTCTTTTTGGAAGGAAGCAAGGATGAGTTCTTGTGGCTGCCAGTTTATGTAGATTCTGTAGAGTCACCGTATGCTATGTCCAGCTCAGGAAGAAAGTCGGGCGCATTTGCATGCAAGGAAACAGCCGGCAGTTGCTAGTCTCAATCCCAGGGGCTTATTTTAGGGATCTTCAGTACTTTAATGAGATGCCTGGCTCATGTCAGATCCCGTACCAGGCTCTGGAGAATGGGAAACATGAATAACCTTCATCTTTTAGAAGTTCCCAGCCCAGGAGGAGACACCGTGAATGCCAAGTAACTATAATAACAATGTGGTATCACTTCAATGGAGACTTACGCTCTCTTGGTAGGAGACACACAGATTTGAATATTTGCACTGAATCAACCCCAGCTCACCACAGTCTGTTTTGACAGGATGTAGTAGCCTGGTGTGTAAGATAAGATATGATCTGGATAATCCCGCGCTGCGGTATATTCTCCCTGCCTAGTGAGGAGTTAGCAATCTGTTCTGAAGATCATAACCGGGAAAGCACAAGATAGCGCACAAACAACAGCCACACTTCGGGAGGGCTCTGAGCGGTGTGCCTGGAGTTCAGACGAAAAGAACCAGCTGCTGACACGTGGCAGAGAGTGGTCCCAAGGAGAGCCAGGCTGGCCTTTTGATTTTCCCTCCCTACACAAAGGCAAGAGGAATCCCATGTGTTTTCATCTAATGCTAAGTAGGTACCACGGGGATGCTGGGCTTTGTGGAACAAAGGTCGAATGTTATCACCAGGATGGACTTTAATTACAGCTTCATTTCCGCAATAATTGTACAACTTTGGGTCAGTCACTTCGCTTTGGGTCTCAGCTTCTGAATCTCTGAGGTAAGGTTCAGGCTACATAATGTAGCAAAAGAGGAAGAAATACTTTCAAACTGTGTGCACGAGGATGTGTGTGAAACCATTTTAGCACGGTAAACAAGGAAACAGAAAGCTATGTTAGAAGAAAGCAGAGCAGCGGTTCTCAACCTTCCTCACACTTCAGGCCTTTAATAGAGTTCATGTTGTCGTGACCCCAGCCATAAAATGATTTTCAATGCTACTTCATAACTGCCGTTCTTAATGTAAATATCTCATATGTATGATATCTGATATGCAATCCCCAAAGGGGTCTTGAGAACCACTGCCCTAGAGAAACTGCTGATTCTAACACAGGAACACAATCTTCAACCTGGGCCTGGAGCAGTGTTAATGCCAGAAGTAATGTCTTAAAAAAAAAAAATACTATCAGAATCCAAAATACTTTCATGATGGGAGCATGTCAAAGGGACACAGGAGACACTGAAAAGCACTCCCAAGTGAGCAAATTCAAACAACATAAGAAATAAGATACAGTCATGATGGATTATAATCCAAAACATACAATAAATATCCATGTATCTATACAAGTATACACAAATGAATAGCTAAGTCAACTGTGAAGAGGTAGAAAGGATCCTGTAGAGATGAATTCCAGATAATTCACACAGATACAACTCTCGATTCCTTCAAATGGACTGAACATAATGCTTTTCTTTGAATAATATAAGAGGGAGACAAAGCAATTTCTCAGAGCTAAGGAGATGATAAACCGTGTGTCAGCCAGGTGACCAAGGTCAACAACATCATCATCGATAAATCACATTGATAGCATGTGTCAGTAGGACACTGAAAAGACAATGCCACTGAAAGTCAATGGTGGTCCTTTCTTCTGAGTCCATGACTCCCTCTGCTCATGAGGCAAATCTCAGTTAAAGTCCATTTCATAACATGTCTGACCAGTACTTCTCGTAACTCAAGGTCAAAGCAAAACTAAACACAGTACCCGAGAAACTGTTGACAGTCAGTAAGAGACTAAGGGGATGTGGGGGCCAAGTGCATTACGATTTTCTAGATAACATCCTGGATCAGATAAAGGGGCGTTAGGCAAAAATTAAAGTAATCCGAGTAAAGGAGGGGACTTTATAGTAACCTACCAGCGTTGGTTTGTTAATTGTATCATGATATGATTTTATTGCTATCAAGTGTTAGTAAAATAGTCTGGATGTGGGGTAGATGGGGAAAACGAAGCTAACAGAAAGTGGGTCTTTTACTATCATATGAGGCTACCAAATTCCAAGCTCTAGAATTTTAGAACGAGTCCCTAGAGTGGCATCTGTCCCTACGCAGGTGAGAAGGGCGTGATACCAGAGACAAGTGATTCTACTCTTTGCTTGATAGTATGGGAAATTTTCTCTTTCCCCAACTTTTTCATAGTATTAGATATATGAGAAGAATTACCTCTGGGGACCTAGTGTCGGCCCCTCATCTAAGCTACTTTAGGCATAATTATTCTTCCCTGGTCAGCTGACTGAAATCAGGGGTAATCAGAAATTCCTGGCTTCTCGGCATTATCATACAGAACAGAGTGCCACGTTTAACACTGCAACAACACAGACTCTGGATGTGCTCTAGAAATTAAAAGCATACAGTTGCAAACTGAATTTGCCCTTAGATCTTATCAAAGTGGTCATTGGTAAGTTTTTCTTCAGTTTTTTTCACCAAGTGTTTGGAAAGCATCATTATTTTTCAGTGGGTGCTTTACATGGGTAACAACTGAAAAGAAGGTATTTACAAACAATACTATATATGACTTTCAATTTCTCCTGAGGCATTTTTTATAACTGGGCTTAGATGGATTTCTATTGTTTTACAACATTCTTCCAGTATCGAATAATGAAGCTGAATCATTTGCCCAAAATAAGCTGGGAAGCAGTCCAGTTGTTCCAGCACGGCTTTCTAGTTCAGCTTCTCTGCTCCGTGCCCAAATTTGGGTGCCTCTTAGTCTCTTTCAACACTTGCTGGTGATGAACTGTTCTGTCCCAAGGATTCCTTCCAGGCACCACGGTCACATGCCAATGTTACAAGAAGACAGTCAGTTCTTCTGGTACCCAGTACATTCCTGGCACCCGTTAGGGTTTCGATAAACATTTGCTGAATATCTGAATGCGCAAATCAAATTAGGAGTCAACAGAGAATGATCACTGTCAATAAACACAACAGTCAAATGGAGTCTGAAAGTGGCTGTCCAGATTTTTGTTTATTTTGTTTGCTTTTTGAGACAGGGTTTCTCTGCATAGCTTTGGTGCCTGTCTTGGAACTAGATCTTGTGGACCAGGCAGGCCTCGAACTCACAGACATCCGTCTGCCTCTGCCTCCCAAGTGCTGGGATTAAAGGCGTGCACCACCACCACCCAGCTGGCTATTCAGATTTTATAAAAGCAAACCATTAAGCGTGAGTAATGTGACCACTTGAAGAAGGAGGCGGGAGCGATGGGGAGGTGGCAGCAGGATGAACATTAACCAACAAATATTTGTTTACCACCTGATTCAGTGCAAGGAACTGTGGGGCTACAAAGGATATTTGAATTTCCTAGCCCCTGGGTGGCAAGAAGCCACAGCGCAAATATCTTTACCCTCGAGTTTTGATAAGATAAAGATTAAAGGATGTCTGAAACCTCCCTTGGATTAGTAGCACCCGTGCAGCATCTGGTGTCAAATGCCCCATATCTTTTAGTTGTTCTGCATCTATTTAACTAATATTTTCTCAGTATCTCTGAAGCAGGAAATGCTTGCCAAATGCTAAGCAGGTGGTCTTTTAATCCTCTGGAGCTCACTGGTCTACAAGGGGTGGCTAATAAACTTAGAGTCCCATAAATAAAAGTGCATTTGCAACTGCAGTGTGTGCAGTGACTGGTGAGTGCAGAGAAGGTGCATTGAAGGCTCTTGCAGAGACTAAGGCTTACTCAGGCTTTTGGGGGCCTTTTCGCTGTCATTGTTTTTAATGGTATATAATCATACAGAGTAATGTGCTTCATAAAGACCATTTATTTCAAGTATATCTTATTCTATACTCACCTATCCCTTGACGTTCTTCTAGTTTTCTCCCCGCTCCCACTTGCTAGTCTCCCTTCTACACTCCTGCCTGATTGGACATTATACATGTATAAATTATTTTACATAACTGCAAAAAAATCAAGCTCTCACAAATGAGAGGAAATACAATACTTTTGGGGATTATTTTACATAATGCGGTGATCTCAGTTTGCATCTATTTTCCAGCAAGTGACACAAGTTTGTTTTTCTTTTGTTTGTTATTTTGTTTGTTTTTTCAAGACAGGCTTTCTCTGTAGCTTTGGAGCCTGTTTTGGAGCTTGCTCTGTAGACCAGGCTGGCCTTGAACTCACAAAGATTCACCTGTCTCTGCTTCCCAAGTGCTAGGATTAAAGGTGTGCACCACCAAGTTTATTTTTCTTCATGGCAAAATTGTGTAATATGCCACATTTTCTTGATCTGTTTATCTGTTGATGGATACCCACTTAGGCTGATTCCATAACCCTTCTATTGTGGAAAGTGTAGCAATAAATGGGTGGGCAAGGATCTCTGTGGTATGAGTCCTTCAGTATACACCAAGAAGTGGTAGGTACACCATTGGAACAGCTTCTTTGGGGTGGGGACCTCTATACTTATTTTCTTTTCTTATTTTCAATTTTCAAAATTAGCACACAAAGTACATGGGACTTTCAAACAAAGTATGTTTTAATATGTTCTCCTGAGCTTCTCTCATCTTTCCCACCGCTTTGGCCCCCAAAGAAAGGGGTGTCAGTCATCATACTGATTTTCATAGTAGCTGGACCTGCTACTAATATATAAGGGTTTCATTTTCCCCACGTCCTTGCTAGTATTTTTTGTTTGTTTGATAAATGGGGTGATAAGGAATCATTGTAGTTTTAATCTACGTTTCCTTGATCATTAATGACATTGAGCCTTTCTTCTTTTACATGTTTATTGGCCACTTCTACTTCATCTTTTGACAATGGCCCTTTCACTTATTGATTGGGCTGTTTGCTATTTGGGTGGTGTCTTAGTTGCTTTTCTATTGCTGTAATAAAACTCTATAACCAAAGCAACTTAAAAAAATGTTTAATTGGGCTTATGGGCTCAGAGGCTTAGAGTCTGAGGTGATAGAACGAAGGAGAGCTCACATCTTTATCCGCAAACAGGCGGTAGACAGGCACATCAGGAATAGTGGACATCTTTTGAAACTCCAAGACTTGATCCCAGTGATATAGCTCTTCTAAAAAGACCATACCTTTCAGTCTTCCCAAACGGTCCAACTGGGAACAATTATTCAAATATATAAGTCTATGGGGGTCATTCTCATTCAAATCAGCAATAGTGTTTTCTTTTTCAGTTCTTTATATATTTCATATATCAATCCTTTTGCCAGATATATAGCTAGGAAATAGTTTTCTCTAGTTCTGTAGACTGCCTCTACATTTGAGTTTCCTGTGTTACGCAGAACAGATAATTTGAATCCTTGGCATTATTTCCTGTGTTATCAGAGTCCTTTTAGGAAAGTCTTTCCCTATGCCTGTATTTTGGAGTGTTTTTCCTGTGTTTTCTGCTATGTTTCAAAGTTTCAGTTCTTACGTAAATATATTTCTATTTCTATCAAAGTTTTAGTTCTTATATTAAGGCCTTGGATCAATTTTGAAGTTCTTTTCATATGGGATGAGATCCTTCATGCATCTATATAGAGCTGCTAAGTTTCTCAGCACAATTTGTTGAAGACACCGTCTTTACTCCAATGTGTATTTTGATATATTTCTGAAAATCCATGGGGCTTTATATCTGTGGATTTAATTCTGCATTTTCTCTTTTATCCCACCAATCTTTGTATCTATTTGTTGTGCCAATAACATATTTTTTGTTACTATGGCTTTGTAGTATTGCTGAAATGAGGATTATTTGGCTCTCCAAACAATCTTTTGTGTTTCTCTATGAATTTAGGGATTTCTTTTTGTATTTATACATAAAGAATATTATTGGAATTTTGAGGAGGATTGTATTGAATCGGCAGAACACTTTCGGTAATACAGCCATCTTCACTTTGTTAATCCTTCTGAGCAATGCATATGAAAGAAACATTCCATCTTCTAATGTCTTTCTTTTTTGTGAACTTCCTTACAGATGTCTTTCACTTTCTCAGCAAGGTTCATTTCAGGAATTTTCAGAGCTGTTGTGAATGGGATTGTTTTCTTGGTTTCTCTATAAAGCATGTTCGTTATTGAAACAGAACAAGAGATCTGAACTCTGTCCACTGATTTTGGATTCTGCCACTTTGCTAAAGGTGTTTACCTATTGCTAGGGTTCTCTGGTGGAGACTTTATGGTCTCTTACATACAGGATCGTATTAACTGCAGACATGAATAATCTGAATTATTTGTAGGAAAGGCCTTGGTCAGGAAGAAACTTTCTGACTTTGACTTAAGGAATGAGTGAGCACTGGTTAGATAACCCAGAGAGGAAGGTGTAGATGTATTCAACCAGAAGGGTGAAGGGGTGTTGTATATTTAAGAGACAGAGAGAAAAGGTCACTGTGGTGAGAAATTTATGATTGAGGGAGACATGATAATGTGTTAACATTGTCCGCACTGCCTCTGATGAACAAGAATGCTTAATTTTTGATGTAAGAAACTCATTTGTTACTCTTTATGGATGGCGTCTTGGGCATTCGTCATTTGTTACTCTTTATGGATGGCGTCTTGGGCATTAGTTAAGAAATCCCTTCCTACCCTTTATGTTTTCTTCAGTTAATGTTTCAGTTTTATTATTCATATCATCTTTATTTTCACATTCACATGGAGTTAAACAGGAATATACTAATGGAAAGCACTCCACTCAGCACTATCACCAAATCGCCAGCATCGCCCTCCCAATATGTCCCACTATTTTGATCATATACTAATTCTCAAATATACACCAGTATCAGGTCCTTTACTGCCTCCCTCACTGCTCTTGCACTAATGCCCCCTTGCCTTTATTTCTGTGGCTTTTCAGTGTGTCTAAAAATCTGGGGGGCCTAACACAGTACTTTTCTTCTACAGGGGACGTTTGAAAAGTTTTAAAATTTCTCCAAAAATGAGGATAACCTGGAGGGTATGAGACCAGAAAGTGATTGGAACCTGACTTTCACGTGAGTATTGAGTTAGTTTTGTGTTACCAATACCATACCTCACACCTGGCTAGTTATAGAGAAAGAATAGTGTGCTCAGCTCACAATTAGATGGCTCAAGTCCACTATGTGGCAGCCATGTTGGTTTGCATCACTGATGACATGGCAGTGTGGTAGGGGCTGGGGTCAAGAGTGAACATTGCATCTCAAGCCATGGAAAGACAGACTCTGGTTCGACAAGTCCCCTGTAAGGGCAAGTCCCTGAGTAACCTAAGGACACACCTATTCATTTGGTCTAACTCCTGCCCCATTCCAAACCCCACCCCTTCTTAGAAAGCCCACCAACAAGCAGTGGCTCCTCCCCCAGTGCTGACCTCACCTACAGGACATTTAAACTGCCTACTTGAGAGCCTTTGCATTACACATAAACCTCTAGGGGACCCTATATTCAGAGATCACAAATGTGATTATTCTAATCAACTAGTAGGTGAAAACCTGTTGTTGATCACAGGGACAAAGACAATTTAGCACCTGGACTGAAAAATGATGGAGGCTTGATCTGGAGCAGAGTTAGAGGAAAGAATTTTAGAATCAGTCGAGACTGGTGACTGGGCTTGAACATAAAAAACAGGGAGGAGCCATGACATCCCATGCTTTGTAGACAACGGGAAAGAAAGTAGCTATTGACTATCTGTAGGTCAATAGGTAGAGAAAAAATATTTGGAGTGATTACATAGTATGAGATTGGGTCTTGTTTGGGAAATGCTAAGTATGAGACACACTGGGAGTCTGGTGCACTGCTGTGGACTGGAATTTCTTTCACTCCTGTGACATAGATGTCAAGTCCCGATGTACAGTTATGCTGAGTGTAAAACCTTCTTTAAAGACACACTCATAATCATACCGCCTCCGAAGTCAAGTTTCAACACAAAACCTTGCATTACTACATTCTGTGTTCTCTGGTAGCAGAGATTTTTTTCTCTCTGTTCTTTCTGGCACCTTCCATAGGGATCTAGGGGATCACAAACATACCACAATGTGGGCCTTGAGGATAGTGTGTCAGTCAAATTTCTCATAGTTGGAAGATTGTAAATAATTCAAAGAAATTTCCCAGGAGGTGAAATAGTGTGTGTGTGTGTGTGTGTGTGTGTGTGTGTATGTGTGTGTGTGTGTGTGTGTGTGTGTGAGAGAGAGAGAGAGAGAGAGAGAGAGAGAGAGAGAGAGAGAGAGAGAGAGAAAAGCCAATCTCAAATTACATACATAGATCTCTGGTAGCCAAATAAGAAGCAGATATAAAATTACAAATTAATACTAATTTCCTAGTAGAGGTCCCTGAACTATAGCAACATCCGAAAGAGAATAAAAAGTGTCTATCTTTTCCTCTTTGGTTATAGGGTCAGATAGGGAAGTCAATTGAAGTGCCTCAGGAAAGAATAACTTCCTCAGTGTCCCTAAGCACCCAAATCCCTGAACTGAAAAAAAAAAAAAAAAAAAAGAGCTAGTGACCAGGGTTCTGCTGTGTGAAAGTGAGGTTGGGGGAGGTTTGCTTTTAGAGCCTTGTGATTTGGCCTCAAGTAGTAGGGGAAGTCCATGCTGGAGGCCAGCAGTTGCCACAATCACCTGAAGTTAGCAAAGGTGACAGAGCAGTGAAGAGGTAGCTAGAGCTAAGGGCTGCATTTGGAAAGACCAGAGTCACAGGTGTGACAACCGAGGCCCTGGTGGGATCGGACAAAGACCAAGGTGGTCAGTCCTTGGCAATGTTAGCTACACAAGTCTATACATTCCCAGGTAACCCTTTCATCCACACAGAACCCAAATTCACACCGTGAATATTCAACCCCCCACATTCTTCCTCCTCTACCCATGTTAGTATTTTCCCCTACTCTTAGCAGGCTTTCCATCAACAGAATTTGTTCTCCTGTGGCTAATCCACCTCTCTTGTGTCTGTTTCCTTGTAGCTTTATAAGCACAAGTTATTGCATATTTAACTCTGACATTACCTCACTGAAATAACAAGGCAGCAGAGTACAGCTACAGTCTCAGCACACAGCAGGCTGCAGCAGGGGCATTGCAGACTCATGGCCAACTTGCCCTACATAGCTAGTTCCAGGCCACATTCGTCTATCTAGCAAGACCCTGTCTTGCAAGAAACAAACAACAAAACCATAAAAGGCTACGCCAGAATCTCTCCCAAGATAAGGTCTCTGGTATGTCTTTTATGTCCCCAGTCCTATTCCACTGCCATTTGATGAAGAGGCTGGCCAGGTGTCAGGCTTGCCTTGGGCAGGCTCCCATGCTGGTAAACTGCAGAGAGAGGACTTGGGAGGGAAGAGCTGAGCCTCTCACTCCTGCTCCATCTCTCTGGAGCACACAGTATGAGCTCTAAAGGCATGAGCTGTAATGTTGATTCTACAACTGGTTAGCAACACTAGGAAAATCTACATGGAAGGTGAGACAAACATGACCAGGGCTTCTGGGAAAGGCAACAAGCAGAGATATTTTATGTAAAGAGGCTGCAGCCTTTTGCCATGAGGCCAACTGACTCCAATATTAACATGTTAAAAACCATCAGAAACAGGTTGTTTTTTTCCCCCTGATTTCTGAAACCAACACAGATAAAAATCGCTCTGCTGCTATTCTTCAGAGCAGAAATGTCAAAGGCCAGAATTCTCTGACTTTCAGCCACATTTGCAAACAGGGCTTCTCCTTGGCTGGTGTCTTTGTCCTTGTGTGGCCCCGAAAGAACCCCCACAGATCTGGGCCTTGTGACTGGCCCCCACACATTCCTCAGTTCTGTTTGTGAGTCTCCCTTCCCCCGTGAGCACAGGCCTGTTGATGTGAATCATGACATTTATAGAATGGTGTGCAATATTCCAGGAGCCGGAAGATGGATCCCAGGAACACTTTGTGCAGAGAAGGTGCAAGTCTTTCAGAGAAGAACAGGTTGAAGACAGAGTTACCAACAGGAAGTAAATGCACCACACATATATGCCCCAAAGAGCATACAGAACAGCGTCAGGTAGCTGATGCCTTTCAGAGCTGAAGGGGTTAAATGAAGCAGTGTATATATATATGGAATTAAGTATCATGATTACCATCCCCCCCCTCTCTCTCTTCCTCTCTCTCTTTTTGTAAATGATATGACTCATTGATATTGTGGTTGTCAAGTTTTCTTAATCTCATCAAATTAAAAAAAAAGGTTATGTTATGACTTGTTCTGCACTATACCTAGTGATTGGAAGCCTTATTTGTAATAGACAGGCTGGGACTATCACAAGCCATCCCCACCCCATACCACAGTGGTGTAAACACAGTTACTGAGTAGCTGTGCTGCACTTTGAATGGGACAACAGCACCTGCTTTATAGATCACTGCAGGACCTAAGAGAATAGCTACAAAACACAGCGCAGTGCCTATCAAGCAGTGGGGGCAGTCTGTGATATTATAAAGAATAAATTAAATTTATTCTTTTAAAAATAAATTTATTCTAATTTAATGAATTTATTCTAATATTAAAGAATGAAAGCCATGCCTCATAAGTATGGAAATGCATTGTATTCATGTATGAAACTCACAAAAACATTAAAAATAAATAAATATAGACATGTATACATATGCAGAAACAATCAAGGAAGACATACACATATTGCGCCTGTGCTCATTGTTATGATCTGCTGTTGTTTTGTCTTGTCCCTTTAAGAGACAAGCCCTACCCACAACCCCCTCAGCCAAGGCAAGAGGATCTTCATTCTGCCTCCAGCCTGTCCATCTATTTCCATCCCTCTTCTGAAGAGTTCGCTGCTGCCTCTTCCCCTCTCTCCCTCCCTCCCTCCTCCCTACCTCCTCCCCCTCTTCCCTCCCTCCCTCTTTCTCTCCTCCTCTCCTCTCCTCTCTCTTCTCCTCTCCTCTTCTCTCCCTTTTTCCCTTCTTTTCCATAACCCACTGAATAAACTCTGTACTCAAACTCTCACTGTATGGCATTGTATGGCATGTCTATCTGTCTCTCATCTGCTGGAGGAGGGGGCTGTTGTGGCTCTGCCTTGGCCTCAGGTCACACAGACTCCTCCTGGGACTGGACTTCCCTGGCCTGGGACCCACTGTCCCTCATGGAACCATGCTGCTGTTTATTTAAACCATAACACTTATGCTATCACAGACAAGTGCATGTACACACACATGTGAACATGCATATGCATACATGCACACCACACATACAAAATACAAATGAAAAAGATAAAAATTAACATATGGTGAAAAGGGATACTGTAGGCAAATACTGTTAGAAAAGTAAGAGATCAATAAAATGGATAAGGCTGTTAAAAGCAATGCCCCTGTCTCCATGACAGAGGAACAAAAAGACTCTGTGTGCATGACAGAGATTACACGGAGTAGCAATCTGAGAAGTGGGACTTACACAGTGGTAACTGGTAATTATTGGAAGCATGGGGCAAATTTAGCACAGTACACAAGATTTCCACAAAGAAAAATTCTAAAGAAAAAAACCTTAGACCTCATGGATCAAATAATAGCACAGAGATGGGAACACCAATGTTTAGCCAGTTAGAACTGATACAGAAAACTCTGAACTCCCTGAAATAGGGATCTACATTGTTTTCAAATATGCTAAAACATTTGTCAACAGTATCAATGCGCTATTTTACAAACAAACTTTAAGTGAACATTATGCCAAATGTATTTTTCAGGCTGTGGTGCCATTAAAGTATAAATCAATCTGAAAAGATAATTAAGGAATGCATCCTGGGTGAAGAATTAGCTGTCTTCCTCTATATTGATTGCCTGGCTTCCTCTCTTGCCCTCCCAAAGTCTGTTATCTTCAGGAAGGTCGGGTAAGTCTTTGCAAATTCAACATAGATTATGTCATTGCCACAGAGCAGCAGGGGTGGGGTCAGGGGAGTAGGAGTAGGGGTGTGGTGGGAGGGCATGAGTCCTCCCAATCTGTTTGAAGTCAAAATTCAAGCTCCATCTTATAAGATGTAACTGAATAACTCAGGTCCTCCATGATCTCCTCAGTGGTTATTCTCTAGAAGTTTCCTTCCAACCCTTCATCTGTCCCTCTTCTTCTACTTCCCTTCCTCTCTCCCTATCTTCCTTTGCTTCATTTTGCTCTTACCCCTTCCCTGATGTGAGATTCCCCTTTGTATGCTGTGAATGTTCTATTACCATTGGTTAATAAAGAAGCTGCTTTTGGCCTATGACATCATAGAATAGGACAGGGTGGGAATTCCAAGCAGAAATGGAGGAAAAAGAAGGTGGAGTCAGAGAGAAGCCATGTAGCTGCCAAAGGAGACAGATGTGCCCCAGAACCTTGACTGTAAACCACAAGCCTCATGGTAATACACAGAATAGTAGAAATGGGTTAATTTAAGATGCAAGAGCTAGCTAGAAACATGCTTAAGTTATTGGCCAAAGAGAATTGCAATTAATATAGTTTCTGTGTGATTATTTCAGGTCTGGGTGGCCAGGGAGCAAACAAGCAGCCTCCGCTTTCACTCCTTTTTCTACCTCTCTACTCTCCTTCTTCCCCCTTCCCTTCTTCATCTCCCTTACACTCCCTCCTCACCTTCTGCCTCTACTCTTCTCCAACTTCCTCCTCTGCTTTTTTCTTCCCTTCCTTTTCTCCCGTCTTCTCCTGAACTGAGCTCTCAATAAATAACCGAGAATACCCTACAACTTTCAACCCCCCTGCCTCATCCTCCTGAGTCCTGAGTGCCAGGACATTATGTCTGTGCCATCAGACCTGGCTCCCCTGTTATTTGTTAAACAATCTGGGACTTTACACTTCCAGAGATTTGCACTTTTGGTCCCTGTGACTCTTCCCCCTGCCTGCCCCTGTCACCTGTCCTCCTCAGTGTCCTCCTCAACTACCACAGAAGACACTTCCTTCTCTTCTTACTCTGGCTTGCTCTTTATCCTGTTATCCTTTTTAAATAGCTATCTATTTGATTATCTAACTTTTATTTATCTTTCCTTACCATAGTACAAAGCTCACAAGGCAGGGAATCTGTCCATTCACATTGCTGCATCCAAGGCTTAAACACTGTCTCACTCCTAGCAAGTACAAGGATGTTTTTCAGATAAACAATTTCTAAAGTTAATATGAGCTCCCCAAATGCCAGGACACTCTACCCTGTAGTCTTGACAAGAAGGCGGGTCCCAAGTCAACATGATTCTGAGGGCAGACCTGAAGCATTAAGTCCAGAGACACAACTTAAATATGGAGAAGGAGACAAACAAAGGCAAACACAGTACAAGGACATCATAGCCCCAGTGTCTGAAGAATATGGTTTTGTGACATTTCACTACAATGATGATGAGCTTGGGGACAGGATTTATCCCGTGTGTTTCCTCCCTCAGTCACGCAGTGCTCAATGGACTGTGAAACTTAGCAACACCTGCAGTCCACTGACACACTCTTCTCATGCCTACACCATATGTTTGTGAGGCACTGACTCAGATGATTTGTGTGCAGGCTCCTATTGAATAACTCTGCACTTTCAGCATGCCTGTGGAGGGCAGATCTGGCCCTCATGGGCCCACTATGCAATCTGCTTTGTCCCATCCAGCCTTGACTAGCTTGTAGCCAAGCATTTTCTCAACCTGTTGGAAGTGCTAGGAGACCTTGCACTGGTAACCAGTCAGTTACAGGTATTAACTGGTCCCTCACCGTGGTCAAATATATCTGCTTGCTCTAGTTTTATGACTACTCTGTATACTCTATAATGTTCTCAGGGGTAAGGGCCTTTGGGGTTCTAAAATAGACTCTGTGGTCAGATCCGAGACCTGTCTCTCAGCTGTTCTATATGAATTCCCACACATTGGTTAATTCTTGCATCATTGAGTTTCTGCACCCATGCTAAAGATATAAAAACAGAACCTATGTTTTAGGGCTTTAGGAGAATTACACTGCACATGAAAAGCAGTAATAACTGTGACCAACGGAGAGTACAATTTTAGTTATGTTAACTATGTCAACTGCCACGTCTACCAGTAATGGTGATGGTTATAGTATCCATGTCACCGCTTACCACAGCCACTGCTTGATCACTAAGTGGCTTGGCTTATAATTTCAGGAGGACATGTTTTATTTTTTTCTTAAAGATTTATTTTTATTTGTGTGTGTGTGTGTGTGTGTGTGTGTGTGTGTGTGTGTGTGATCCAGAAGATGACAATGGATCCCCCAGAACTAGAGTTATAGTTGGTTATGTGCTGCCTAATCTGAGTGTAGGGAATTGAAACTGGGTCCTCTTAAACCACCAAGACAACTCTGCAGCTCTCAGGGGAGTAATGAATCAGGCTCTTACCATATTCTAGTAAGCTTTATATATATCTAGTATGCTGATCAAATCATATGGGTTTCATACTGTTGATTTTCTCCTTGTGGTGTGTATTTAAACCATCAGACTTTATGCAAAGCCGATGCCATGGAAAAGAGAGGTCAAATTATTAGTGGTGTTTTGAATGGCTTCCAAGATATATATATATATATATATATATATATATATATACACATATATATATACACACACATATATATGTATACACACACACACACACACACACACACACACACACATATATATATATATATAAAATTTTAGAGTGTCTTGCAAACACATACAAATGTTTGGTAATGAGAAGAAAACATTTCAAACAAAAATAAAGTTCAAATGATTGAGGGGCAGGAAGAAGTACACATACACAATCATGAATAAAAATACGTTTTTAGGAAAGAAGGTCTTTTCCTGACATTATAAACTAAGCCACTTAGTGATGATGAGCATTGGACTTGATAGGTGGTGACATGGACACTATAACATTGCCATCACTGGTAGCCATGGCAGTCACCAGGGCTAATGTGACTGAATGTTTATTCTCTGCTAGACATAGTTACTACTGCTTTTCATGAGAACTGTATTTTCCCCCCAAAGTCTAGACCAGGGACAGGTAAAATGTGTCACAGAACATATTTCTTATAAACAGATCATTTTCTTTCTAGATGCCTCTTGATGTCATTGATGAAATAAAGTGATGTCTCATATGGCGCCTGTGATGTTTAATCTTGATTGTTAACTTGATTGGCTTTAGAAGAAGCTAAGAGATGTTCTTCTGGGTGAGTCAGTAAAGGAATACTTCCAGGAATGATTACCGAGAGACAAGACTCTCCCTCAGAGTGGGAAGCATCTTTCTGTAGCTGCTCGGATGGAAGGGGGTCTAATAGAAGAGCTTTGTGCACTCGCCTTTGCCTCTTGCTGCTTCTGTCATCACTATTGCCATAGTTTGCTGACGTCCAAACTGGACTCCATGGACCAGAGACCAGTGGCTCTCCAGGAACCCTCCAGGCCTTAAGCACAGATTGGGATAGTTAAGGGTACTTATGGATTGATTAGGTACTGGGTTCTTAGTCTCCCTAGCATGGAGAGAGTCATCGCTGAACTACCAAGAACACCGTGTAAGCCAATCTAATAGCTCTCCTTTGATACACACACACACACACACACACACACACACACACACACACACACACACTAATTCTGGACTTTGGAGAATGCTCATGGATACAAGTCCTATGAATGCTCTTATGCCTTTATAAATGCTTACATTTCCATTTTTATCAAAGAGAGTTGGCCTCAAGTATAATATTTTCCTATTTGTAGTTAATTTTTTTGTATCTAAGGTTTTTCCGTAGGAAATGAGGTTGGTCTTTACTTAGATAAGTGATATAGTGCTCCTTTAAATGACCAAGGAAAACAAAAATACATTAAGGAATTATTGCTTTAAAAGACACACAGACATGACCCATCTTCTCAGGGCTGCCAGATCACTCAGTGAATGGTGACACAGGGCAGAAGTCATCTCAGTGAGGATGCTGGCTGACCAGAGATCACGCCATGGACTCAGTGCTGATGCTGACTGACCACAGGTCACCCCATGAACTCAGTGAGGACACTAGCTGACCACAGGTCACCCTGTGGACTCAGTGAGGACACTGGCTGACCACAGGTCACCCCATGGACTCAGTGAGGACACTGGCTGACCACAGGTCACCCCGTGGACTCAGTGAGGACACTAGATGGCCACAGGTCACCCCGTGGACTCAGCTCTAGATCAGGCCCTGCATGGGGATAACTACTGACTAATGTCCCTCATCGCCAGACATGTGAGCCATGCTTGGCGTATCCTGTAACACACTGCTCCTTTCAATCTCATGCATTCATCTTCTTGAAATAAAATATCACACCCTCTAAGTCAGTCAATAAAGCACGTGGATAATGTTCAGAAATGTGTACATATTGGCGTCATCTTTCTTTTAGTAGAGAAGTACTAGTTTTCAAAAACTAAATTTATGAAAATTTTATTTTAAGGCGAGACTTGAATAGGGTACTTCCTGTCTTCATACCACCCCACCCCACAAAATACTATGATTAACTCTTTTACTTTGATTCATGTAATTGGATCAAAAAGTATGTGTCAGATTAGAGTGATGGACAGGTCTGTGATACAAGTTCAAAGAGAATAATCCAAAGCTGGAACAGCTTTTTTAATTATTAAAATTGAAATGACTTTCCCTCATAATTAGTTTTAAATATTCTTTGAAGAACTGTCAAGTCATAATTCTACAAAGTTAATATTTGAACAAAACTATTACTGGGGAAAGTAGCACTTTTATATTCACAAGACGTAAATACAACCTCCAAAGCAAGCTTTTGGCAAACAAAATGACACACCTAGTTGAGAACAAACGAAACATCATGACTGGGAAGAAAAGTTACCAAGAGCATTGTCCTACCTTGTGATTCTATGGGAGAAGAGTTACAGAAATGTCTGCTTTGGGAACTGTGAGATTGTCCCATTAGCTTATACAAGTTGGTTGTTGAGCCAACCGTAATTCAGGTCTTCACAGGCTGGGGGATGAGAAAGAAACACTTCTGCTTTTGTGTCTCTTCTTGATTATAACATGATAGGGCTTTCAAAACTCAAGGTAAGTCAATCTTTGTGCTCCAAAACATTTAAAATGTTCTTGATTCATGAAGAGATGGCTGAACAGAAGAGGGGACAGGATTACTATTCAGTCTTAAAAACAAGTAATGCCTGACACCAAAGTAAGAGAGGAACCAGGAAGGCGTGGTGTTGAGTGAAGTAAGCCAGTCATAAAATGAAAGATACTGCTGGATTCTTTTTATGTGGGACCTGATCATTAATAGAAAGGTTGCTACGTGACTGGGATGGAGGAGGAGAGATGAGAAGTCTTGCCAGTTCTTCCAAACTATAACCAGGGTAACATGGGCCTTTCATCTACAAAGTTCATGTTCTTGAGAACTAGAAAATGGGGTTTTTAAATGTCCCATATGGTTTTAAGTTAGTAAGTTTGTGATTTTTGTGTTGGGCCACACTCACGGCTATCCTTGGCTGTCTCTGATCATGGTGGCCTGCATGTCACAGTCTGGATATGCCACTCTATGGAATCCTGAGTGTCACACTGTGGATATGCCACTCTATGGATTCAGAGTTTGTTTTCTAAGGAAAACAAAATCTCTGGGTAGGTGGTCACAATGGCTAAATGTCAATGCATTTTAAAACAAGCAAATAAAAACAACAAAATCTTAAAGACTCATGATGACCTTGGAAGAAGAAGAAGAAAAAGGAGGAGGAAAAGGAGGAGGGGTATTTTGATTTAATTTCATGTTCTCTATTTTTTCAAATGCATCAGTTCATCAAACGCAATTTCCTGATCCCCACAGAGGGCAAACCCCAGCCACCCTTAAGCTTCATTGTTACTGTCTCCATTCTTTGATATTGATTCCAGAGAGGAGAAAGACTATGACACATGCCTCTGATTTAATCTAAAGAACTTGAGACAGCAGATACCATCTGCTGCGGAATAACGGATAAACACATTGTGTGGTTGCAAGTCAGCTCCTCATGGACGCTCTATCCTTCCAGCAGGGCTGAGTCAGGACACCTGGGCTTGACTCACACAGCTCCTCTGTGGACATGGCCCGAAACCTTGGCTCTATCCCATGGTCTTTCTGTGCCCTGGGTTCATCGTCTGTCAAAAAGAGCCAAGGATCTTGCCTCCTCTGTGAAGCAGATGGATGCTTAGCACAGTATGTGTGTCAGAGTGTCAATGACCATCTATCTTCACTGCCTTCTTCCTGCTAATGGCTCTCCTCAGTTAAGTGGTCAGACACTGCCTGTGACTGCAATCCAGGAGATTAAGGGTGAGTAAGTGGAAGATCCTTGAGTTTTCCTTTAGAATCAGATCGTTTCTCACCTCCCTCCCCTGCTCCTTAGGATTCTGCGAAAGTCTAATCTCCCCAGTTGCTGTCTTCCCAGCCTCACCACTGTTCTAAAGGCTAAGCCTCTAACTCAGTAGTTTTCAACCTATGGGTTGGGGCCCTCTGGGGGTAGCTGAAGAACCCTTTCATGGTGATCACCTAAGACCATTGGAAGACACAGATATTTACATTATGATTCATAACAGTAGCAAAATTGCAATTATGAAGTAGCAATGAAAATAATTTTATGGTTGGCAGTCAGTTACTACCACATGAGAAACTAAAGGGTCACAGAATTAGAAAGATTGAGAACCACTGTTCTAACTAATCAAAACCATGTCCTCCTGACCTAACTAGTCCAATAAGGTCCACTCAGAGCTCTTAAGATTTCCTTAGGAAGCTAAGCTAGGCAGCAGCATACAGATTCTGTTGTTTCTGGCTGTGATCTGGCTGGTTCACTTCAAATGAAGCATTATTTTTTTACTTTTATCTATAAATATTTAGTCAAGGAGAATTTCCTGGATGGGCAAAAGGCCAAGCCAGGAAGAGTCCCAGGAGGGAATTTAGTTGGGATTTTTTTTTAATTTCCATAAGGGGAAAAGTGAGGGCCTGAAGGAGCTGGTAACCTCTAAAGGTCCATGAAGACAAAGACCAAGTCTGGCATCTCCTGGAGGAGGACCACTAACTCTAAAGCAGATGGAACACAGAACAGAAGGCCTTTCCACATCAGCTTTAATTCATCAAACCCAGAACTGGTTTTGATAGTGTCCTATCCTTTTCTTCCTGGAGCAAAGTCTAACTATCACAATTGTTACTAAACCTCCACACTTAACACAGAAAAGAAATAACAGCAGTTACCAAGTGCACGTTGTCTGTTTAAGGAACAGGCTCACGTGCCCTGCTCCATTTCAACCTAGACACAGCATCATTCATTCTGGGCATTATTATCCACCTCTTGTTCTTCAGATGAGAACACTCAGAATCCGTGATAGAAACGGACTCACCTAACTTACTTAGAGAGTCACAGGCCCAGCACAGGCTTTAATTAGCAAGGGGTATGGTTCACTTCAAAGACAGCACTCACAGTCACATTACTAAACGACATCATTTTTTTTTACTAAAATTATCCATAGTTCATTGCACTTCCCTGAAACTTAGAAGGGGGCATGAGAATTGAGTCTTTTCCTCTGTGTTAACAATGATGAAGTAGTAATGAAAGACCCTCAGAGAGGACATTTTTCTCCGATGGAGACCCCAGAACCAGGACACTCCGAGACCAGGCCACAGGATGCAATTAGCAAGAGGTTTATTGAATAAACACAGGTACCTGTGGGCAGCAAAGCCTTTCGGAGGACTTTGCGAGCCTGCTAACTGGAGGGCAGGCTTTTTATAGGGAAGAGCAAACAACAAGTTTACAGAAGCAAAACAAAAGCGTGGTTATTGGTTGATTGGAATGAGGCAGGGGCATGAATGGTTTCCTCTCTCAGCATGGATGTTTGGCAATAGTCATCCTGTTTCTATCTTTATAGATATCCTGTTTTGCAGTCAACCTGCTTTGTTGATGTGCTATCTTATTGACATTCTGCCTTGCAGTCTCCCTATCTCAAGACATCCTGCTCTCTCAAGCACATGGGATGTTCTTACGAGAGCAGGCTGGCTGCTGATCTGGAGAATTTTTTTTTAAAGCAAACAGGACTTTCCTCCTGAGCATGCTAGCTGTGGGTTTTGAGGAGGGGGTCTGTAGGGTCTTTCAGTAACTTATTTATGGGATATAAATTTCAATCAAATCTGGTTTTTAAACTTCAAATTCAGCCTTGTACACATCATACCAGTGGTCTACCAGTGAGCTACATCTCAGCCTGTGTATGGATTTCTTCTCGCTTGTAGGTGTGTGCCTGTGTGTGTCTCTGTGTATGTGTGTGAAGCCTAGGAGTTGATGTGTGTGTGTGTGTGTGTGTGTGTGTGTGTGTGTGTGTGTGCTTATGCGCCTTTGTGTGTTCCCCCATGTGCAGGCTAGGAGTTGATGCTGGGTGTCATTCCTTAATTATTCTCCTTAGTTTTGGAGACACTAGGCTGGCTAGCTAGCAAGTTACCAGGGATCCTCCTGTCTGCCCGCCTTCTTTTTTTTCCACCGCTGGGGTTACAAAAGTTCCCTGCAGTACCTGAATTTTACATGGGCACTGGGGATATCAACTCAGGTCCTCAAACTTGCATGGCAAGCTGAGTCATCTCTGCAGCCCCTAGATGGACTTCCCGAACCTCTTTTGTTTGTCAGTCACAAATATAGACCACAAGTATATTGATGCTGGCATTCCATGGTAAGGTCATACTCATGCTTCTGAAAGATTTCTGAGGCTAGTCTGGAGTGACTTTCAGAAGGCAGAGGCTAGTTCTTTCTAGATACTTCTCTCTCCAGAGCTGATGCAACATCATTTAAATTTAATTACAATCCATAGAGACTGAGGGCTTTTCCATTTCCAAGTGGCTGTGTGTCTGCTCTGCAGCTGAGAACTCTGGGGTGGGTGTGATTCTGGTGGCAGGAAGAAAAATTACGTTGCAGCATGTTTATTTCCAGCGAGGGATGTAAGAGGAAGCTGTTACATCTGGCTGCTTTTCTTTGCCAAATTCTTTAATTGCTTTGTAATTTGAGGGGGAAAAAACCCCAAAAGGTGATGAAAGAAGACAGAAAGAAATAAATAACAATAAATAAAACAAGTTGGTAACAGAATAATAACCCCATCACCATGGTAACACGTACTTATATTTCTAACCTCTGACCCCCTACTACTACTGGAGGCCTCTGCTGGAGAGATGGATATAAAGGGATCCATACTTTTTCCCAGCTAAGACTCATAAATACCATTTAGTGGAAATGCTGTTACATTATAGGAAATGGGGACTCCTTAGTACCCTCATGACTGGGACTTTGAAACCCTCTTCAAGGCTGGAGAGATGGCTCAGCAGTCAAGAACACTTTCTGCTCAGTCATGAGGACCAGAGTTAGGATCCTGGCACTCACATCAGGGTGTAGGGATACGAGCGGCAGGCCGCTTCCTGCCACCGGCTAGCTTTACCCGAAATAACAACACACAAATTGTATTCTTTTAAACACTGCTTGGGCCATTAGTTCTAGCCTCTTATTGGTTAATTCTCACATCTTGATTAACCCATTTCTAATAATCTGTGTAGCATCATGAGGTGGTGGCTTACCAGGAAAGATTCTAACCTGCATTCATCTTGGGTCAGAGAATCATCGCGTCTGCCTCACTGCCTTCTACCCAGTATCCTGTTCTGTTTACTCCACCTACCTAACTTTCTGTCCTATCAAAGAGCCAAGGCAGTTTCTTTATTAACCAATGAAAGTAACACATAGACAGATGACCCTCCTCCATCATCAGGGGGCTCACAAATGCCTGTACATCCAGCTCCAGCTCTAAGAGATCTAAGATCCTCTTCTGGCCTCCGTGGGTACCTGTACTTACACATGTACACACCTTTACACACACACACACACACACACACACACACACACACACAAATAACAGATAAGTAGAAAAAAAAAGACCCTTGTCCAAGTCATTGAGAAGTCAATTCCCTGATGCAGCCTCCACTCCTTAACAGGATAAACACTAGATATATACTTTCTAAGGAGGTTCAGGGATCTAGTGTCTAGATAAATAGTCAGTGCTCCCTGGGACTATGAACCTTCAGTTCTTAAGGATCCTGGGGGGTGCGGGGGAGAAGACATCTTTGCTCCTACTGACATACTGCTAGATAACTCACTTCAGATCTCATTTGGAGGAAGTGGGAATCTGAATTTCCTAGACCAAAGTTGCTGTTGACTGACTCGCTTGTTGCTCTTGCCGCTTGGGTGTGGCCACAGCCTTAAGCAGCCAGACAGTGACAAAGCAGAGGCTATGTCAGCTGGGGAGCTCTGTGGCCTCTGCCATGATGACAGAAAACCTCCTGGTCTGAGACACTCATGAGAGTTTCAATACTGAGCTGTTGTTCCTTGGACTGTAGGCTAGAATCAAGCTCGAACAGCTGGAAACACTAGCAGTGGGGCCATTCCCAAAGCTCAGTTTATAGATGAGGAAACGTGAAGAGGAAGGGCTCTATGTAAGACCACATAACTCATAAATAATGGGTCTGGCTCTCAGCTCACATCTGCCTTAATGAGGGGAGATCTGAGGGGTATTCTTGTAGAGCTAGTGATATTCTTGCCCGGCAAACGTTGTGGGGAGCCATCTACCCATCATCTATCTGCCTTTGTCTTCTAGAGCATTGGTCTTCACCTGGCCACAGAAGACAAAGACGTCTAGGACCTTTTTTTTTTCATGTCAGAATGTCTGAGGGTCCTTCTACCTAGGGTGCCCCTGCAAAAACAGATGGCAACAGTGGCTCCAGGTTCCTTGGGAATTAGAATACTTCTCTCCCACAACACTGAGTTCTCTGGAAAGTGTGTAAAATTCATTGCATCACTTCATCCTTTCATGGATTGGATGTGTTCTATATTCATAAGAAATCAAGGAGTAGTATCCTTAACACACCTTTGAAGCTGAATTACAACATCCTTTCTACAATGATGGGCACAGACTCCATGTGCACCAGACTAAGAAACACTGAAGGAAGCAATGTTGTCAGTGTCGGACACAGAATGGGAGTTAGAGTTCTTTGCATCAAGGATATGTTCATGAATTTATGTAATTAATAATTTAGTTAAACTTAGAAGACTCAAGAGATGTGATAAGAACTTGAAATCTATTTAAAAGAAATGAGTCTCAAGCAATGGTTGCTGCTTTTTACTTAAATTGTGTGTGGATCATACTATGTTTTCTAACCAGCAACAAACAGCAAAGGTAAGACTGCTGTTTTCATGTTACAGATGAAGAGGCTGAGACAGAGAAGGTAAGAAGGCTGGACGGACACTGCTAGTTGGAAAAGGAGCTTGCACCATAAATACTGGTGGCCAGAATCTCTGCACCTAACCACTGTTCAAACCACCCTTAAAGAATGACCAAGCAACACTTCCAAGTCTCTTTCTTAGACCCCCATGCAGTACCCTCACCAGCCCAGTCAACATTCTTCCATGTGTTTTTCTACCCCAGACACGTGTGCAGAGACTTAAGAAGAAAAATAAATAAGAGGTCAATATGTGGCAGCATACACAAGACCTGTGTGAGCTCAAGTCAGACCAAATCACAGCACCGAGAAGGGAGATAGACATGAAGGCCCATGCCTAGACAAGGACTTACTAGGAACCGACAGATGCTAGGAGAAGGGAACTCATTTCCTTTAAGGGTGTCACCTCTGGTAGGCCCACGAGTGCACTTGGAAGGTGGGGGTTAGAAAAATGAAGGCGGACTGAGAAAAGGCAGGCAGTCTCCCTAAGGTGGCAAATTGTTGTGCCAGGAAAAAATTGAGAGGTAAAGATGGCAAGTCATGGGGTCAGGTGTTTAAAGAACCAGCAGGGGAATGGAGAGGACACAGGGCTCTATGGCATGCCCAAGTAAATGACTGTTAAGGAACTCCCAGCCTCAGGGCCCCTCTGATCCTTAAGGCACAAAGTGCTTTCTTTTACTTCTTTTGAGGATTGGTGGTTTTGTTTCTTGAGCCTTCAATTCTTAGTCAAAGAACAAGCTGAGGAAGGCCCTAGACAATTACCTGCACCTCTGATGTGCTGAACTGTATTGGATGGCTACTCAGCCAAGAGTGTATATATGGGTAGCCTAAATTGGACTGGATGGTTATTTTGATTTGTACTTTTTTTAAAGAATGAAAAGTTGGGTGGTAGAGAGGTGGTGAAGGATCTGAAAGAAGTCGAGAAGAGGGTAAATATGGTCAAAGTATAATGTTTGATATTCTCAATAAATTAGTCTATACTAAGAGTGTTTCACATTCTTAGAGGGTATAACAGATACACGGATGATCGATTTACAAACTAAGCAATCCATGTTACATAGTGACCCACATGCAGGCAATACGGTCTGTTGGTTGGGTCTCAAGACAGCAGAGAGTCATCACTGTGTTCTGCTTAGTCGGGGGCAGAACAGAAGGAATTGTCACATCATGGAGGACTACCTAAAGATGGTATGACATCATAAGCTAACACTTTCAAACCTAGCCTGAACCTGGGCTGCATTTGAAAGTCACACTGACTGTGTGACAGTACCAAATTTCTTCTAACAATTTTCGGGTAAGTGTAGGTGAGTTTTATGTGCAAAGAGTCAATAAATAGTCTAGTCTCTGCAAACCATTTCTCTATCATAAATAACCCATTCTGAATGTTTTTAAAAAGAGTTGTGGAGAATATACAAATGAATGGGTGTGGCATGCCTATGTTCTAATAAAACTTTATTTATATAAACAGGTAATAGGCTGAATTTGGCTCAAGATCATTTGTTTGAAGACTCCTTTATAATATGAAAAGCTAAAACCTAGAACAGCAGTGTTCCTTTCAGCTTTCCCACATGATCCTGTGTTACTTATCAGAACAGAAATTTTGGCAAGTCAAATCAGATACTGGTCCCAGCATGCAACTTGCCTAATTATGACTAATACTTCCCATCGTTATCTGAGAGAAAAAACATTCTGTGAATGCACAGATGGTGTTGCTATGGCATCTTCAGCATCACCTCTGCTGCCGATGTAACTACACGGGTTGCAGGCTGAAAATGATCAGCCTACTGCCGACTTCCCAGGGAAATACTGAAAACAGAGCAAGTCTACAGATGGGAAGTTCAGAACCATGCTTCTTTCTCTCAAGTGAAGGCTATCGTTTGTAAAAAGAGAAATCAAGGACACTAGTTCAGAACAACGGAGAAACTGACACAGCAGAGAAAACACCATATACTAACCATATACAATCAGGATGCTCTTGCTGCTCCCCATGACCCCTCAACTCCAGAACCCAATGAAATCAGCTACCTAAATAGCGGAACACACAACTGTATTTGTAAATGTGTCTTTAGAGTGTAATATGTAAGTACAGTTACACAAAAGCAGCTATTTCTCTGAGACTTAGAATGTATATCACCTATGTCATGAATTACATGGGTAACATCATGGGAAGCTGAAGAAAGAAAAGATGAAGGAAGCCAAACAAAGGGCGAAGGTATGTCTCAGTATCCTGAGAGCAAAATGAACACGGGTTGACTCCACACTGACTCCCACTTGTCTCAGAACTGGTCTTGAGTCTGAAGAGACAATTCTTTTTTTATATTTTATGAGTACTTGTTCCAAATACACTCCAGCAAAACAGAAGAACAGGACTGACTGAGAGAGAGAGAGAGAGAGAGAGAGAGAGAGAGAGAGAGAGAGAGAGAGAGAGAGAATTCATGCACTTGTGGGCTCATATGAGTGTGTGTGTGTCTGCACGCATGTGTGTAGACAAGGTAGATTATCAAACAAAAAAATTAAGTAAATGAATAATATTTTTGATGGGGATAAATCCTAAGGGGAAAAGCCAAATGGTGCAGGCTGAAAATTAAATGCTTCTTCTAAATAGATGTTCATCCACTGCGGTGATCTCTGAAGAGATCTGGATGAAGGGACAAGATAAGGGCATAACTTAGCTTTTACTCCCCAGTGAAAAGATGTGGTAGATAAGGGAGATGTTTGTATTGTTTGAGGGATAGGTCTAAATAACAGATGGGGTGTCTGGGGGACAAGGTCAGCAACCATTTGGCAACAGGATCCTGCTTAGCATACCCAAATACTGAGAGAGAGAGAGCAGAACACAAGAGCAAGAAAATATGTACACTGTATAAGAGGTTCTCTCTATAAGCAAAAGCAAAGATCTCAAAACAAAGGCAAGAAAACACACGGACCATTCGTGCAAGCATCATCTTCCCACAGCCATCTCTGCTTATCTCATTTAAAAATCGTATGCTAACATGTCTACTGGTGTCACACTTGAGCCGGTAGAGCCGGTAGGGGGTGGGAACATGGGAGCCACTGGAGGGGAGAAAGAGGGAGATGATGTAATTATAACAACCTCAAAATATGAGAATGAAGAGCCATTTATACTGACGTTAGCATTGATGCTTTGATAACAATGGCCTCTTTAGTTCATTGAGAAAAACTCGCTAAGGCAGTTCCCTGTTTGAACCCTAACTCAAGGGAAACCATCAGCCAGGAAAGAGTCCCTGATAATGATGTTTTATTTCAGATGACTCCTCTACAATGGGAGCCACTTGTCCACACAAGCTGAAGAATAAAATTGAATCATAAACCTCCCTGCACTGACTATTGGAGCAGAGTATTCAGTGGTGTATATGTGGATGGAGAGATGGGAGGGTAAATCAATGGGCATAAAGTCAGCTTTCCCACTGCACTGCCAGGTCCCACACTAGCAGCAGTGAGACCAAGGGCTCGGCAGGGTACAAGTCACCCTAGAGTTCATCACATGTACAATGACCCCCTGGAGGTACCCTTATGCGTCATGTTCCTTTCTGCTCACAGCAGGGAATCTCCCAAAGCTCATTTCCCTACTTCTGTACAACCCAATCCTTATTCCCTCAGGAACCAAGCCTCACCTCCTCCCCAATGCCTTAATCATTGGCTCAGAGAAGAGTCCTTGTCTATGCTATCAGTCTTTAGCACCCTCAAGGTCTGTATCCTCAAGTTTGATCAACAATGGTTATAGAATGTATTGACAAGTCACAATAGGTTTTGAGAAGAACTTACAACAGCTTGGGCAAGACTGGCACAAGATTAGACTGGCCAAAAATCTCAGCATGGATGGGGAGGAGGTGCTCAGCCAGTGCCACCCCTATTGGAAGTCCTAGTCACAACTGATGGCTGATTGGGTAGAGCAGGTTGTTTTTAAAAATGCAACCCCTGAGAGGTTACCCATGTTCAAGTCGTCCTGCATGCATGCATGTATGGGCAACAGTAAGTGGACTCAGTTGGTTTAAATGTAGAGTACATAAATTTGTGTGGGGATAGGAGGGAAATCAGAGAGGAGGGAATGGGGGTAAGCTTGTGCAAAACACATCATATGCATGTATGAAATTTTCAAGTGATAAGAAAAAAAGAACATGGAAGGATATGTATGCATTATTTGCAAACACAACATCAATTTCCATAATGGATTTCAGCCCCCATGGACTTTGGAATCAGCTGTAGAAGTTTCTAGAGCCATGTCACATGGCTGTTGTGAGACAAATGTGTTTCTTTTAGAATTTGCACCACTTGAAAGCTTGTGCTGAGACTCTGAGAGGTAGTGCAGTGAGTGTGACCTGCCGGAGGCTTCCTGAGATCTCAGGTTTACCTGTCTAATTGTGCATCATCTTTCACCTCCATTTGCTGTACCTCAGCAGCTCCATCTATGAAGATGACGTGGCCATGGTAGAAGGCCCACAGGAGTTCTGGTGAAGGTGGGATGGATTTATGCCTGGCTTACAGTAGGGTTCAATAACTTAAGGTATAATTCTTATGAGGTAAAAGCTTTCTGTTTTCAATTTTGTTCATTGATGACATATTAAATTAAATTTAAATTTCCTGGTGGTGGTAACTGTCCATCGGCATTGAGACAGTGTTATTTAGTAGAAAATTTTGGACACTATAGTTGTACAGACATGAGCTAGAATTTCAGGTCCATTGTATGATAGCACTATGATTTTTGGCAATGACACAGAAAACCAAGAATTGAAATACTGTCGATGAACACATCTGAACTAAAAACCCAGCCAAGAAAACAAACAATGCCATGATCTACAGTGAGCACAGTTGTTGTAATAGGAGCGGTGGGGCTGTGTCCTGCCACCCAGCTAGCTTTACCCAAAATAATTACACGGACACTGTATTCTTTTAATCACTCCTTGGCCCATTTCTATCTAGCCTCTTCTAGGCTAACTCTCGCACCTGGACTAGCCCATTTCTAATCATCTGTGTGTAGCACCCCAAGGTGCGCTTACCGGTCTTACCGGGAAGATTCTAGCCTATGTCCATCCTGGGTCGGAGCTTCATCGCGTGTGTCTCAGAGAGCAAAGCTATACCCGCGTCCGCCCAGGAGCCGGGAGCATGGCGTCTCTGTTCCAGACAGCAGAGCTGTCGAGTCTGAGCTCACTTCCTCTTCCTCCCAGCATTCTGTTCTGTTTACTCCACCCACCTATATTCTAAGCTATGAGCCCAAGCAGTTTGTTTATTATTTATCCAATGAAATCAACAGATTGACACTCCCACACACAGTAAGGATCCCTACTGGAACAAGAAAGCAAAGTCAATTATATTACACAGTACATATCTTTCAATCTGGCAGACCCAATCTCTCGCCCGTTTATCGGAGTAGAACACATCTAGCAAATATGAAGCCCTTCAAGGTCTCCACACCTCAGAGTCTCTGCATCAGCCCTAAGTGAAGTCCATGCTCTGCACTGTAGCGGGTTCTTGGCAAGTGTCTCCGAGGAGATGGCTAAACATTTGTAGCCAAGTACTTTAAATACAGCATCACAGTTAGGCTTAAAGAATCCAGGGCTATAAAATTCCATGACGTTCATATCTAGGCTGACAAGGCAGTGTTCCACCTCTTGCTAATGGAAAAATTCTGCAGAACAGCTGTTTTCTTCAGGACTGATCATGATCAAGGATGATACCTACCATATCTCAAAGAAGATACCTGCTGTTAGAGTGTGAAAACTATTGGACGTATCACTCAGATCTGGATTGGTTTTCTTTTTTCATTTCTGGAGTTTAGTGACTCCATTCCTCCTTTCATCACAAAGAAAAAAAATGAAAAGTTTGGAAAAATCATCTAAGTAACTTGTCTGAATTGATTCTTCTATAGATTAGGTAGACTTTACAGAGCAGAGGGCAGAACCAAAATTTTAAGTGCCACGAAATATATTTATTCAAAGAAATCGTTCAGATTTTGCATCATCTTTAAGGAAGTCTTGAGAATTTGGCAAGACTGGAACCCAGTCTTGGTTTCTCCTTTTCTGGGACCCCCCCTCTTTTTTTAATTTTGCCGAGCCTTTTGACATCTCCTGGCATGATGTCAAGTCTCCACCTCCTCCCCAGTGACTGTGTTTGAAGTCTTCCAGGTCCTTTCCTGCATGAACTGTCTTACACATCCTACCAGTGTCCTAAGGATGTTTTATTTTCTCAATTACACAGATAAGAAAAACTGCACGGGGAGACAAATACCTCGGTCAAGTTCATCCACTCATCTAGAGTCTTGGCCACTTCTGTTTACAGCAGAGAGGGAAAGTTTCAAATCATAGTTGAACAACATCCAATTTCCCAGAAGACTGTGTTTTCTTAAACTCTCATGCAATTTTTTCTCTCTGCTTGCTCAGCAAATTCTTCTCTCTGATGCTTTTATTTTGTTTTGAAGAAACTTGTATTCAGTTAGAATTTTTATTGCCAAAACATAATCTATCTGAATGGGGATTGGCTCAGAACAGGAAAGGTACACTCACAGTTCTTAGGGTATGCTGCACAAATCTGATTATTTTTTTCATGAATTTTTGTTAGAGTCAGTTAATCACACTTCACAAAAATTTTTTATAAGATATAAAATTAAGTCTTATTCCAATTTATGTTATTTGCACAGTGATTACTAATTTATAAAATGCCTGCAATTTGTTTTTTTCCTCCTCTTTAATTATTAAGACCTCACGTGTTCTAAGAAAGTACCCCAGCACTGAGCTATATCCTACCTAGGTTTTTTTTTTTATTTTATAGTTTGAGGCACGATCTCGCTAAGCTGCCTTTGAACTCTGCTGCAAAAGCAAACCTTGAATGTGAGATTTTCCTGCCTCTACCTCCCAAGTAACTGAGGTTTCAGGCCTTTGCCCACCAGACCCATTATGGAATAACATTTTTTTTTCAACCAGAGTTGTCTGCCTAGAGCTATCTGGCAAGGTCTAGTGATATTTTTATTGCTACAACTCAGGGGCTACACTGATAATCAAGTGAGCAAAGATTAGGGCCTCTGATAAACATCCTAGAATGCAGAGAGTGGTCCTCACAACAGAGTTACCAAGCCTTGAAAATAAAGACTACAAAGGTTAAAAAATAAGACTGGAAAAATGAATAAGGCGATAGTGATTATAAATGTTTCTGTCAAGGGAAAGTGAATATATGTAAACAGAGGGAGCTAGAACTAAAAAGAACTACTTTCCCCCATTTGATTAGCATTTATTAACTGTACAAGCTAAGATGTCATTATGACATTTCATACATGTATATGTAGTATTTTGAGTGGTGGGGCTGCGTCCCCAGCACCCCGGCCGCCTGGCTAGCTTATGCCCCCAAATAACAACACACAAACTGTATTCTTTTAAACGCTGCTTGGCCCATTATATCTAGCCTCTTCTTGGCTAACTCTCGCACCTGGACTAGCCCATTTCTAATCATGTGTGTAGCACCCCAAGGTGTGCTTACTGGGAAGATTCTAGCCTACGTCCATCCTGGGTCGGAGCTTCATTGGAGCTTCATCGCGTGTGTCTGCCTGGGAGCGGGGAGCATGGCGTCTCTGAGCTCACTTCCTCTTCCTCCCAGCATTCTGTTCTGTTTACTCCTCCCACCTATGTTTTAACCTATCAGGGCCAAGCAGTTTCTTTATTGCTTAACCAATGAAATCAACAGATTGATATATGACACTCCCACATCATGTATACAATTCGCTTTGATCATCTTCAGCCTTGTATTATCATATCCTGCTCCTACTGTCCCCTTCCTCTACCTCCAAGGCATCCTTCCACTTTCATGGATTATCTCTATTGTTTTGATTTTCAAATATTATTATTATGTATATATACATATATATATGCATATAAAAATATAAATGCAACTCGTTGAGTCAGTTTAGGGTTGCACATACGTATGTGATTTTAGTGCTGATGACTTACTCTTGGATAACCAATTAGGCCGCTCAGCCATGGAGAGGATCGATTCTCTCCCTCTTTTTAGTAGCCGTTATCATCTATAGCTCTTTATCTAGGCGTGGGACCTTCAGAGATTTCCTTTACCCACATTGCCACATCCACTGGTATTGTCATTGCTCAGGTCTTGTTTAAGTAACCAGATTTTTGAGATTTCATAGGTCCTGCTTCCCTGGCCTATATAGAAGACAGTCTCAGAACTACTTTTAGATCAATAAGTGTGCTGTGGGGAATCATAGTGACAGAAAAATTTAATGGGAAGAGTTGGAACCTAAATGTAATTTTTCTTATTTGAAATTCAATGTATTTCCCCTTATAGACCAACATCTAATTCAGTCCTTTGGCTGAGGCTGCATCAAGGGTCCCCTGCTGATCAGGCTTCACAGTTCTCACTTTCCTCATTCTCAGGTTTTGTTCATTTGCTTATATGGCTGTTGAAATCCAAGTATAAGGTTAACATGTATCTGATATGCTTCAAATCTTGTCCACATGGCTGTTAGCTCAATATTAGTCCCATTTGACCAGATCATATTTAACACATTTTCATAATAAAGGAAAATCAAGTAATTTATTCCACGAAATTTTCTCTTATCTTGTCAGTTCGTTTTGATTTTTAATGTTTATCTTATAGAGGATTTTGTCCATAGGATTTACCGGAACAAAAGAAACCTAAGAAAGTGTATTTCATGTTGTCTTCCCACTGTGCGCAGAGTCTATCATAGTAGCAGGGTTACTGCTGTTCAAAACACTTAATGATGAAATATGCACACACCCATATGCATTTGCTGGCCTTCAGACTCAGAAGGGAAAGCTACCTTTTCTTGGGGTGGGGGAAGGGAAGGCAATAGAGGAGAATAAAAAAGAATGTAAACCCTAACATGAATATAACACAACACAATAAATCACATTATCTCTTTATTCACTATTTAGCAATTTTTTTTGAGAATATGTTTTGAACCTATTCATCCTCCCACCTCATCTTAGATCCACTCCTTTGCCTACCCACCCAACTTTGTGTCTTTTAAAAAAAAATTCATCCCTTAGGTCATTAATTTTGTTTATTCATTTATTTTTACGAAGGTGGGTATTTTACCTGCCTGCATGTCTGTATACCATGTGCATTCGGTATCCATGGAATCATGTATATTTAGTGTCCAGAAGGCCAGAAGAGGGTGTCAGGACCCCTGCCTGGTATTGGAATAGGAGACAGTTGTGAGCCGGCCACTGTGTAGGTGCCGAAAATAGGCCCCAGGTCCTCTGGAAGAGTAGCTAGTGCTCTTAACCACTGAGCCATCTCTCCAGACCCAACTCACCGTTAATTCTGGACTGTACCCCAGTGATCACGCTCTGTTGAAATTGTTATTGTTGTTTGGTACAGTTACTTTCCCTGCTTCCTTTTAAAAGCTACTCTTTGCCTTCTTTGCTAATGGTAAAACCATCCTGACTTTTCTTTTTTTTCCATCCATTTAGGAGTAACTGCATAGCAATGTTACATTTGTCTCCTATTTGGAAGCAAAGCTCAAATGGCCCAAACCATAGGGTTGTGTAGAATGAAAGCAGCGCCCATGAGGGCTGGAAGGCCTTCACTTCCAGCGTTCTACTGAAGGATCAGCATTCTGAGGACAGCAGGATGATGGGTGAACATGCTGCCTGTGAGGCTTCATGTGGGGGCATACACAATACTTTCCTTTCATGCAGAACAAACTATTAGTTCTTTTTTTTTTTTTTTCGAGACAGGGTTTCTCTGTGGTTTTGAGCCTGTCCTGGAATTAGCTCTTGTAGACCAGGCTGGTCTCGAACTCACAGAGATCCACCTGCCTCTGCCTCCCAAGTGCTGGGATTAAAGGCGTGCACCACCACCACCTAGCTTATCTTTAGTTCTTATTCTTCATAAGCATCCTTTTGTTTTCTCCAAATCCCTCGCTAGATTTTTTTCCTCCTCTAACAATCCTTAGAGTACTGTCCTTTTCTCAGTCAAAGAGCCTGGTTCTAATCCAGATACTCTTGGGGCTTATGAGCACTGGCTATTCTTCCAAAGGACCTGGGTTCAATTCCCAGCACCCACATAGTTCACAGCTGTCTGTTACTCCAGTTCCACGAGACCTGATACCCTCTTCTGGCCTCCATTGGTACTGCCTGCATACAGTCTAGAGTCACGCATGCAGGCAAAATATCCCCACATATAAAAATGAATTAAAAAAAAAAAAGCTTAAAAAGAAAATGGCTAATAGTGGCATGAATACAAAAAGTGTTTCCAAGGTTGTCTTCACCTTGTCCCTCAATGTTAGATTTTTCTAAAACTCTTTGTACAGTCTGCATCATTTGCTGACTCAGACTGGGAAACACAGATGGGCAAAATCATCGCTCACATCGACTTGGTAGGAAAGAAATGTCCCTGGATTGGAGTTGGTGTAGAGGCTGAGGTATTGAGCTAGGACCTAGTCTTGGAAATCTAGAGGTCTGGTGACTTTTGTAACTGACTAGAACCAGCTTTGACAACCTGGTGCTACTCTAGGTGACCATCTTGGATGTTCCTATGACATCATTCAGCAATGCCCTTTAATTCAGGCAGCATTTTGTGTGGTGACTGCTAGGGATTTGTGTCTGGCGGTAATTCTCAAATTTGGCCAGGTTAGACACTTAGGATTTTCTGACTCAGCAATTTTCAAATTTCACAACCTGACAGTTTTCAAATAATCTTCTTATTTAGTTGAAGAGTAAACTAATGTCCAAGTGTCTTGAGTGACTGGCTGAAGTTCTGACCAGATGTAGAGAGCAGAGCATTATAAGACCAGCCTTCTGAAACCCAGCAGCCTGGCTGTTCCCTCTCTCTGATAGTCTTGCCCGTCTCACATAGACTGGGTGTCTGAGCCCTTCACTCTGGAAGGGGTCCCCACCCCAGCCATGTGTGCCTGCACTCATCCACCCCCCTTTTCAGACACAGGATTTGTTTCAGAAAATCCTTGTTCCCTGGAATCTACCCAACCAAGCTCTCCAAACTACTTCCTGAAGAGATGCCATTAATCTCTCAAATCCTTTAATCGCAGGACTGCAGGAGAGGCTCAGCGAGTCCACCCTTCACTGTGACTCCACAGGGCCCACCAGAGGCTATGGAAAGGTTCAAGATCACAGAAGGATGGCCTTTTCTCTGGCCACGTCTCTGCTTTTGCTCTAAAAGTAAAGCCATCAATGGGGTCTCCGCAGGTATGGGTTTGTGGAATCCAGCAGAGGTCTCCGGGACTCCCTGGAGGGCAGAGGTCAAATACTATGTATTTGGCATTTAGGCCATTCTCTCACTCCCATTGTCTCATTTAAACATCCCAACGAAACCTGCCTCAGCTGTTATTATCATCTTTGGTTTTCAGAGAGGGAGACTGTAGGTAGCTCAAGGTGAGTGAATGACTTCTCCAAGGCAAAGAGGCCCGAATTTAAGTCAACACGATTTAGACTGTGTCTAACAGAGACCATACAGCCTCCTCCATGCCACCACGTCAAATGAAGCCCCCAGGCCAGTGTCACAATATAGGAGTCCTGCTTTGCTACTGGGAAAGGGACCCTGAGTCACATGATGTTGAAGATTGAGCAGCACTTAGCCAGCATCTGTGGGTGAACAAATAAAATCATTTTCCCCTTTGCTGCATTCTACAGCAGTGTTTGCAGACAGCATGTGCAAACACTTGGAAGAGGAGTTTTTACTGTAATGACAGGTGCACAGAACATACTACTTGAATAGATTGAGTAGAGGCCAATGGTCCTACAGTTTATATGACTACCTTTTGTGATAAGGAATCTTCTAGTCTCAAACGTCAACAGTGGTAAGGATGAAGGACTCTAGTGAAGGAGAAGCTAGCCAGGCGAATGGCTGACATTCATAGTTCATAATGTAGCATCTGCTTTAGGAAGTTTCCCAGAGTTAGAATCCTCTTTGGCTTTAGACCTCTGACACATAGGCCTTTTGTCTATATCCAGGCTATTTGTCTGTGTTTACCCAAGTCCATGCACATGGACAGGTTCCGGGTCTGCTGAGCCTAACTCCCAGAAGACTAGAGGATGAAGAACTGGCTCTTCTGTTTAGGGGTCCTTGCTCTGAGGATGGCCCTGATTTACTGCTATATTCTGGACAGTGCTTTGCTATACGCCATCAGGTTACAAGAAAGCAAAATAGAACCCATGGATTTGGTGAGGGCTAAAGGCAGGCAGTGAAGAGGAAAACTCAAGGCTCGCTGCCTAAGTGGGGATGCTGGCTTTTATCTGATTAGCTTAAGACAGGCTAGTCCATCTCTCTAAGGTTCACTGTTCTCTGGGGCTCACTTGCCTTGCCTTTTTATTTGTAATAGAGGAATGATGATGACATTCATTTCCCTGAGTTCCTAGGTAACTTACATGAGTGAATATCTCTAATATTTGCCAGACAGTATATGAAGCAGAGCTTTACTTAATAACTTGCCCCCCCAAAAAAAAACTGGTTGTAATCATGCAAACTCATTCCAATAAGTCAGGATACATGCATATGAGTCAGATAAGTAATTTGATAAATTCTTGCATCTACATGGAGGATTCAATGACTATATTGGTACAATCAGTCCCAACTAAACTACCTTGTAGAACACAGTGGTGGGTGGTGTAAATGGGTGAAATGGTTGGCAAAATGCCACGGGAAAGTAATGTAGTTGAGGAGTAGTGTTTTTTCTTTTTTGCCTAAATAAGTTTTAAAAATTAGAATCTTATACTTCCTTCCAATGCACACGCACACACATGTCCATGACCCCCGTTTCTCTCTCTCTCTCTCTCTCTCTCTCTCTCTCTCTCTCTCTCTCTCTCTCACACACACACACACACACACACACACACACACACGTGTGGGCATTATAAATGTAAAAGGTAAGGTAATACTTGGTAAGCCAAATGATTGCTTGGTAATCCAAATTAGTATTCCTGAGCTTCTATGTGACGGTGGACTCAGGATCCCTGGCACAAGCCATCACTGCAAGGCCACAGGAGGCCAATAGCTGAGAAACTCTAGGACATTTTGCAAGAACTAAAGGATGTGAAGGCAGAGAGGGTCCCCTCGGCACACATAGTTTATTCATGTGTCTTTAAATAATATTACACTTTTGTTGTAGTTACTTAATGTTATTTTGTGACCATTTCCTCGTAGCTTTAGAAAACTACATAAAATGCTGAGAAGCGTGCCTATATCTGATGGCATGTGCCTATAATTCCCGCACTTGGGAAGCTGAGGATTTCAAGTTCAAGCTTAGCTTGTGCTACATAGGGAGACCTTTTCTCAACAACAAAACAACAAACCAATAAAACCATCGTGGTTGCTGCATAGCCTTCCATGAGAGTCGCCTGGCATCATCCTCACCGGGTTGGGTTTCTTCTAAATTGTGACAGTGTGAGCCACTCAATCTACATCCCAGGGAGTCATTTCTATTGGTCTTTCTGGACCCCTGGGGAGTGTGCAGCAGGACCTGGCTAGCATCCCCTGCACAGTGAGGACCAGGCTACAAGCCTGGCCCATGTGACAGCCACCTTTACCTGAGGTCACCATGTGCCTGCCCACTGTAACCAGCAGAAGAAGCCACCTTCCAGTCTCCCTCCAAACCGGCCCTCTAGAGGGACTTGGTGAGGACCAAGAAAACACTCTTACACACGCTTGGGAAGAATGCACACGTGCTGGTGTGCACGTGCACACGCGCGAGCACACACCCATGCGTACCAAAATCCCGGTTAAAGTAATGAGATGATTTGCGAATAAACCTACCACTATTAGAAGTATGTTTCCACGGCCCAATCAAAACAGCTAATTAGTCGGTAGACTCCTACCACACGCACAGAATATCTGCTAACTGCACACGGGATAGAACACATCACCTGTGAACGGATGCGAGGTAATTATCAGGTTTCTAGTCTATTTAATACAACACATTTCATCACCGCTGGGGTGCATGGGAACTCGACTGCCAGCCCTTGGCATGTCATTTGGCCATATAGTAGTTATCATGGCTGATCCTGCCCTGCCCTGCCCTGCCCTTGAAATGCTTGTCCTTGCTTCCGTCTGTCCGTCCATCCCCAGCCAGGCAACCTGAGAGCATCTTCGCCAGGCTTTACCCTGTTCTCTTGGAGTCTACTTACCTACAAAAGCCACGGTGACCTTTGAAAACATCGTTGTCATCACGTGGCAACTGGACTCACCTGACAACCTCTCTGTGACTTACACAGTGTCCTCCATGATATGGGCCAGCAGCCCTCTGACGTCATCACCCAACCCATTTCTCTGGTTCCTCCCTCTGCTCTGAACACCTGCCTCGGGGCCTTTGCACAGATACACTGTCCCCCGTTTCTTCTCAGTTGGGTCCTTCCAAACGTCACTACAAATCACTGCAACTGTTACCACACGGTCCTTTCCAGCCAGTCCCGTCGCTCTCTATGACATCATCTTCACTTACTTCTTCAGAAAGTTCTTTTTACTAACATTCTTATAACACTGAAAGTCGTTTTATTTTATAACGCTTATTTTCCAGAGATAGACACTTGTTGTGTCCCGAGAGTGGCTGCTTGCTTGAAGTCTATTTCTGATCAGGTGTTTGTAGTATTAGTTGACTGACTAGCAACTGTGTTTTTAAAGACAGGCCTTACTATGTAGGTCAGCTGAGGAGCAAAGTCAGCTTCCTGAGTGCGGTAGGAATTCCTACTGCCAGGAGCCTTAGTTATCAGACCACTTGGGCGTGACCTCTTCTACTATTTATGCTGATGTAAAGCGCACATCCGGCCTCTTTTCCAGCTGCAGGGTTCGGGGTTCTCTGTTCCAGCAGAGGATTGTGACTTGTGAGTCTACCCCTAAATAAATAACTCTCTATTATTCTCAATTCTGAGCTAGCGTGGGATTTCTTTTAAACATCCTTCTTCATGCAAGTGTAGCTGTGGTTGGCTTTTCAGAGTTGACTTAAAAAACACATACATATACACATAGACACACACACACAGACACACACACACACCAAGTTGGTTGTGGAGCAATGGCTCAGCAGTTAAGAGTATGTAATACTCTTCCAGAGGACCCAGGTTCAGTTCCCAGCACCCACATGGCAGCTCACAACCATCTGTAACTCCATTTCCAGGGAATCCTAAGCCCTCTTCTGGCCTCCCTGGGCACCAGCTACTCACATGGTGCATTCAGATAAAATACCCATATGCACAAAAATAAAAATAAATAAACAAATAAATCTGAGAAGAGGAGGAGAGAGAGAGACACCCTCTTATTCCACTCTGCTCCATGTCCTCCTCCGATAAATTGTCACTGTGCCAGTGGCTTCTGAAGCCTCCCCATGCTCTGTGCCAACCAAGCTGCCCCTTAGAGGATGCAAGCCCTGCCACACAGCTGTCCACAACAGTCTGTAACTCCAGTTCCGGGGTCGCTGACGCTCTCTTCTGCCCTTTTAGGCAGGCATGTGATGAACATACACTCAGGCACATAAAATCACACACATACACACACGCGCG
>NC_022014.1:51287219-51338888 GCF_000317375.1 Microtus ochrogaster | reverse complement strand
TTGTTGAGATTAATTCACATACAGAAGGTTGAAAGAGAGAGAGAGAGAGAGAGAGAGAGAGAGAGAGAGAGAGAGAGAGAGAGAGACTTTTTCAACTTCCCTAGGCTTAGAATGCCTATGCCAAAATTTTTATTATGTGTAATTGTTGAGATTAATTCACATACAGAAGGTTGAAATGATTCCTTGGCCTCCATAAATGAGAGATCCAATTTTTCTTACAATGTAATCTTTCACTGTGCCCTAACCATGCTAGTGTATTCCGGAGGCAAGATTCCATACGTTTTCTTAAAAATATTTCAACAAAAATGATAGAATCCCCCTTGATTTTATTAGAAAATGTACCCTATTGTTGGAGTGCCTAGCTGAGATGAACGCTCTAAGAGGTGCCTTTGGTATGGTAGAGCTACCCTATTTCTGGTCATAACAAGCTTCGAAAAATACTTATCAATATAATACTATGCTCAGGGACGTGAACTCTAGAGCCAGGGGTTTAGAGTTAAGAGTCCTAACCACATCTAACGCTTTGAACAACTTAGAAATCACTCAGAGTTTGTTTCCTTTCCTAATGATGGCCTGACATTGAATCATATTTTGAGAGTGCTATGCACATAAGAGAGAAAGGAACTAGCCACTGAAGGCTCCATGATGCTCACATGTTCTATGATCTCACACTTTTGTATTATGATTGAGTAAGAGAAAGCTTGGATAGGTCCAACTTTATTTCCCCCTCAGCACATCTAGTCAAAAAGACTGTGGTTTTAATTACTTCTTTTGTTTCCTTTCATATAAAATGCATGTTTTGAAAGACACTAGAGTTAGTATTCACATAACGAAGAAAACATAATGGTGAAGAGTTTGAGGGTCACCTCTTCCCTTTACCCTGCAGCTTCAAAAAGAACACCATGGTGGTTTGAATGAGAACTGTCCTCCATGGGCTCAGGTATGGGAGTACATGGTTGCCAGTTGATGGTGCTCTGTAAGGAGGTTTAGGTGGTGCAGCCCGGCTGGAGGAAACACATAACTGGAAGGGAGGGCTTAGAGATTATATAGCCTCACATTCCTTCCCATTTCCTTTCTCCACTGCTTGCTTGATTTTGAAGATGCGAGTGCTCAAGTTCCTGCTCCCACTGCCATGCCTGCTGATTGCAGCCATGCTTCTCCACCATAAGGGACACATATTCTTCTGGAACTGTAAATCCCCAGACCTTTCTAGAAGTGGTTTCTGGTTCTGTGTTTTTATTACAGCAATAGGAAAGTAACAAATACAACCACCATCTCTATAAAAGCTAGAGAGTGAGATCGATCCACATGATATGGGTAGACTCTTGCTTGGAGTTTAGAAGGATCACGTGGTACTTTTCCAGAGTTTCCCTGAAGTTCCTACCAAGGCCCACTAAACAATGCCTTGATTTTTTTTTTTAAATCCATTTTATACTTTCCCATAAGACATCAACTCTTGAGTGCAATATTTGAAGCAGCTGCTATCTGCAATCTAACTCAAATTAAATTTCATTTAGGAATTACTAAGAAAAGAATTAAAAGAACAGAGGCATTTTGACTAAGGGGTAGTTGTGAAACTGGGTTATGGTAAGACAGTACAAAAGAGGACATTCCTTTGTCCTCCAATTCTCTCCTTAGCTTTTCCACCAATGGAACAGTCACATTCACCACATGCTTCATGGCATACAATGGCAACATTTAACTCAGTGCCAATACTCGAGACAGAGACAGACCAAAGATAAAAATAATCTCAGACAGAGGTTTCTCTTAAGTGTTATCTACCAGGTGATACAGGGCAGGAAGAAATGGAGGCATCTTAATTTACATTAAGCACAGAAACTTAATTAAGTCCACAAACACTAAGTTCTATAAGATACTAGAAGGGGGCGCAATTATTGAGCTCTGGGGGTAGCGTCCATGAGCTGTGATGACAGACAGCAGACTTAGATTTTCATATATTCTAAAAAAACAGATTCAACTAAGGAAAATATTAAAGGAAAGAAAACAAACAAAAAGTTCAGAGAAACAAAGAACATAGAACTCTAAATTCCCATCCTTTCCTGATTACCTATGATACCATAACAATATGGCTGACTGCCTAAACTAGACCTGAATAATGACAACATTAATAGACAGGCATGCTATTATGAAAACAGGCGATATCCAGAGGCCCCAACTGTAAACAACTGATAAGTTAAGAAGAGAAATAGTCTCTCCCCTGGGTTGAGACCACCCTGCCACAGCCTGTGTATGGTGCCAAGTGTTCAGCCCTAAAACCATGTACATACTAGCAGGTAGAATTTGTATATTCATTTACACTTAGACACACACACACACACACATACACGCACACACACACACACACACCTGTGTTTGTGTGCGTGTGTGTGTGAGTGTAAGAATAATTTTTGTAGACACTTTTAGCTTATGAGAAGACCAAGAAAGATTTGTCATTAGCAAAAATGCCGTCTGAAAGCATCATAGCCACAGAAGGCTTGGCTCAAAGGGGAAAAAGCATCACCTTCTGTTCAATTAACCCTCAGAAGAAGAAAAGTCAATGTACCTCACACAGGCTTCATTAAATCCAGCCTGGGATCTAGACAAATGCTCCTTGTGGGAAATGTCACTGCATAGGGCTATGATGGTTACTTAAAACTGCCAAGTTAACACAATCTATAACCACATGGAAAGAATGTTCCAGCTGAGCAATCCCTAAGATCAGCTTGTCCTGGGTGTGTCTGTTGGGGAATTGTCTTTATAGTTAATTAATATGGGAAGACTCGATCCGTTTTGGGCACCACCAAAATGGAATTCCTTTGGCTGGGAGTCCTCACATATATAAGACAGGGAAAGCTAGGTGAAAGCAGAGACACACTTAACATCTTTTTTACATTTGACTGTGGATGTGGTGGACTTATAGAAGGTAAGTACCTTTGTAGAATAGCATATGAATCAGCTTGCCCAAGAACAGCATGCCTTCCTTGCTGTTTTGCATAGGAACAGCATTGTAATTCTAGAACCAGGAATCTCCAAAGAGATTCTTTCTGAAGGAAAGCAGGCAGTATAACTGGCTCTGTGGGCTACAAGTCTGCTGTCCACTGCCTCCTATGAGTCTAAAGCTAGCAACTTGCAAGTCAGAGGCTGACGGAAGCAGAGTCTGATGGGTCCAGTTGCTGTTGTGAGTAGATGCCTTCCTTTAAGTTTTGGAGCTACCAAGGTAAGACTATATCCCAGAAAGTACACCAAAGGGGGTTTGGAACACGGGTCTTAGGTAAGACATATACAATTTGTGAATGGAGTTTGCATTTTGTTCCTTGTAGTACCCCCACGTTGATCATACCTCTAATGGAGTAGAACATTGATTTTCATGGAAATATGGACAAGAAGGTCATTCCCCCCCCAAAAAAAAACCTCCTACACTGACAAAATAGTGAGATCCCAAATAAAATCTCAGTTTAATGATGCTGTGTGTTGGAGGTTTTTAACAGACTAATTAATTAGGCATCTGCTTGACACTGACTGCCAGGTGTTGTGATGGGCAGCTGAACACAAAAGGAAGTCCTACCCTAGGACCCAAGTCCACAAAGTGGTTACCGTCAAGGCAGGTGCAGTAGATACTTCCCTGATATGAGCTGTTCTTTAAGCAGATCAACACCAAATAGGAAACATGGCCCCAGATTCGTGCAGCTCTGGATCTGAAGTCTACCTCTTCCATACATTCACTAGGCATAGCGTGTACCTTGCTTTTCTTTATCCACTGAAACAGTGTGATCTGCCTTATAACTGGGGACTTACAGAAAGCATACACAATGATTTCAGTCACTACCATAAGATTTCAAAAATCAGTAGAAGAAATGATCAGTAGGATGGGGAGATGTTTAGGTTGTTAACATGTTGGCACAGGAAATTAATATTATCATTAACTACCCCTTAATAAAAGTTAAAATGAAAAACTATTTAGCAGAGATTATTCATTATCTCTTAGTAGCCTCTATCATTTGATTCATCTTATATTATATAAAACTCCCCTTCAACTTTTTTTTTATTTTCTGTACTATTATTGTATAAATAATAAGTACCGCCTAATCTAGGACTTAATCATCTCATTACTTTTGTGTTAATTGTCTTCTTACAACAAGGCTTATCTCCCAAATTATGTTGCATAGCTCACTGAAGACAGCACAGACGGTATAGTTTTGGGATATTTTCTTGCATGTTTTAAGTTGTGAATAAATATTGACAAAACTGAATAGGAAGGATTTGAGTTTTCAAATTTATCAATGTATAAAGCTGTAGTCTGTTTTGAACTCTGACCATATAAGGATAAGCCCCAACATTCATAGGCCATTCTTTCTAGTGTTTTCTGAAAATGAAGAAGAGTTTGTAGCCAAATCAGAAATGCAGTGGGAAACCTGACAGCCACCTTCTGTCATACAAGAATCTTCCTTCGGCTTTTGAGTAGGTCTCAGCAATGCCCAGGGCAGGCAGGGGAAGAGGACAGACTCCTCGGAACAATTCGTAACTTGCATTTCAACATGGAATCTCATGGAGTTTGCCTGTGGCATTTTGAAAAGAATTTCATTAAATGTTGCTAACATGTCATAAGCTCCTTTAAATGGAAGGGTAATGGCTCATAACATTTGTAAGCTTTTTAATTTCATGGAATATGAGCAGCATAATCAGGACCTATTAAAGTCAATCAGCTGTGCCAAGTGGGGCTACCTACCTTTGCTTTGTTTCTCTTTTCCTTGTGGGTGTACCCTGGGAACCAACGGGTAGCAAGCCCCAGTAACATTCTTTAAGGTTCACACTGGCGTGTCGCATTCTGAATAACTTTCAATGAAACCATTGTGGCTCTATTTGCATACATGGGTTGAACAGACACCTCCGGGAAATGACTCTCTCTGGAAAAGAGAGATTTCTCTTTGCATTTGCTTCAGCTCAGAAGGCAGAATCTTGAGAGAATTCAAAATCAGCCATCTGACCATGGTAACTGGAATTAGTAAATGGATATAAACATAAGCAAGATTCATGTCTCCTGCAACCCAGAAAAGGCCATCTACTGGTGTATCAAGTCCTGTTCTGTGATTCTTGTCTACCGTCTAGCCTTAACTTATAACAGTGGCCACTTTAATACCAGGTTAAGCAGCAGGTATGGTGATAGGCAAAGTGCTAAATTTATTGATTTGGGTTTCACAGAAAAAAAAAAAAAACAGTGTTTGGAATGACAAGTGTTAAGATGTCAAACCACATGCCGGAAGTTACAAAGCTAGAAATGGGCAAAGCCACCCTTCAGATCAGTTTCCATCTGGCCCTAAATCACATGCACGGTGCTTTTGTGTTATACTTTTTTACACATGCCTTGTTGCTAGTGTTCCCAGAGGAATGGAAATACCTCAAGAGCATTTCCACACAGGGAATAGAAGTATCATTTTAGCATGGCTGAAAGCTATAAACAGAGGGAACAGATATCACAGTCAAGGGAGAAAATAAACATCACAATTTGAAAGGTAGAGCTGAGTATAGTGAGTCAGAAAATGGCAAAACCACAAGCACTTGACAATATGGAAAGAAGGCAGACAACAGATGAGGACCTGAGCAAGCGATAGGCACCTGCGATGGTTAGACCTCCATGGCCGGCTTTACTGGACGTGGGGTCACCTAAAATGCACCACTGGATGCGTCTGTAAGAATGCTTCTCGAGAGCTTTAACTGACCTGCAGAGCACCAACCCTCAATATAAGGTTCAATCCTATGGACTGGGCTCCTGACCCAAATAAAAGGGGAAAGAGGAAAAGGTACGAGACCAACACTCTTCTCTCTCCTTTTCATGGATGTAAGCTAGCCAACTGCCTTGCATTCCTGATACCATGTATTCCCTGCCTTGTTGGACTATATCCCCATAAAATATGAGCAAAATAAACTTTTTTCTTCCTGAATTTGCTTGTGTTGGGCTTTTTCACAGCAATGGGAAATGCAAGTAGCACAATGCCCAACACTGGGAACACACAGAAGGAAGGACTTTTAATTCTGTTTAGTTCCAACTGTGTATTATAGCCACACATTGGTGTGGGAGGTCCTTCTCTTTATGTGTTGCTTTCATTGATTAATGAATAAAAAAAAACTGGCTTGGCCTATAGCAAGGTAGAAGGAAGGCAGAGTCATGGAGAAGCCATGTATCCGCCACCAGAGACAGATGTGCTGAAAACTTTGCTGGTAGGCCATGACCTCATGGTGATGCACAGATTAATGGAGATGGGTTAAATTAATATGTAATAGTTAGTCAATAAGAAGCTAGAGCTAATGGGCCAGGGAGTGATTTAAATAATATAGTTTCTGCGTGATTATTTCAGGGCTAAGCAGCTGGGAACCAACAAGCAGCCCCCTCCTACAGCACATCTGAGGACTCCACAGTTCAGGAATGTGCCTGTTGAGGGAAGCCGCTAGTTAGTTCCCAGCTGCTCAGCCCTGAAAGAACCACACAGAAACTATTAATTAAATCGCTGCTTGGCCCATTAGCTCTGTCTTCTTATTGGCTAACTCGTAAATTAATTTAACCCATTTCTATTAATCTGTATATTGCCACGTGACAGTGGCTTACTGGCTATACTGCTTTTGGCATGTCTGACTCTGGCAGTGGCTCCATAGTGTCTTTCTAGCTCCGCCTTCCTCCTCCTATGCTATAGGCCAAGCCAGTTTCTTTATTCATTAACCAATAAAAGCAACACATGTATAGAAGGACCTCCCATACCATTTTCTCTTTTCTCTTTTAAGATGAGTATGTAAATCTTCACAAGATAAGCATAAAAACTGAATATCCAAACTGAAACTTCACAACAACATGCATACAGATACACTTTATACCCTTGGTTACAATTTATACAAGTCCTTGGAGGGACAATAGCTATTTCTCAATCTGCCAGTAATGACCAGACTCTGAAAATATTAATAGCACTATAGTCTCAGGTATATATACTCATTCTCATATAAAATATATGGATTTTTTTTTTTTTTTGCTTTTTCGAGACAGGGTTTCTCTGTGGTTTTGGAGCCTGTCCTGGAACTAGCTCTTGTAGACCAGGCTGGTCTCGAACTCACAGAGATCTGCCTGCCTCTGCCTCCCAAGTGCTGGGATTAAAGGCGTGCGCCACCACCGTCCGGCTAATATATGGATTTTTAATAAAAAGAGTAAAACAATTATATCCAAGAATATTTACTGTATATGTAGGGGTGCTGTGGGATTATTTGTGTTGAAAAGAATCAAGAAACAGGGTTGGAGAGATGGCTCACGGGTTAAAGGCAGAGTACTGAGTTCAGTTTCCAGTACCCAAGCCAGGTCATGGCCACCTGTAACTCCATCTCCAGAGAATCTGGTACCCACTTCTGGCTTCCATGAGCACCCACACTCACATGCACACACACACACACACATACACACACACACAGAGACAGAGAGAGAGAGACAGAGACACACACTCATACACATAACTTTTAATCTTTTAAAAAAAGAACGAAGGCAGAATTCAAAAAGAGATAATTAGGATGTACATATTATAAGCAGAAGAATTTACAAGGCCAGCTGAATTCAGGATGGAGATCACCTTTCTCTAAAGGGATCCCAAAAGATGCTTTAGTCCTAGGATAATCATTAGCCACATCAAATTGCTTCCTCTCCTATGTATCTACAGTGGACTGGAAGGACCGATAGAGGTGGAAGATACTCCGTAATACTTTCTGGGTTTCCTAGTTGAAATAAGAGAACCAGAGGTAAGAATGCCCAGGTCTCTGGAAGTTTACGGTTTCTGTCAGTCTAAACATGTCTGTGTGCTCCACATAGGCAGACTCAGAGATGAGCAGAGTGCTCAGACATTAGAAAATGAAATAGTTTGATGTCCCAGCTAAATCATATCCACATGACCCAGTTTCACTGAAATAGTATGGTATATTTTATATATCTGTATTTGTTCACAAGTCCTTGACCAGTTCCCAAAAGGTACTCTACTACAGTTCCAAACAGAGGTATAAGTAGAAAGAGGCCATGATGCAGTGGGAGCTTGTACAGCCCATCAGGTGTGTCCAGCTTTTGACATTGCAAAGTGATGTTTTCATCTACAAAGCACATGCTCAGAAACTGTGTGATAAACATTATAAAAATATATCTCATAATGTTTTCAGTAAGTTTACCATACTGCGTTGGGCTGAATTCATAATTATCCTGGGGTACGTGCCACCTACAGGCCACAGGTTAGAGTCCCCTTCGATAGGGGATCTGTGATTTAAGTGGAGGAGAAAACTAGACTAGAAGCTTTGAGAGGGGGTATGAGAAGTGACCAGAGAAATAAGCAGTAGCAAAAGGGAGTAAGGTTCTCTAATCTTCGTAGCACTACTGAGAGGTCTGCATGTTTCTGCAAATTCCAAAGAAAAGAAGTTAAGCAAACAGCACAATATAACCTGTATCTATCTTCTACTGCTCAAGATAGGAAACATCCCAGTTATATAGGTCAGTATTAAAGTCCAGTCTGGGGAGAGGAGTGCATGTGTGGAGAGATGCTTCAGCAGGTAAGAACACTGGCTGCTCCTGCAGAAGATGTGGTTCAGTCCCCAGCACCCACATGGATGCTCACAGCCATTGTAGCTCTAGCTTCAGGGGACCTGACACCCTCCACTGACCTCCTTGGACACTTGCAGGCGAGCAGGGTGCTTACAGACATGCCAATAACACACTCATACACATAAAAACAAGAATAAATCTTATAAAAAAAGGGGGGATCCAGGTAGATTGGGATATGAGTCTTGTGTTCATTCTGTGTTTGGACTGCACATCCCTAGTGAGATGACTGCCACACGGATTCATCATAGTGTCACCATGAAGGGATTAAATGGGACATTTATATGTGTCTACTAGCTTTTCAGCATGGAGGCTTGGGCACATATTTCTTAGTGTGAAATTCAGTAAACATGCATAAACAATTGCTGTGGGCTTACGCTACAATTGCTGTGGGCTTACGCTGCAATTGCTTTTTTACACTTATTAGTTTATTTGCTCTAACAGCAAGCCTTATTTTATCTATTAAAGATAGTCAATATTCAATAGAACCCAAACCCAATTCCTCCGAAGAGTGGTCTTAGCCACCAATGACTGTGGAGGGTTTTGAGTGCATACAGCACTAGCTTGGCATGCACGGATCCTGGCAATCGTTCCTTAGCGTGGCATAAAGCACTGTTTGGGTGGCATGCCTGTAATCCCACCAGTCAGGAAATGGAGGCTGAAGGTCAAAAGTTGAAAGTCATCCTCTACTATGTTATACCTTTAAGGCTAGCCTGGGCTGTCTGAGATCTTATATAAAAAAAAAAGTGTGTATTTAACTCCTACAGTTTTCTGGTAGATTTTTTTTTTTATTTTTTTTAGTTATCCTGCAAAAATAATAGCTCTATTGTCCAAAGCTCTTTACGGGGTAATTTCCCCTTTACTTAGTAGAGCCTTCATGGCTCTTTTGTGCCAGGAATTTACTGAATAAGGCTGTAAGCATAAGCCCAAACAACACTAGGCTTTGTGGGTTATTTAAGATTTTCCCCAGGGGGTAACCGAAAAAAAATAGGTATTTTGTGAGGTCAACTTAACAAAAATCAAAATATACAGGTTGACCTTATAATCAATATTACTGGATCTCACAGGACCTTGGTTAGCCTGTGGCGTGGGTAGTGACGAGTACTCAGATCAAAAGAGTTCTTTGTACTTATCTATGAAAAGAGGGTAATGACCCCCAACCCACCATTCATTACTATGCCGTGGTTGGCCATACACTTACAATTTTTATTTTATTTTTTAATCTAACTTCCTGGTATTAGACAACCCTGTGAATTTCCTGATGACTTTAGGTGTCTGTCCCTGTCTCCCATCTTGCTTGAGACAGGGTCTCTTCAGATGTTGCTGCTTTCAGCAGACTAGCTGGCCTATGAACTTACAGGGATTCTCCTGTCTCTGCCTCCCATGCAGCCAGGAGAACTGGCATAACAGGCATATGCTACAGTGCTTGGATTTATACAGACTCTTGGAATGCAAACGCGGGTCCTCGCTCCAGGGCATCAAGTGCTTTGCCATTGAGCCATCTCCCCAGTCACGTCTGCCCTTTCAATGCCGTCACATGCTGCCAATTCCTGTTTTATTTTTACAATACTTCCTCTTGTACGTTACAGTTCAGTTTCTGTTTGTAACAATACTCAAACAATTCTGTACAGAATAACCTACAACCAGGAGAAATTTATCATCTCATAGTTCTGGAAACTGAGGAGCCCAAGGTCAACGTTCAAGTAAGTTCAGTCATATGGTATGGCTGCTCTCACTGCCGTGTCTTTCTGAAGGGAGGATGGATGTTCTCAAGGAGTGAAGAGGACACAAAGGATGTAAAGGTCAAATGTTTTATGCTCTTCCCTTTAGAATGGTTTATCACAATGGAGAATCCCTTGTCCTCTCTTAAAGAACTGGCTTTTACATAAACCACTAAAGGTCAAACAGAGGTGATATACCTCAGTCATAGCTCTCCTAGCCCCATGTTTTGCTAACTTAAATTGCTGTGGCACCTTTGAGTGTTTGTGGCAGCGATGGGAAGCATGGTCGTAACTTCTGCACCTCAAAATGCTCAGATAAAAAGCAAATAAAAAAAACTATCGGGAACATTACAAAATGAGGGACTCCTGTTAACAACCCAAGTGAGGAACAAACAATAGTTTTATGCTAATAACTGAAAAACGAACCCAACTCCATTTCTCATGTCATAATGAGCTACCACCTAAGAATACCTCAACGCGCCATGAATATTCCCCTCATGTTTAGCAACAAAATTGAGCCTCGACTGAGGGCTAAAACCAATCTATGTCGCTTGATGGTAGAACACTTCAATTATTCTACCATCTGTACTTGCGTCTTTCTCTTGAGAGAAGGCAGTTTCATTTCCATGACTCTGATGCTGCATAGCTGGAGCTGAGCTGTATGGCTCCATAGCAGGAGCCAGGCACACTCCTGCAGCAAGCAAGGAGGACAGGCTAGCCGTCTGTTTCATTCCCTCACCTTGGCGATTGCCGTCACAACCCACCCTCCCCTCTTCCTTTCCTGCGAACCACAACAGGTGCATGGGAGGCATATTTATTAGCCTTAAAAGCTTCATTTTCTTCACAAGACCATTTTAGTATTTGCTTGGGGGCAGAAACTCTGCTGATAAAAAAACAGAATCCCTTGTGGAGATGGGGAGTCCCACGCTCATAATTTTAGGCAGCCGCCGTTTAAAACATTGCCGGTAATAATTGACTGTGCACCGCAGCGAAAGGTTACACTTTGCTGCTTTCAGAGGTCACCAAACCCGGCGGAACAGCACAGATTTGCTTATCATTTCATAGGCCAAAGAAATGTTCCCTTCCACCTTTGAAATGACATCTTCCAAACAATCATCTGTGATTTTGACAAGAAACAAGGTTTTTTAAATTGAGACCAAGAGTGCAATACACAATAGCAATTATCAAGCACCCGGTGCTACAAGCCTTGATGAAAGATGAGTCTGCTTTGATTAAAACATTATGAAAAAAATAAACATTTTAATAACTTTTTTTCTAACAATTTAATTGTGAAGAACAGCAAAGCTTTTAGGAGTATAACAAAACATGAGTCATCCTTAAACCTTAAACCTAGCTCCTCCCAGGAGCTCCACAGGCGCCACTGGCTGTGAGATGCCCCTGGATTGAAATTAGATGTTCCTTTACCATTTAAAGAGCATCGATCAAACCACAGCGGACTCTGGCGGCATGCATTCATTTTTTGTTGTTGTTGCTAGTTCTTAAATGTTAAGTTCTGAAATTTTAAATGGTAAGAAGTAGTCACAAAGTTATCACGGCACCAAGGGGCCGTTGTTGTCAGCACAGACGTGGCAGTCCTCCAGCAGTGTGTACCAGGCACTGTAGCAGCACAGGCTATTGGCACAAATGGGACCTGGTGACATTGCGGAAGCCCACTGATGGAGCTGAGGAGCTCCACAGTTTGAAGGTCTGGAAGTGCTGATGTTTAATTCTTGGTCCACGCATGTCTCCATTCTTAGGAGTTTACATTTGCTTATAGACAACACGGACCAAATGTCTGTACGTTCTTAGTGTAGAAAAGTGTGATGGGCTTCAACACCTTTACAACACTTTTATCTCTTTCAACTACCGAGTTGTCAGTCTCCCATCACCCTACATTGTAGCTCATTCCACCTGCCATGTGAATGAATGCTTAGCATATGTATGAAAATATAGTTAATTCACATACAAACTCTTGCAAAGGAGACACTTGGTCCTGTTTCTAAGTGAGAAGTGTGGGCCTAAGAGAACGTTCATTGCTTCTTACCTTGTCACAGATGTGAGTCTAAGAACTTAAGAGGTTAAACAGAGATAATGATAATATTTTTAAATGCTAGCAACATATAATTATCATATTCAAACTTATTGACTTGTATTCAAGGTACTTTTCTAGAAGCTCCATATATTCATGTTCACAGTGCTGTAGTAGGTTTGGCAGGCAGAGTTAGAACTGTGCCCATTTTCTAGGGGAGCTAAGTGAGTCACAGGAGAGGTCAAGACATTTGTGCAAGCTCATATACCTAGCAAATGGGTAGACCCAGGATCTGAACTATGGAAGGTGGTGCTTTAGAGTCTGGTCACATGTATTCATGTGTATATGTGTGTTTAAGGTTTCCTAATGACATAAGATACCTGTCTACAGTAAAATGGTTACTATATTAGAACAAATATACAGCCTTAGTATCATACTTGTAAGTCTGTGTTGTTAAGGAGATTTGCTGGAGCAGGAGACTCACATAGGAAATTGTAAATTTACATAAATTTATATAAATTGGTATGATGTAGTATGGAGTGATGTTAGGAAACAGAGGCACCTGGCAAGGGTTGTGTTTTGAATGGGGTGTCTTGGGAAAGCCTCTATGTAAATGCTGTTGGAGCAACCTGGAGATGGAGTGAGGCTAGAAACTTTTTAACTGGGTATATGGAACCTACTAAGTATCTTATGCCTGGTAACAAGGGTGTCAGAGAGGTGGTAGAACAGGCTGCTGGGCCCCTATCACTTTGGGTTTGGGTTTCCAAGGGAAAACTGCTTAATGAAGTCTATGACTTTCAATAAGCCATAGCAAACCACTGATCATTTCCAAAAGACAAAGAAACCGAGACACGAAGGAGTTTGTTCAAAGGCTCACTGCTCATCAATAGGACATCATGAAAAGAACTTGACTGTCCAACTTTGAATCAGTAGTGTACCCAAAACACTAATTTGCCACCATTAACTTCTCTTCCTATCCAAGAGGTTTCAAATAAATTCTGAACTTCTTCTGCTGTGGGGAAAGATCTTAATTCACAGTCACACTTTGGCTTTGAGTTCCCAGCGTTCTATTAGCTCTGCCTATTCCTGCTTCCTATTCTACTTTAGGCTCCTTCCAAACTTGTCCCATTTTATAATCGATAGGTAATATTTTTTTTTTAGTTTCTGTGAGGCATACTTCACACACAGATGATAAAGGAATGTTTATGGTATGAGATTAGCTTTAAAAAATGACTTTCAGTGATCCAGCGTCTTCAAAATGAGACCAGAATGATGGATGGGGTAACCTGAATGCCAACAACCAACCCTCAAGTCATACAATTAGACAGTCCCAGACTTCAAGCTTATGAAGACTCCTTCCTTTACCACAATCGTGGCTAATGCAAATATAACTGACACCTGAGCAAAGTCCTCCATAGTCCTTGTAACTTGGTTTAAGATCAAACACAACTTCTCTTGCTAATGGAAGAATAAAAGCCTTACCAGTCCTTTATATTCTACAGCAACCAAAAGCCTTCGAATATTTTCAGCTGTTGCCCAGGAAAACCAGCCCACCAGTGCCTGTGCTTATCTATTCATAATTTGTTGCCTGTTTAAAACAAAGGCAAGCAGCTGGTTTGCAGTATTGGCCACAATAAATCACAACGTGTTAGCAGATACATGGGAGAATGGTGCCTGGTTTCACTGTACAGATGGGCTTATAGATGACCCTTCCACGAGGCCTACTACCCTGATTTATGTGTGAGCAAGGAAAGGCAAAGATGTCTAATGCCCCACTCTGACTTAGCACAAATCATTTTTATTTACCCAGGCAATATTTCATGGTCCAGTTAACTTCTTAATTAAAGACAGCAAGATGCTCATGTTCCATGCAAGTGGCATGGAAAATACTGGTCTGTGTGCAATATGTTCAGCCGGGAGTCGAAGCTGTTTGGCTTATTCAGGAGACACCACTGTAGCCTCCATTTGATTTCTACATAGCTCACTACAACCAAATGATCAGTGTTCCTGTCTGTCATCCCACGTTAGTTCTGATATTTCCCCCTCAGATAAAAGATTCACAATCCCAAATTATCTGCCCAAGGTTAGAAGAAAGAACACAAAAAAGGGAGGCACATTCTTGAGACAAAGCGAAGATGGCTAGAGGTAGAGTCACAGCTTCAGCCTCCAGCGGAAGTTTCAAGAGTGCTACCACCTGGCAGAGTGCATGTAGACAGTCTCAAAATGGAAAAGGAGAAAGATGGAGGTCTCAAAGTTTTTATGGCAATTTGGACCTACAGTTCCAGCAGGTAAAACAGAATGGCCCCAGAATGAAATCAAACAGAGATCAGCCAAACAGAACAGAGTGCCCAGAAACAACCCCACTCCCACACAGTCAACTGTTCTCTATTTCAGAAACCAAGAATCATGATGGGGAGAGAATGGTCCCTTTAATAAACAGTACCAAGAAAACTGGATATACACATTCACATCTGGAGGTATAGAGAAGAAGGAAGGCAAGCAAGGGAAGATGGAATCTCAATCATATATGACACTCAAAAATCATAGTAAAAGCCGGGCGGTGGTGGCGCACGCCTTTAATCTTAGCACTTGGGAGGCAGAGGCAGGTGGATCTCTGTGAATTCGAGACCAGCCTGGTCTACAGAGCTAGTTCCAGGACAGGCTCCAAAGCCACAGAGAAACCCTGTCTCGAAAATCCAAAAAAAAAAAAAAAAAAAAACAGCCAGCAGAAAAAAGGTGAAGCTGTTCTTGCCTTTGAGTTTTGATACTTTTTATAAGAACCAAGAATGAAGAAATCAAAAGCAACTATGAACAAATACACAGAATTCCATCAAATACACACAAATGATTCTGTATGGCATAGGCATTTTCTCACCAAAGTGAGAAACCAACCTCTCCATCTGCAAAACATGCAACATCTAACAAGGAACTGAAGTATATAGAGTGTACAGGACTCAATAGCAAGGATAGTAATTTGATTAAGGAAAGGCGAAGGACCTGATTAGCCATTTTTTCCAAAAGAGACACACAACGAAAGGATGGCAGGCTTGTTAAGAGTGCTCTCGGAAATATTACTAATGAGAGGAGAAATGCAAATGTAAACTGAGATGTCATCCCACACCCGCTAGAGGGACATTAGCAAGAAGAAGAAAGATCTGTGTGCTGACAAATAGGTATAGAAACCAAAACTCTCACATGCTGCTGGTAGGCGGTGTGTATGAGATGAGAATCTGCGCACACTCAGAAAGCAAAAAGAACTCTCATATGACACAGTGATCAGCTCTGAGAAGACACAGTCAGTGAAAACAATTTTCATGGCAAAGAGCTGTCAGTATTCCTGCGTTTATTCCAACATTACACAAGAACCAAGACATGGAGTCAGTCTAAGCGCACACTAATAGATGAGTGGATGAAGAAAATGTGTGCATGTGTACATGATATAATATAATACAACTGAGGCCTAAAAGTGCAAGTTTCTCAGCTGTAACAATGTGGAGGAAACCAAACTATGTGAAATTGCAGGGAAAAAAAGGCAACAGGAGGGGTACTCGTCATTATGGGTAGGTGCTGGGGTAGGTGAAGTGCAGACTCATTGGGTCCTGACCTTTGGTTATCATACAAGTTAAGTCTTGGATGAATGTATAACATAGAAGTTCTGAAGTTAATAGTATGTTTTATTCACTTGAAGTCATCTTAGAAAAACCTGCATGGCAAAACAAGAGGACTGTGATAATATCTTGTTTGTAATGGTCAAGTCACAATACAACTCAGGACATTATTAAGGCTGTATGCCTCTATGTATACAATTGTATTTGTCTGTTGTATAATCAGTAAAAGCTGAGGTGTGGCCACAAGAACTGAATGGCTACAGAGAACTTAGGCATAGGAGAGAAAAATAAGAAGCAATCCATAAAGTCATTCACAGAGTAATGAATGTGACTATTTTTTAAAGCCCAAATCTTTTTAAAAGTAAGTATTCCCTCTTACTTTTCTAAAGGGAAAAACAAAACCTAACTTATTGACTCCTTAATGAGTTGTGTACACTTGCAGTTCTGTAAACCAAGAGCAGAGGGTAAGGGACATCAGGGCATTTAATACAAATGATTGGAATGACGTGATATGAACCACCATGACTGATAGAGACTGACAGACTAGAAACACAGTGAGCAGGGGAAAGTGCTACCCAGATCTACCCCAGGAAACATCTTTGTTCTATGTGAGGGGACAGTTCACATTCAGACCATAACCCTAACCAACCAACAACAATGAACATCGTTCACCACCAAACTTGATAACCTGGACTCACGAAGGTATGACAGGTAGGAGTCATGTGTTTTACTATAAGAAAGAAAAATGAAAGTCTTATGCAAGAGACTAGTTAACAATAAAGCTTTAGAATTAGATTTTCAGAACTGAAATCTTTTTTTTTCTATTTTTTGAAAGTTATTCTGGACATTTTATTTATCAGTGTCTTAATTCACTAATCTATAAAATGGGGTAGCAAAAGGTTTTTATCACAATGACCATCATTTGAATTAAATAAAACACCTATTATGCATTCAAAGACAGCCTGTACCTCAACAGGACTTGGCATTTAGTCACTAAATACAATTTTAGGTCACAGTTGCTAATAATGAACTGAGGGTTGACAGCAGGTCAACAACATATAAATTGTAAGTGAGCCAGGTGGTGGTGTTGCATGCCTTTAATCCCAGCACTTGGGAGGCAGAGGCAGGTGGATCTCTGTGAGTTTGAGGCCAGCCTGGTCTACAAGAGCTAGTTCCAGGACAGGCTCCAAAGCTACAGAGAAATCCTGTCTCGAAAAAGCAAAAGAAACAACAACAACAACGAGAATAAATTGTAAGTGAAAACCAGTGTTCTTGACAATTAAAAATAATAGTAATATTGCCCTGCACAGGTTTAGTACTGGGGTTTTCCTGTGTTTTTTTTTTTTTTATCCCCTAGTTCATTGCATCATCTAGAATCCTGCTAACAGTGGCTACTACCATCTTTGCCACAAAAGTAAGGGACTTGGTGTGACAACCTTGTTTACAGCACCACAGCTAGTTTGTACCTAAGTCTTAAGTCAAAAGCCAATTTAACCACCATCCCCATGTGCCATCTCAGCGTCGAGAAAGGTAGATTTCCCCAGATTTAGATTTTAGAACATCAATTGCTTTCTTTTCTCATCAGAAACTTACTGGTCGGGACTGGATTTCTTTGGCGTAGAGAGGTTGTAAGAATTCTGAGTCTCCTTCTAGCTTCAGACCCTTTTCTGTGATTCTTAAGTTCCCCATTCCATCCTGAAATAGACACACAGACACAACAGGGAAAATATGATGAGCTAACATTTCAAAATACCCCAGGCTATCAAAAATTGAAACAGTTATTGCCTTCTTCCTTCCTTCCTTCTTCTTCTTTTTATTACTTGCAGGAGTGAGATGAGGGGAATCCAAACGAACATAAAATACTAGGAGGCATTGTTCAATACAATTATGTGTATTATTCTTTTCGCTCACTTATACCAAGCAAATTCTATTCTGAGAGTGCCCCTTAGCCACTGACTTGCACTGAAAGAGGAGGCCCTCATCCCTAAGCTCCACAGAGCAGAGAAGGCAGGAGCGGTGAAAAGGATGATTCTCTAAGTAGAAATGAAATACCCTAGATCCCAAATCCCTTGCAGAAATTTCATACCAACAGCTTGGGGTCAAATTGTGTCTGCATATGATTTGTTTGGATCGTCAGACATTTGAGAACTCTAATTAGTGATTAGCACTTTAAAGAGTATTTGATGTGTTAATGCTAAAACATATTCAAAGGCAGAAATCTTCGGCATCATCTACCCACTTATCACCCACCTTCAACATGTATCAATTTGCTCCCTATCATGCCCGCCTCCATTCTCCCTCCCTCTTGGTCAAAAATAATCCAAATACCATTTAAATGATTGCAATGCCTCTTGAAAATCATACCTTAATATCAAACACAAAATATCAAACCCTAACAATCATTCTTGTGTTAATAACAAATACCCATATTAATGTCCACACTTCACTGGTAATATGTTTTACTCTCTAATAATTTGCTTATTTGAATGACATTTTCTACCATTATTGGTTGATAGAAAATGCTAGGTAGCTTCCTATAGCCTCCAGGCAGCATTTCTATAATGAATCACTTACCTATATTTTCCCAGACACTGAGGCTTCTGTATTCATTCATTCTCATCCTTCTCATATCCCCCCTCCTCCTCTCTGTATTTCTCTTTATTTTGATAAAATACAATGTCCGTTCTCTTCCTGTGCCTTATCATCTCATATAGGTTTCTCTGACTGCTGTGTTTTCTGTAAATTGTCAGTTACATCAGGAGCCTTGACCAGTCTCAGACTGAATTTTCTATGACTGTATCCAGAGCAAATTCTAGGAAACGGGGTGCATTTGTTTTCTATTGTTTTGATGAACCACAAGCCATAAACTCGTTAATATTAAACAACACAAATTTTGTATCTAATATTATTTAATGTTTGAATTCTTCCTAAGGGTTCATGGGGCTAAATTCCAGGTGCTGAAAGGGCTGGTTTCTTTGACACAGTTGAATGAGAACTGTTGTCTAGCTTCTATAGGCTTCTCCCAGTCCTCAGTTCATGCCCTCTTTCCACCCTCAAAGATAATAGTGGCCAGTTGAAAAACCACTAAGCACTCCGACCATAGAGCAAAACTCTGATTTCCTTAGGCTTCTGACTTCCCTAGGCTCATGTTAATATACTGTCAACTGGACAGGATCTAGAATTATCTAGGAGATGAGCTGCTCGGGATACTCCTGAGATATTACCTACAGTATGCCAGCCTCCTGGAAACTCTGTGTGGAGGTTATCTGAATTAGGTTAATTGAGGTAGCAAGATTCATCTTAACTGTGAGTGGCACCATCTCATGGGCTGATATCTTGGACTACAGAAGATGGATGGAGAAAGCAAGTTGCACACCAGCATTCAGTGCGCCATGCTTCTTTAATACAGATACAATGTTACAAGCTGCCTCAACCTCCTGCTGCCAAGACTTTCCCCGCCACAATCAGCTAGCCTTTTCATCTGTGAGCCAAAGTAAACTCCTCATTCCTTGAGCTATTTCTGTTTTGTGTTTCAGTTGTAGCAATGAAACAAGCAACCAATGCAGCTAATTTAGGGCAACCTCGCCCTTCTGCCTTCTGTGCTCACCAGCTCACACAATTCTATCTGCAACTTTAACCCCCCTTAGCTAAGAACAGTAGCAACTTAACAAGCTTTGCCATAGGGAGTGGCTACCTCTGAAATGGGGGAATTTTTCTGTTTGCTACCTGGACTGTTTTTCTACCAATATGTGCATAGCATTCTCGCTATGATGTTATCAGCTGGTGCTGGTCTCTGTTAGGAGTCACCATTTTACTGGAAGTTAAAACAGACAATAGCCTGGTCCCATTAAATTATATTAATTTCTATCGAGAAAATTTTCATTTCCTTCCTTATTTACTTGCTTTAAGTTACATTTTACAGGGAAATGTAAACTTCTTTATTCACTGGTAGTCAGAAGACTGAGTGGAGGTAGAGAGATCAGGAGTTCAAGGTCATCTTCAGCTATACACTGAGTTCCAGGCCAACCAGAGCTACATGAAACTCTCTCTGTCTCTCCCAGTTATTTTGTAGGTTTGATTTAGTGAAGTGTGCATACAAAGCAGCTTCAGAACTCCTAATCTATCCCCAACCAGACATTATGACTAATAAACACAACTGAAATTTTGTCAGCCCTGAAAAGTCTAGAAACATCATCTCCTGGCAAAGTACAAACGCTGGGGCTTCAGTCACTGGAACACTAGTGTGTTGTCATGACACCTACCCACGATGATAGTCGACTTCAGCGTTTCCTTGTCCTCTCTAGTTCTTTCATTCCGTGCCATTTTAAAAGTCATCTTTTGTTTTGCAGATTTGTAAACTATGTGCACGCTTTGCTTTTATTGCTCTCTGTTTCCTAGTAACACTTGAAAACTGAAATCTCAGCAAGCTCCTGTCAATTCTGGGTGGGCCTCTCACGCTGTCGCTGCTTCCTTGCTTTAAGGACATCACACACTCTCCCCAACCTGTTTCACAAAGACGTGAGATCTCAGACTCCCACACCAGCTTTCTATTACAGACAGAGCCATCAGGTGTGTGTCTCAAACATCCCGCCCTGCTATTTCTGGGATGGAGCTAAATGACAAAATTGGAAATGAGCACTTTTTCCCATTCCTTTTTATAATCATGTGCCAGCCTATGGGCGAGAACCGATCTTAGAGAGCCACATTGCTGATTTACTGGCCATGTTCCTGTTATTCTTATTTCTGGCATTTATAGACACAGCTCTGCCAATATGGCCCCAGATGAGGCATTCAAATCCTGTCAGAGAGGCCACAGGCTGGTGGAGCTGTATGTGTCTCAGCAGTAGCAGGAAGGACTTGCAATAAAGGGAAAAAGAAGAAATCAAAGAAGAGAAAAGATAGAGAAATAAGTAAAGCCCGAGAAAGACAGACCTGTTCCAACAACAGACTAAACCCTGGTAGTAGTAGTTTAGCTTTTATCTCCATCTCTCTCATGGCCACAAACACACCACAACCTTGCCAACTTCCCAGGTCTTCTTAGTGGTTCCTCATAGGTTCATATGTCCTATGCTTTAGTTTTCTAGTCTTCTTCCTGCTCTCCATGTCTTTTAAAAAATACTTGGTGGTGTAAGTTGATTAAATAATATGAGGTGGTTGGCTTCTGATTGCATAGACATGGCAGAGTCCGGTGGTAACTAAACGTCTGTCTACCTTTAGAGTGTCTCCTTCAGAGACTGTCTCAGAGATTCATCAACAATATTTTGCACCAGATTCCTCTGAAATGATTGCATCTTTAAGTATAATAAGCAGTTGAGCGTACGACTAAGATAGCATTTGCAGGGAAGACCTGAAGCCTAACTTTCCTCCTAATAAAACATAAAGAGGTATTTATTACCAAATATATAAAATATGTGTTTTAAACAACCTGCTGATTTCTCCCCTGTTCAAATGGTAAAATTTCAGTTTCTTTAAGTATCAAGAGAGGCAAAGAGCTCTCACTGGAGTGAATCCCTCACTCAAGGGTGACAGAGAACCCTCAACATCAAGGGACCACATACATGAGCATGACCTCAATTCTCTTAGTTGAAACCAATACAGGGTAGGGTCCAGCGTTTGGCCAGATATCAAGATATCTGGAAAGTTCCAAGAGAAGTGGATCTGGATGCTGGCCTTGAGGCCTGGGAGCTGTGGTTTTAAGGAAGAGCACTGCCTTGCTTCTGTGTTCTTCCTGCTGCGTCAGCATCAGCCAGGTTTTAAGGCTGTCAGCACATCTGAGTCTTGAAGTGAAGCCAAGTGCTATTTTAGTAAGCACTCACGTGGCAATCTCGTCCTGAAGCACTTTTAATGGTAGGCAGGAATTAGATTTGGACCAAGCAGGAAATGATATTAGGCAATACAAAGACGGCATGAGAATGTGGACTTGATGGGGGTATAAGGCTTTGGGCTATTTTCCTCACCGCTAGACATTCGGTTTCTAAAATCTTGCCTGGGAAGACATACCCATTCAACAAATGCTTTGAAGTGAAAGAATTTATTCATGCTCAATGGAGATGTTCTGTAGCTGAACAGTGATGTGACTTTCTGTGGGTTTAGTTGAAAGAGATCGTAAGTTGGAAATACCACTGGTAGAAAATGCATTTGTTTTATGTGACACTGAGTATCACAGCTTAGCACCTGCTCTCCCTTTGATTACAAGACTGAGATCTGTTGCTCACTGCTCTACCCAGCAGCCCTCTGTACCCAGACGAAGAGGAGCCCATATGAGTGTGATCAGCATCACACATTTTAAAAGCCAACATATTTATTAGCCAAACCGTGTAGAGATGATAATCTTGTGTGGTTAACTTTGGAAATGTAGTGGTTGGGTTGGAGTGGGGTTAAAAAACTGCTAAAGTTGGGTCTGCTCCCAACCAGCTTTGAAATTGTTAGAATATGCTTTCTCAACTGGGATGGGCGGGCCCAACATGCAATACAGCTTAATGATAAGTTTAAGGAATGAAAAAGAAATCTTAGGTTTTCTTTCTAGAAGACATAAATGGTTTTATATTCATAGGGTTCAAGTCCATCTTGAGGGGAGGAAGTCAATAATGAAAGAACTGTTAGGGAATTAGACCTTTTAAATACAATATCTTTTGGGAATTTCATACATGTATGCATTGTATTTGTTCACAGTCACCTCCCATTCTCTCCCACTCCTCCCAAATACCCTCCAACTCCTCCCAGAAATCTTCAACCCACTCAGCAAAAATTCATAGCCACCCTACCTCTGTTACTTTATTCTTTCATTTCTTTTTAATAACTCACCCCATATAATTCCAGGTACTCACATGTACACGGATGTTAAACCATCATTGAAATCTAGTCCACCTGCTGGGGTCCACAGCCCTAATAAAAACGGACTCTTCCTGTCCTGCCTGACGATCATTGCCTGGAACAGCTCTGCAGCTAAGGGGTGGGTGCTTCTATGCTCCTCCCCATCCATGCAGCAATGTTGGTTGGCTTGGTCTCCTGTAGGTCATTTGCAGGCAAGCGCACCTGCTGTAAGTTCAGTATGGGAGTCCTATTGTGCCCAGACCACACAGTTTCACCTAGACATCCCAAACTCTGACTCTCGCAATCTTTCTGCCTTCTCTCCATGATGCTTCTTAGGTCTATGTGTTAGGGTGTTAGAATTTCCCGGCTGTGCTTTTCCCTATAGAGGATCACTTTTAACACCTATGCATTGAACAGACTTGATATGTTTTCAGATTTTGAAATGTAATAAAACAGCAGTAGCAGAGGAAGATATGGAACTTTTTAAAAATATATAAATCTTGATATTCATTCCTTGGGAATTTCACATCATGTACCCCTATCCCATTCATTTCCAAGTCCTTCCATGTAGAGCCTTCACCCCTGTAGCCTCCCCATCAAAAAGAAAGTCATGGAGATCCTGCAGCTCATGTTCTGCAGGATGGGTCCCTTCACACACGCCCTAGCAGGCCACCTCTCCTGTGTTTGTGTGGTGCCAGGCCAGCTCTTTAATTGTGGCACCTGAGGTGTGGGGCAGTTTTCCTAGGGCCATGGAAAGTTGGGGCCAGCTCTTCCTTGCCTATGCTACTGGGGTGTGAGGGGGCACTCTCTTGCTGAGGTGGCTGGCAAGGAGTGGGACCACAGATACAGACATGGCCCTCAGCTGTAGCTTGGGCCTGAACATCCATCACCATGATCCACTAAGATTGGTATGGCACTGGTGACAGTTTGGCCCTTAGATGTCAACATGGCCTCAGGTGGTGGCTCAGACCACAGGTATCCATATGGCCTAGGTCATGGACATCAACACAGACCCCAGCTATGGTAGGGACATGGCCCTTGGCTGGAGCAAAGACCCAGACATCACACGGCCCCAAGTGGCAGCCTGGGACTCCCATATCAGCCTGTTTCTTACCACCATCAACAACATCTTTAGTTCTGCTTCTCCTCACAGTGCACAACCTATTCAGCTTCCCCTTTTTAAGTTTCTCCTGGTCTTTGTAGATGGAGACTGATCTTTTGTTCCTGACTGCCCAGACCCAAATAATCACACAGAAACTATATTAATTATAGCACAGTTTGGCCAAAGTCTCAGGCATGTCACTAGATAGCCCTTACATTTTAAGCTAACCCATTTCTATTACTTTATATTTTAACATGAGACCTGTGGTTTGTTGCCTCTTGCTTCTTGGACAATTATGTGGTGCCTGCCTCATTCAGCAGCTACTTAGGGTCCACCTGTCTCTGCCTACTTTATCTCTTCCAGCCTGGCTATATTCTGTCCTGACATAGGCCAAAGCAGCTTTATTCACAACCAACAAAAGCCACACATATGCCGAAGGGCAACCTACATCAGTTCATTGTAGTGGCATCTGTCTGCCCAGGGTGTTTGGCATGGACCAGTCCTATGGCTGTCTGGATCTGTGGCTGGCTTCAGGTGCTAAGATGGAACTTCTTAACCACACAGCAACACTCTTCATCTTGTTTTTTTGTTTGTTTTCTTTTTTTGTGTCTCATCTAATACAACCTGGCCACAGTTTTCCTTCCCTACACCCCTCCCAGTCCCTTCCCCAAGCCTTCACATCCCCGTCTTGCTCTAGCCTCTTCATCTTTTCCATTTTTGAGTGTTTACAGATGTCCCTCCCTCAGCTAATAATAACCTTCCTACCCTTGTGCCCCCCTCTCCCATCCTTTGGTTTCCTCTAGGCTGTCTTCTTATAGCTGCTGTCCCAAAGCCAGAGGTGCTCACCTCTCTTAGCTCTCAGAGCCCCTGTGCCCTGCTTCTTGACTCAGGGCTTCTTATCCTCTATCTTATCTCCTCGTAAGTCTTCTTCCTCTCCTGTCTCATCAGATCGTCAGCCATCCAGATTTACTTTTTCCCTCACCAGACGTCAAATTGGTTGAGCTAAAGCATTTGTGTATCATTTCCTGTTCTAATTGAGTCCAGTATACCATTCACATTTCCCCAAATACGTAACTGCAAGAAAATCAGGGATGTGTGCTGTATAAAAGGATGCCCAGGAATTGCTCATTAATTTGAATATTGAAACACTAACAATAAAAGCTACCTGCTCCCTAAGCATTGTGCAAAGCTTGTTCTCTACATTATGTTCATTAATCCTTTTTATTACTCGGGGTGTGGATGGTGGTTCATACTGTTAGCTTCATTTCACAAATGAACAAACTGTGGTCCTGATATTAATTCCATCTCCCAAACAAAACTGCTCAATATCATATCTTACATTGGCCTGTTAATCTCCAGCTGTATGCACACTGCCAGGTGAACTGGCACAAAAGCATACAGATGGGATCACCCCTTCCAGGAGTTCCAAAAGCCAAAAGACACACACACACACACACACACACACACACACACACACACACACACACGTAGCATGAATGATGGCAAGGATGTGGAGATACACAATCTCCAATGTGGTACCAGGGAGATTGTAAAGTGGTATGAGCACATGAGCATTTTGAGAAAGATTGGTTTTTACATGTAGATATAATATGGCCTAAGAATTACAGTGTAAAGCATCTGCTAAGATAGTTCAAACTGATACCCAACCAATAACTCGCAAATGTTCGCTGAAGCATCATTTGGAGAACAAGCAGAAACCACCAAAAAATGTCTATCAACTGACAAGGAGAAAAGGAAAATATTTCCCATCCCTCCAATGGAATGCTAGCTAGCAGTAAGGAGGAATAAAACAATGGCCTATTCCAAAATATGAGTACTCCTCAAAAACATTATGCCAACTAAAAGAGGCTAGACATAAAATTCCATGTACTGTATGGCTTCATTTATATGTAATGTCATGAGAAGCAAATCTAGAGAGACATAGAGTAGATTAGTGTTGCCCAAGGCTTAGTGTGGGGATGGGAACCGACGGCAGAGGCATTCAAGGGATGATATTGAGGCAATGGAAATGCTCTAAAATTGGATTGTGGAGACAGCTTCAAAATGACCAACTGACTGAAAATCACTGACTTGTACACTCAACGTAGGTGAATCTTAGAGAATGCAAATATAACCTTAACAAGGTCCTTTTCAAAAGAGTGGCAGCCTGGAAACAATGCTTCCAGAGACATTGGCTCAGCAGTCTGTGCCTTGGGATCCTCCCAGCCACTTCTGAATACCTGTTCTGAGATGTGCACTGGGCAGGGAGAGCTGGCATGTTCAAGAGGAGGCCAGTGACAGACGCTGGGTTTGCCTGCCCTTTGTGTGACACTATTAAAATAATAGGCTGGCAGTTTTCTGTGGTTATCATGGACCAAGATTCAGGAAGGATTTCTCAGGGGAAACAAGATAGAGTTTTTACATAGGATACATTTGGGAATCCACACAAACTGCATAAGCAGTGACTGCCCTTTACTGGGGAGTAGAAATGGGGATGCCCACAATGATGGGTAATGAACACAACACAGAAGGAGACGACCAACATGACACTCTGGGTCTCTGTCACAGCTTTGGGTTCTATCAGCCACATGCTAGGTCATTGCAACTTCATGTATGATGTGGGAATGATTTCTTATTAATAAAGAAACTGCCTAGGCCCATTTCATAGGCCAACCCTTAGGTAGGCGGAGAAAACAGAACAGGATGCTGGGAGAAAGAAGTTGAGTCAGTGAGTCGCCATGATTCTCCTACTCCAGACAGATACAGGTTAAGATCATTCCTGGTAAGCCGGCTCGTGGACTACATAAAATAATAAAAATGGGTTAGATCAATATGTAAGAGCTAGCCAATAAGAGGCTGAAACTAATGGGTCAGGCAGTGATTAAAAGAATACAGTTTCCGTGTAATTATTTTGGGACATAAGCTAAGCTAGCCATGTGGGCGGCCGGGTGCGGGGGACACACCCCACCGCTCCTTAATTCAACAGAGTGGTGCCCAACGTGGGGCTCGAACCCACGACCCTGAGATTAAGAGTCTCATGCCGCTCTTATTTCAACACATGTAGACTTTCTTTCGTCACTCAGGCAGATTATGGACTGTCTGCTTTCGACACTTGCTACTCTCCTAGTTAACATAAAGCTTGTGTATCAGAACTCTGTGGGGTGGGGGGAGGAAGGGAGCCAAAAATATTTTGACAGACAGGAAATAACACTGTAAGTTTTGGCACTTCAATGGATCAGAACTGTGACTGCTCACTCATAAGGTTGCTTAACATGAGTTAGAAAGCGAAGGTTACTGTATCTGAAGTACCCCATGTTTTCTAGCTGCCAACAGAAATGGATGGATAGGCATTCTTTGCTCCATACCATTCTGAAGTGACTAAGTGAAGGAAAGTGGCTAACAAAGCACACAGGAAACAGATGAGTCTAAGTCTTACTGACAAATCAACCAAGACCTACTTATCCTTAAGGGCTTCCCCCAAAGCACGTATTTCTATTTCTGTGAGAAGGTGTTTCTTGATTCCCATGGTCCTTCAGAAACTCCTCATCTTTGCTTTCCTCAGTAACTGTAGCAGGTTACATTGAGTGCTTGGGCATACTGACCATGCATATACGCTCCAGGATCAGGCAGCGCTAACTAGAGCATTGACTCAAACCTTAGTCCTCAGCAACCCTTAGGAGATGAAGGTGATTACTATTTCTAAATTGAGGATCCATATGCATGCATCATTCAAAAGAAGCCAGGTTATAACTTCGGAGACAGATGCTGAAAACCTCAGTGGTCTCAAATAACTAAGATTTAATTATTTCTCACCTAAGACAAGCCCATGGGTTTATCAGGACAGTCACTCAGTAGCACAGGATGAAGGAATGAATGCCCACCATTTGACACACTCTGCTACTCTCTAGTGTCCTGGATTTGGAGGATGACATTTCCACACCCACTCATAACTGATTATGTTGGTGAATTATGAGCAATTCAGTCAACTAGGAGAAGGTGCTTAAGAGCTCCAGCGTGCCTAGCCTTCCTCTCCCTCTCCCTCTTTCTCTCTTTCTCTCTCCCTCTCTCTCCTACCAGTTTGCACAGCCACGGCCAATATTTGAGCAGCGTTTTGACCGCAAACCTCTCCCATACTCCTTGACTCAGGAGTACTTTATTATGGCAGAGGAGACATCTTAGTCACAAGGAACCATATTCCAGCTCCTAAATCAACCCAAGTGGGACTGAAGGGTCAGCAAGCTACAATCCCACATAATGAGTCCAATGCTATCCTTATTGGCCTTTGAGAAAGCAGTCAGGCCAGCATGGAGCTTGTGCACATGTCTGCACATTAAAGATTCTTCTTAAACTGGGGTCGTTGGCTCTGGCCTGTAATCCCAGCACAGGCAGTGCAGAAGAACCGTGAGTTAAGTGCTTAAGGAGAGCCTGGCCTAAAGCCCGAGATCCTATCTCAAAACGACAACAGTTACAACAGCCTCAAAGGCCAGAAAACGTTCTTCTTCAAGACTGTGAGGTGGGGTGGTAGACAGATGGGTAGCTCTCTTGCAGAAGACTTTAACTTTGTCCCAGCTCACACATCGGGGCAGCTCCTAACTGTTTGTAACTTCAGTTTCAAGTGACTCAACACCCACCTTTGACTTCAACAGGGAATGTGGTCAAGTGCCTAAGTACACACGTACACACACACACACACACACACACACACACACACACACACTAATTAAAAGTAAAAATAAAATCAATTAATGCAGAATGTTTGTGGGGGAATTGAAGTACACATAGACCTCACAGAATCATAGGGAAAAATATAATGTGTTGACTTCTAGTCTTGACTAGCTAGCTATTCATGTCGTGACTAGCTATTCATGTCAATTCGGACAAACCTAGACCCCTTGAATCATCTTCCCAAGCCATAGTGTGGACTTGGATGGTATTAAAATGAAGTCTTTCCACTTAAAAGGGGTTGAACTCTATTCAGGATGATGTACAAGAATAAGATTGTCATCTAAACTACCACAAGTTAAAGCTGTTGCTAGGAGCTGGTGCCTGCCTTCTAGGGGAATACAATGAGGATTTGGGTGGTTTGGACCTTTGCAAAAGAAGTCCATGGGGAGAAGAAAAAAGACTCAACACAAAAGTTCCTTTAAGTCACTCCACATGTATAGCAGATGCAGAAAGGATTTAGTCATAAAAACCAATGGCAGCGCATCGTCCTGCAGCCGGAACGTGTAAGCAACCTTTAAAGAGACATTGGAGGAGAATTTATCGATTGTTTGAAGGGGAGAAAATGAGAGATGGATAATAAAGTGCAAGTCGCTACATTCCCTGTCCTGGGTGAAAAATGGGAGCCCCTGATTCTTGAGCCATTGTTGATAAAGGAGCAGACTCATTTATCTTAAAGAGACACAGAAAAGAAAATAAGTGAAATATGATTAGGCCTCTGCCAAGGGTTTGGATTAAATCCCTACCATGGCAGTCCCTGCTGCTAGGTGAATGCTTCCCACTAGTAAAGCCCGATTAAGATGCTGGCACGAGTGATGCTAAAAATGCATGCTGTGAAAATCCCTTCCAAAATAGATTCCATCCCCAGGGCTCACGCCCCAAGGGACCTGCTTGTTCTGTCTTCCCTCTGGTTTCGTTAGGAAAAGTTGTCAGTTGTACAAGGCAGTGTCTTTCATGAGGCTTCAAGCTCTGGCTTCAAAGGGCCCAGTGCCTTTTTGATACTTGCAAGGAAGGTTTCCAGGGAGGAGTTCATAAACACAGAAGCTTCTGCCTGCACTGGAGCAGGTTACCAATTAACTTGGTCTCCTCGTCAAGCGTTGGTGTCCAAATTGGTCTTCCAAAGATGGCGTTAGAAGTACTTCTAGTCTCTCAGCTGAACCACCAATTTCCATGCTCCTGTTTGAAGAAATGGCTGTCCAATGGTGACAATGACTGCTACGTCCCTGCTTTTGCTCCTAAGCCCAGATGATCTTTACATTTCACACACGAGCTCCTGACAGGGTGGGGTTGTTGGATATTGCTTGGGGTATCATTGATCCCTTACAGAATCCAGTGTTGTCTTCCCAGCAGACAAACATATGTCATGACTTCTTTGCTCCTCTTGTAACCAGCATCAGACAACCAAAGGTAGGAAATATTACAAAATAAAATGAGGCAGAGGAGTGTAAGCATTGCATGGGTGTGCTCAGGGAATGGGTATGATTCAGATGAGAGATCTAGAAGGTTTGTTTGTGTTGCTTGTTGTTTTGCTTTTGCTTTGTTTTGTTTTTGGGAAAACCCAATTGAAAAGAGAAAGGCAACTCCTGGAAGATCTGCACAATGGGATCACTGTAAGGATGCTGGCAATGGCTGGGATGGAAGTGAGTTCCATCACATGATGTCTATCCTAAGGTAAAGAAGAAGAGGCGATACACTCAGAGGTGGGAAGAGATCAGTTCACAGCATATTAGAGCGGATGCTTCCATGGAGTCTGGGTCTGTGTTCTTCATGTAACCAGAAACCAGGTGCGCAATAAACATGTGAACTCACAGAACAATAAAGCTGAGATTTACACTTTAGGTAGACTCTAATGAGATGTCCATGATCACACAGAGCCACAGAGTTCACCCCTAAAGCAGCTCTCTAAAACGTGTTGATAACAATAGATTCTGTGATTTTGTTTAATTTAAATAACTGTTTTGGAAGGCTCTCTCTGCTTCTTTTTTTTCTAAATAAATTCATAAAACCAATAGGCCAGACCACAGGTTTCAGAATTAGAGTGCTCCGGTTTGAAGTCCAGATACCTACAATTAAGAGCTGTAGACTTTTCCTGACCTTCCCTGTGTTATCAGATGGCTATCACAACCTCCTTCTTTGAGGACTATGTAGGTCATCCGCTTAGCAGGCTACCTGGAGCAGTGCAAATGTCCCAAGCAAGCCTTGTACTGAATCATTCATCCCCCAGCTCCTCCATCTACATCCTTCTTGATTGTTTTCACTTGCTTCTCTGATTTCTTTGGACCACACACCACTTAGCACTTATGTGTTTCAATGTGTGCTAAGATTTGCAGAAGAGGAGGAAAGGGAGGCTGCTGATGGAGCTGCCAGTGTCAAGATGATGGAAAGGGAAAGTGATAAGGGACAAGCCCAAGGAGTATGCTAGAAAATTTGTGTTTGATGGTTCGCAGGATTATTTCCCAGTCCATTTTAAAGCCAGCAACCCAGGAGTAGAGGACAGCAGGAAAACTGCCTGAAGGTTCGCTAAAATTGAGGCTGCTTTGTTCCCTGGGCCTCCCAGCCCATTAGTGATTTCACTTGAAAATAAACTATCAAGTAGTAAGGGACTAGAACCAATTAATGGGATCTAATTTTCTCTTTAGCCCCTTCAATTGCTATGGCGCATATTTCCCACACCCACAACCTATCCCTTCACATGGAAAATGGAAACCCTTAAAGGTTTGAGTGGTTTTGGGGACCCAGAGTTAGGATAATTCTCTGATCAAGAAAGACAGCCAGCTAGGCAACACTGGATGTTAAAATCTACATCCCACTGAGAACCAGTTTTTAGGCTGTATTTACAGATAAAGAGTAATTTAAGTGAACATGCAGTTACAGCTCCAGACATTTGGACAGATTTTATTCTGCGTTAGACAGGAGAAATATGTTCCAAAAAGTCTCTGTGATTATAGTTAATGAAATTTCATTCTTTCATATTATTGTTGATGTATGAATAGATTTTAATTGTTCTCACTACAAAAAAACCTGTGCAGCAATATAGATGCTGATTAACTTGATTTAACTATTCTACAGTGAATCAATATGGCAAATACTGAAGCATCCTACTCTAAACTATATATACATACATATATTATATACATATATATGTATAATTTCATTAAAATGCATAAATTTATCAAAAACCATGTTGAATAGATCTGAGGTTTTTTTTTCTCCAGTGAGATTATCATGTTAGACTGAGCAAATGTGATTGTTCTCCCTAGTGTGGGCCTCACTCAATCAGTGGGTGGCCTGAAGAGAATGTAAAGGCAGTCCCTTCTGCAACCCAGATTTATATTGGAGCATGGCCTTCTTCTGGATGTCAGGCCTTTAGATTTGTCCTAGAGATGTATCACGGCCCCTTTGAGATGCCAGAGTGACAACTTCAGACTCTGAAACTAGTCATCCTCCATAGTCACATAAATCAGTTCTCCAAAATAAATATATTTATTCATGGACTCACAGATACCATCTATCTATCTGTCTATCTATCTGTCTATCTGTCTATCTATCTATCTATCTATCTATCTATCTATCTATCTATCTATCTATCTATCATCTATCTATTATCTATCTATCTATCTATCTATCTATCTATCTATCTATCTATCATCTATCTATTATCTATCTATCTATCTATCTATCTATCTATCTATCTATCATCTATCTATCACCTATCTACATACCTATCACCATCCATTACTCTATGCTATTCTATTCTATGCTGTTCTGTTCTGTTTCTCTGGGGAACTATTAACAAAACTCTAGAGAGCCTGCTCCCCACAAGTAGTTTCTAGAAAGAGAACCATGTAACCTTGAGCTAAGGCTTCCAGAAAAGATTTAAACATCTTAGACAATCTCATCACCTACTGCACACCCTTGAAGTTGTGCAACCAATGCCATTCTTGTGGGAACAATAGTCCTTATTATTGCATCCTGTACATCACTGTGTTTCCACATGGAGGAGACCTATTGGGAGTTCTTAAGCACAGGTTCAGAGCCTTTTTCCAGACTCTCCAGATTATAAAACAGCCAGACACAAGTGAACCACGACTAAGAGAATCAGAGTAATCTTGACCTTGCCTGGAGGAGTGTTTGCCACAACACATCAACTGCTTAATGCACTGTAATCCCAGGCATAGTTTGGTAGGAGTTTATAGTAACTTCATCCATCTATTCTTAGTTTGTATCGCACACACCTACAAAAGGTCACGAGAGATTTGCTCTCATTTTATTAATGGTTCAGACACATTAAGACTTCCTATCCCTACATTCTGAATATCTTGACCATGTCAGACAATTTAACAAGAAAACAGTCTTCCCATTCTCATGCATAAATGGTGGCAGAAAGTGAAATGCATAAAGTTAGGAGAGAAGATGAAACCTGTCTCAGTTCCTGCTTTAAAACAGGAGAGATCCTGAAATGACCCTATCCTATAGCAACACTGACGAATATCTTGCATATCATCATAGAACCTTCATCTGGCGATGGATGGAGATAGAGACAGAGACCCACACTGGAGCACTGGACTGAGCTCCCAAGGTCCCAATGAGGAGCAGAAGGAGGGAGAACATGAGCAAAGAAGTCGGGACCACGAGGGGTGCACCCTCCCACTGAGACAGTGGAGCTGATCTATTGGGAGCTCACCAAGGCCAGCTGGACTGTGACAGAAAAAGCATGGGATAAAACTGGTTTATCCTACGTAATGTGCTGGCTTTGTGGGAGCCTAGCCAGTTTGGATGTTCACTTTCCTAGATATGGATGGAGGGGGGAGGACCTAGGACTTAACACAGGGCAGGGAACCCTGACTGCTCTTTGGACTGGAGAGGGAGGGGGAGAGGAGTGGGAGAGAAGGGTGGGAGGAGGGGGAGGGAAATGGGAGGCTGGGAGGAGGAGGAAACTTGTTTTTTTTTCTCTCCTTTTCTCAATAAAAAAAAAGTTACCTCAAAAACAAATAAATAAAACAGGAGAGATCAAGTTAGCAGAGGGTGGAAGGAAAGAGAGAGTCTCCTTAAAGGAGCCTCTGCTTCTCTGGCTGAAGGAGCATCAGCTGTCGCACTGCAGTGACCCCTTTATACATTATAGACAGCTGTCCACCTGAAAAACATAAGCCCACAGCTTAGTCCCCAAGGTGACACGACAGGCACCCTTCATTTACCTCACCAGCATTTTCAATTCTGGACCGAATCCTATTATTCAGGATATATGAATTGGCCCCTGGGACAATTTTCAGCAATAATTATTCAGAATTGAAATCCAATTTAACCAAGAAGACCCCAGGAAATTACAAGCCCAGGTAAAAGGAAGCTCCTGTGACAGAAATGGCTATGTTATTCATTCCATGCAGATGGTGCTGGGGAAACTCTCAAATAATTTTCTTTAAAAAAATGTTTTATCACTTAAGGCACCTTTTTTTATATATCATACAATGCCTTGTAATGGGCAAGGCCTAACAAAGAAGCATCTTCTGCTATGACTGGCATATGTATGAGAATGTGGGCATGTCAGAGAAACACACACAAAAAGCCATTTCAGAGCGGTGGAGTAAAAGGAGCACATGAATAGCTTGAGAAAATTCACATTTGAACAGGTATGCAGAGGGTACCTTCAGGGATGTCTCAATAGTTTCTTTCTGAACTTCAGTTTTTAAAAGGGCATCCCTTGTGGGTTGCTGCAGTGGCCGCTTCAGCATCCAAAGGGCCTTTGCTCAAATGCCAGTTGGATGCCTTACTCCTTAAGTGACCCTGGGCAAACCAGCTCCTCCTTTTAACTTCGGTTTCTTTCATTTATAAGTAGGAATGTGTATTAATTTTCCTGACATGATGCAAGGTGATCTGTGGGGGTGTCAAAAATGTAACTTCTTTTCTAAGTAAAATATAGATATTTGGTCTTGGTATATTCTGTTTTTTAAATGACCTAAAATTAAAGATTCTCTTTTCTAAGGATTTATTTGATTTTTAACTTTGTGTGTGTGTGTGTGTGTGTGTGTGTATCTATGTTTGTATGTATGTGCACACAAGTGTGGTTGCCCTCAAGGGCCAGAAGAGGGCACCAGACCCCCTGGATGAGTGAGCCCACAGGGTGCTGGGAACTGAATTTATATTCTTTATAAGCTCAATCTCAGCCCCTGCACCATCTCTCCAGCTCCAAGGTGGGAGATTTCTGCAGCTAGGCTGATCTCAAGTTTTCTTCTTCTTTAATGACATTGACTATGAGTTCTTCGGCCATTGTGGACTGAAGCCAATAGAGTTATTTCCCATAGGTCCAAACGTAATATATTGGCTTCATCTGAGTGAGTTCCTCTGTTTATTACAAAGACCTGGTTTCTATTATGTCCATCTCAGACCCCGGGAAGGATTCAAAACATGTCCTTTTGCATCAGTGCACATGCACTCTTTAGTTCTTGACACCTCAAGCATCCTGGCTGAGCCAGCCATTCATTCTATGTGGTGGCAGGGAGTTGCCTCTCATGCCTGCTTGGCTCTGTGCATAGATAGTTGCTCTGAGTTCTGTTCCAAAGATGGAAGGAAAGTTCAAGAGAGAAGACCCCACACCAGACGCTATTGCTTACACTGGCAAGGGAGAGCAGGGGGAAATCCCCAGGTAAATAGAGAGAATAGCATTTTGACTCTTGCCCAGGCATCACAGCAATGGTTTTCACCAGGTTACATGGCAAGGCACCAGGGTAGTTACAGAAGTGACTTAAGACTTGTGACACTTCCTCTTGGACTTTTCCCGACTTTGGTATGCATTAGTACTGCATGCTGCACACATAAGCCAGACTTTCTAAAGTGACCATGGAATAGAACCAAACTTTAAATGTCATGGCACAAGCCCACCCCAGCATGCTAAACCACTCTACTGCTGAACTTGTAGAAAGCTCAAACATACTCTCATGGGGGAGTTCTGAGTAATGTGGAGTAGAAGCTGCCGCTGTCTCTGTGAGAGCTGGTCCAGCAGGGAGTCAAAAGAAAACAAACCAGACTTTATTCTAAAGAGAAAAGCTAGAAAAGTTTCAGCAATTCATAAAGGAAAAGAGCAGAAATCCAGGCCCATGTGCAAAACACAGAGAAGCAAGCTCCATGCTTCCCTGTCCTTTCCCCACCTCCCAGCTTCACTCCTCTGATGTCCAAAGGGTTCGCAGAAGTTCCTTCCGAAAGGAAAGTTGGGTAAATTTGAGCTATCCTATGCTCAGGTGGAGCCCACAGCTCCTGTAGGCCTCAAATACAGCTTCAGCTTATGGCAAAGCTGGAATTCCTCGGGCAGACCAGTCAGCAGCAGCAGAGAGGAATCTTACCATCTATGCTACGTGACTTGTATGGCAGTAGATAAGCCCTATCTTGAGAGACTTTTCTGTTAAGAAGTTTCCTCAGAGGTCTGAGACTAGAGAGCATCCACAGGTTGGGACCCTTAAGTGGGCCTGTTAAAGCCCTCAGGGGTGAGAAGGCCCAGAGAGACAGTTATGGAGTGTAGGAAAACCAAAGAGTGCAGGTGACCAGAGACTGGGTCAAACAGAAAGTAGGACATTTCTGAATTCATTTTTCGAGCTGGATTCACTTATAATCAGTGAGTACAGTGGCCTAGTTTTAGATACTGCTCGTCAAAATGAAGAACTAGTGGGCTCCTGGAGTGATATATGCTTTGGCTGGTGTAGGTGGCCATATCTGTCTTGGACTTACCCAGGACCCCATCCAACGTGGACACGTAGTAGTTTCTTATTGGAGAGGCAGATGGATAAGGAGTGAACAGAGTTCATAAATGTCTAGAGTTGATATGTAAAAGCACAGAAATCATTCCACATTTTCTTTCATGAATCTGGAACTCAAAACAAAACACTTAATTTGGGAACAGACTAGATCCTGTTCAAAGACCCCCGAAGCAGGGATTTGGGAGGCTATTCCCATAGCTGGAGTCCAAGCTGAGCCCATGGGTCATGTGGGGATCTAAGGTTTCTAACTGGACAAAACGTTGCATGGCAGCTGTGAAGATGGCGTGAGGAACACACACAAACTTGTACCAAATTTTCTAGAACTATTTTAAGAAAAGTTCTTTGACTAAAGGGTTTAAGTCGGGTAAGCCATCCTGTTCCAAGTTTCTGAGGCCATAAACTGTACTTGCTAATCAAAGAGGTAAGGGTAAATCTGTATCTTAGTCATTTTGTATGGCTATGATAAGATACCATGACCAAGGCAACTTATAGAAGAAGAGTTTAATTTGGAGCTCACAGTACCAGAGAGTTAAGAGTCCATGACCAACATGGTGGGGAGCATGGCAGCAGGCACAGAGGCACAGTGCTGGAGGAGTAGCTGGGAGCTTACTTCTTAAGACCACAGGCATGGAGAACTAACTGGGAATGGTATTGGGTTTTGAAACCTAAACTCACCCCCAGTAACACTCCTCCTCCAATGAGACCATACTTCTCAGTCCAGTGTTTCTCAGCCTCTGGGGTTTGACCCTGTTGGGGTTGAATGACTCTTTCATAGGGGTAATATTTTAGATATCCTGCATATCACATGTTTACATTATGATTCATAACAGTAGCAGCATTGCAGCTATGAAGTAAAAATGAAAATAATGTTATGGTTGGGGTTCATCCCAACATGAGAAACTATAATAAAGGATCACAGCATTCACAGGGGAAAGAACCACTGTGTTAGTCCTTTTCAAACAGTTGCACCAACAAGGGAGCGAGTATCCAAATATATGAGCCTTTAGTAGTCATTCTCGCTCAAACCACCATAGTCGGGCATATTGGTACACACCCGTAATCCCAGCTCTTAAAAGGATGAGACAGGAGGATTCTGAGTTTGAAGTCTACCTTGGATGAATAAATAGTGAGACTTTGTTTCCAAAATTTAACATCAATAAACAATGACAAACAAACTATTGTGGGTTGTCCAAAGAGCCAGAACAGGCTGACTAGGTGAAAGTCATGAGAGTGGATATTTGTGGGGCTGAAGACATGTCTTAGCTATTATGGTTCTTGTGCTCCTGCCGAGGACCCAGGTTTGGTTTCCAGCACTCATGTCAGACAGTGCACAACAGCCCATATATGACTCCAGATCCAGGGAGATCTGATACCTCCAACCTCTGTGGCCATTGCATTCAAGTGCACACCCATGCACAGAAATGTAATTAAATAAAATAAATCTTTGTTTAAAAAATGGATTCTCATGATTTAGCTGGAACAGATCCTAGCAAAGGGTCCCCTTATATCAAAGGAGAGAATAACCAGGAGTAAGACTCCCAGCAAAATCTGCTCCTAGCAGCTCCATATATATGACTATAAGATTGAAAAGCATCATTTGTGATATCAATACTACAGCAAAACAAATCATTTTAGGAAATATGTTTCACCCTTAATATTATGTATGCTAGTACTGGTTATGCCCATTCAACTCTGTGCTGAGAAAATCACCTCCTATTCCTTGCACATCCCTGCTTCTGGTACCCCATGACCCAGTAATATCACTTTTTTCTGTCTTCCTGATTCAACTGTATTTCCACAGCATCAAGAGGGTACCAGGAACCTGGACAACCATGAAAGGCTCCTTCACTCACTGACTGCACAGGTCTAGTCTACTGGATCTCAGCAGGGATGACTGTGCCCACGCAGGTGACACGGGGACAGGCAGAGGGGAGCAACCAATGGACAGAGAAGGGTTGCAATATAACATACCAGAAGGAACAAGGATGTGTCCCATGCTACAGAAATCTGAGACAAAATATTGCAAAGGTTCTGTGGCTAGGAATCCCCATCTTAGATATAACTAATCCGAAGGACTCAGCTCTAACTTACTTTCTTACATACAGGAGAGAAATTGACAAAGGAAGGTAAGCACTTCTGTACAGTGCTTCATGATGTTGCTTTTTCTTCTCCATACTTCTTAAGATCACACAGAGAGGACAAGAAGATGCTCTACATCCTTTTCATACACACTCTCACAGAATTTAACTTCAGAAGAGATCTTCATTCTAAAGAGAAAACCAAGTTCCTTATTTTTTAACCAGACTCCAGACTCTGGTTCAAGTTTCTGGCTTCATTATAAATGTACTTACAGAGGAAAATTGGGCCTGCTCCTTAGGGAAAAATTCATGGAAATTATTTTATGCATGGATTCAATTACTATCTGATGCTAGTAGTTAAAAACGATGAGGATAAAGCACGAGAAAAGACTAACACTCTATAACTTCACCCAGATGATAGGCTGAGTGCCCCTGCATGTGGCACTGGCTACCACCCTGAGACCAAGGTGGTGACTAGGATATTTTGTTGTTGTTCAGGAGGTTAATGTTTGTAAATTTCCAGAGGAACCCAGGTCACAGTGGGCTTTGAGCTGCTGTGGTGACTTCCTTGCTCCTTAGCATCAGAGCACAGCCCCTCAGCCTTTGGTGACATCACATCGCTCTATTAACCATCCCTAGCAGTGGACTCCAACATTCGTTGGGCTTGATCTTTGTACTTCTTCCCTAGAACCTAACAACAGGTCTCTCAGGTGTCTTGTTGGTTGACAGGCCAGGCAGTAGCCTCCATGTGTTCATTTCAATGTCTCATCAGGCAAATGGAGGTGTCTGGGTAAGGAACTGGGAGAGGAAAGAGCTTCTCCTAAGAGGTCCTGAGATACTAACTATTGCCCACAGTCCTGGAAGGTGGCCCCTATGGGTAGAGGCGGTGAATGGTCAGAGTAAAGGAAGCTGGTGTTCCTTATGCATTTGCTTGCACAGGTACAGGGAAACAGGAGAGGGGATGTGGGTCCCTGTTCAGTTGTGCTTACGTCTCTCAAAGGTTTCCATGAAGCTTGCCTTCTCGTCAGCTCTGTTTCATAACTGGCCCCCAGAAAGGGGACTTCAGTCCATGTTAGAAGCTTATCCACTTCTTCCCCCATGTCTTGCACAAGTGAGTATTGTGATGACTTTACTCCTTTAATGCATGCCAACAACAACAACAACAACAAACTCATGCAGACGAAGTGAAATGGTTACCCAAACTAAAGCTTACCTGCTCATGGGATAACCTGAGATAATATCAGTAAGCTTTTTTTTTGGGGGGGGGGGGTAATTCATTAAAAAATAAAGCAGGCAAAATCCAAGAGCTTTCAATTGTGGTTTTATCTTGAAAAATTAATATCTATTGAGAAAACCCAAATTCTCACATGATGACATCCTAACTGAGGCTCTATAGCCACTTCCCTTCACATGCTCAGGACTTCTCTCTGGGTTCAGAAGATCATGTCTACTCCATGTGCGGGTTGCTCTACTTCTCTCTGGGTTCAGAAGATCATGTCTACTCCATGTGCGGGTTGCTCTACTCACCCCCTCCACCACACACACACACACACACACACTTCAATATTTATTCTCTCACCACGTTGCATTTGAACCTCCATCTTTATGCGTTAGATTAGGCAAGAATAGCTTATTTTTAAACAAAGAGGGCTTTAAGGTATAGAAATGAAAGTGTTATGGTAGAATTCCAAATTCTCTTGCTCTAGATGAGAGAAGAATGCGTGTTTTTGTTGCTGAAGTTCCCCATGCATCGATCTTGTGAGCATTATCGCAATCTCCCCTTAATGATGAACAGTCTGCCTATTATTGTGCAGTGGATTTTTCAGATGGCAAAATCAATGCTAGAGAGATTTAGAGATATGCTCAAAGGCCTGGTAAAGGGAAAGGGCTACGGGGCGGGCTGGCTCCAGCTCCACAGCGATCCATTCTATTACTACATCGTGTCCCTCTCACAGAATTTCTCAGGGAGCACTGTAGGCTTGGGTTTAGGAGGCAGCTGTTTATGCCTAATGAACCTGTGAAGGTCAATTCTGCAAATTCCTTAATCTCTTGAGATGCAGCTTTTGGAGATTTCTTATAAAAAATAACAATAGTGAAAAGATATGAGGATAAACACCACACCTGAAGTCCAACAGTGGTGTTCGTGTCATGAATAAAGCAGTAACACAATTTTTCTAGAGACCCCAGGACAACAACAGATGTGCCAGAAACCTATGCTATCTGCCTAGGAAGCTACATTCACAGAGTACTGATAGATCAAGAGTTGTGTTTGCTGCAGGTAGCAGAGCTGGAAAGACCTTTAGAACTCAGTTGATTCCCTCATGAGCCCCAGATGCTGGACATGGAGCTGCAGGATGTGCTGTTTTCCCTGCTGGGTTTTGGTTTTGTTTGGTTTCATTATTCTTTCCCATGCTCCCATTTTTTCCTCTCCAGAATGGTAGTGTCTGTTGTGTGCCATTGTCTATAGGAATCATGAAATTTGTTTCTAAATTTATAGCATCTCACAGTTAAGAAATTACCTTGGGTGAAATCTCTGTGGCAAGATGATACTCGAACTTTGTACTTTTACATGGTCTTAGGATTGTTAAGGATGATGAGGATTTTTGATGTTGTACTGAATGCATTTTGAATTATGGGGTGCCTGTGCACCTATAGATATAAGAGATGAAAAGTTATGACTCAGAAGTGATGCATCTGTGTATCAAATTAAGAAGGAGGTGTGGATTAGCAATGATTAATATTGTCAACTTGACAGGTTCTAAAATTACTTGGGGTGGAAGCAGGAATATGGGATATTATCTGGACAAAACTCTGTATTTCTATAAGGGATTCTTTAGAACAGAATGATTGAGACAGAAACACTCACTCAAAAGGTGGGGTGGCACCTTGCCCTGTGCTTAGGTCCAGGCTTGCATAAAAGAGGAAACCCGATGAGTATCAATATTCATCATTCTCTAATTCTTGACTGAGACACAATGTTGCCAGTTACTTCATTCTCCTGCTCCCTGGATTTTCCTATCACGACAGACCATACCCTCAAACTACAAACCACAATAAAATCCTCCTCCCTTGAGTTGCTCGAGCCATGTATTTTGCCTGCCATAAGCAATACAAGAAGTAACTAACACAGCAGAGGTGAACGGACCTAGGTAAGTCGACAGTAATGACTGTCAGAGAAGCACTGAGGCCAAGGGAACAGGCTCAGTGGAGTATTTTCATCCTGGCTGCCAGGAGTGTTTGTGACAGCCACTTGTCATGCTGCTGCTCTAATCATCCCGGTTAGACAGAGGAGAAATAGGAGGGACAACATCTGGGCAGGGACTCTTCTATCCACCTTTCAAGGGAGCTGCTAGTGTCACTGCACTCCCAGAACAGCAGCTAGGGGCATCGATAGGGTTGACGTTGCAGTGATTTTATATGTTCATATTAAAGCAGGTTAGGACTTCTAGGAACCTACTGAATAAATAGGAAGCTTGATTCCGGCACTTGCTGTAATTAATAGTGAGTGACCTGTGAGTGGTGGTGGTTTTCTTTCGGTTCTGCAATTCCCCTTCTCTGGAACACAACTGAACAAAGAAAAAAGACAGGCATGTGCACTGCACATATATGAATGAGTGTAAAGGCCAATGTTCAACATCTTCATCAGCTGCTTCTTACTGTTTGACACAGGCTCTCTCACAGACCATGCAACTCATCAGTTGTTTGGACTGCCTGGCCAGCAAGCCCTGGGATACTTTTGTTTCTGTCTCTTTAGTGTTGAGATTCCAGCTTCAAACCATGACACTCACAGCTTTTTACATGAGTGCTGCACATAGAACTTAGGTCTTCACGCTTTGCTGCACGAACTTATTGACTGAGCCTTTTCCTAGCCCCATTGGGACCTTTTGGATCTTCTTTATTTCCACGTCTTTGTGCCAAGGCAAATCAGGAGCTTCTAGTTTCCTTTGAGTTGTGAGTGTAGATCAGATACCACATCTGCCTTGAAGAAAACAAGTGAGTCTTCCTCGGGTCTCAGTGCTTTACATGCTAAGACAAGGGTCTCAAACTCCAGATGCCCACAGAGGTAAGGGTGTGTATGCAACAATGGAGACCCCATGACTAGAGCCTTAGGGACATGGCTAAGATATGAATATCTATAGCTACTTTGCCATTGTAGCTATTCTTGTCATTGTTTTGCTTTACAAGTATAGTAATTTAAAGCTACGGGGCCAATTATTCAGTAACTGTATTATAGTTTAATTTTTCTTTTTGTGGGGCCGAAAAGATGACTAAGAGTCAAGAATGTTTGCTGCTTTTGTGGAGGAACTGGTTTTGGTTCCAGTTCCAGAAAGCTTAGCATCCTCTCTGGCCTCTGAAGGCATCACACACACATACACACACACACACACACACACACACACACACACACAGTACATATACATATATGAAGGGAATAACAACAACAAAAACTCTTATACAAGTAAGTAAAAGTAAGTCTTTAAATCTCTCTCTCTCTCTCTCTCTCTCTTTCTCTCTGTGTGTGTGTGTGTGTGTGTGTGCGTGTGTGTGTGTGTGTGTGTAGTTCCATCTGCTACTCGGTAATCCAGGCTAGCTAGTCTGTGAGTTTCCAGGGACTCTTACATATCTGCTGCCATTATCACAGAAGCAACACTGGGATTAGGTAAGTGTGCTAATATGCCCAGCTTTTACATGTGGTCTATTGATTTGAACTGAGGTCTTCAAGCTTGTGTGCCAATCATTTTCCTAACTAAGCCATTATCTTTTTAACCCTGTAAGATTTTGGCCTTAAATTTTAACATATGCATGAAACACATTCACACACACACACACACACACACACACACACACACACAAATACACACACGACGGAGGGGGCAAGTGCCATCATCTATAGATTCTGCATCCGTCTACAGATTAAAACAAATAGTAAGAATGTTCAACTCTACATCTATATTGAGTATGCATATCTTTAAGTGAGTTATCTAAACACCACAGTACAACAACTGCTTCCCTAATACTTGCAAGGGGTGCTGCAAGTCATCCAGAGATACCATAGTCTACAGGAGGATGCACATAGACCTTGGACAAATCCTATAGCATTTTATGCCAAAGATTTGTACATTCATGGGTTTTGAGACCTATGAACAATTCCTCTGCAGATATCCAGGAATAGGGGGCTAGAAAGATGGTTTAGAAGTTGAGAATATTTGCTACTCTTGCAGAGGACCAAAGTTCTATTCCCAGCCCAATCAGAGGCTCACAACTGCCTATACCTCCATTTCCAGGAGTCCTGACTCCCTCTTCTGGCTTCTGAATACGCCTGTATTCAGAATGCCTACTCAGATGCACATACAAACATCTACATAGATAAAAAATAAAACTAATCTTTAGAACAAAGCTAATCAATACCAACTGCACATATTCTTTTACAACATTGAAAAGCCCAAGCAAGACCAAGAGTGGAGGTTGGCTCTATTTGAAGGCAATTTAGAAGGCAAGGTGGGCTGTCACAAAGGCGTTCAAGGATTATCTTTCACTTACAATGGTGCAAGTGGAAAAGATTCAGCGGGATGGGGAAGATCGATGGGGTTTCTGGTTTCCTCAAGTGGCTCAAACATAGACAGCTGAGAGGATTTGGGTTCTCAGCAGGTCTGAACACTAAACCCAGCAACCCTTCTGGGGCTCAGAGCTCCTGCCTACATAAGCTCAACAGGATTCTCAAAGGGTGGGGGTTAGATCTCACTAGCCATTGCCATTAAGATCTGAGGCTGAGGGTGTCTCCTGGTTAAAACTCTCTATGTAGGCTTTCATTAGACCTAGTGGGGGCATGCTCAGAAATTAAAGACAGGTAATGAAAAGAAATCAATATGTTGTACTTTAATGACAGTTCTTACATCATGACTTTAGGCAGTGCTGTTATCACTTGGTGGATGGTGAAAAGATCAGAAAGGCTAGCCAACACTTCTGATTCACAGAGCTAATAGCAGGCAGCCTCTGCATTTGGTCTTAAGTCCAGCCATAGTTCCACGAATCCCTGTTGCCTATCCAAGGGTTCTTGCTGGACCACCCTTTCTCCATCCATGGTTATTTTATACACCACCTACATTTTTACCCAGGAATCCTAACAGTATTTGATCAAAGCATTAATTTTTTTTCTCTATTGCCTGCTAATCAACAGTATCATGAGGGGATATCTCACAAAACAAGTTCGGAGAAGTGCTGCATTTTGTACTTAATGATTTAGAAAATAAGAGATTTAAAGGTAAATCGAAGATTCTCATTTTACCTCCGTTACTACCATAAAATGGAGATGAAGTGCCCATGGCCTTGACATCACATTTACTTATTACTTTCTTCTCTGAGATATTTTTAAGCCATGTTCATTTTCACAAGCCAGGAAGAAGTAGGCATCCATATCAAGGTACCATAAGATGCTGCTTAGCCCTCATGTAAGAACAGCTTGTCATCAGAGGTCAAGATCTGGAGCCCTGGCCACAGGAGTACCACTCAAGAAAGACTCTTCTGACTTCCTTGCTCCGATCCTTAGAATGGCTGGAATGAGGTTTTTGTGACTTGGATATTCCAGGAGTCTTCTCATTTCCCTGAGAACACTCAGAAAAGCCATGGACTTTACCCGGATGTATTCAAGGGCATAGGAAATGGGTGCAATAGGAGGGGGTTCCCAAGGACTATATTGTTTTCAGGAGAGAAGTTTTGCCATCAGATTATATGGGCTGGATCCTACGTGTTCGGTGCTCCAGCTCTGCCACCATATTACAGAAAAACACACGCATCTCCACAACCACTGCACTTTGTTGGCAGCATTCTATGTGAGGTTCAACAAGACTAGACAAACTCTTAAACATCCAAGCAGAATATGGAAAGAATCGGGTCTGAAATGCTCTTCCAAACCACTTTTCACTTCATTTAGCAGTGACAATTGCATGGGTTTTCCTCCTTTTCCCTTTTCTCCTTAAACTCACCGAATTAACACTCTGTCTAAAATTGCTGTTGCATGCAGTTTGAGGATATTGTGAGTTCCGCAAAGCTCCTTCTGGGCTCATAAAATGTATTTTCTTCCACACAGAAATCCTTGCTGAGATCCCAGGGTGTGGATCTATTCTGAGACAAACGTATGACTTATATGGGTAATACCGGCTGGCCCAGACAGGAATTTTGAAAGAAGGATTTAGTTTACCTATCAGACACCTGATTAGGATTTCTGGCGTCATTGTAATACCCGAGAAGCCTGGCTATTCATCTCCCTCGGGCACCAATTTTCCCGTAAGTGATCCTGCTGAAGAAGGCCTGGATTGCCACTCACTGTGTTCCAGTTCCCTTGAGCACAATCTTTAACTGCAGAAGCATCCCGCCACGCCCTGTTTCCTGGCAGGCATTTTTCTCTTCTCTCATCTCAGAAATAGTTTTTCTATGTTCTGATTTCAAACCTCATTGCAAACCCCTCTCTCTCTCTCTTTTTTTTTTTTTTTTTTTTTTTTTGGTTTTTCGAGACAGGGTTTCTCTGTGGCTTTGGAGCCTGTCCTGGAACTAGCTCTGTTGACCAGGCTGGTCTCGAACTCACAGAGATCCGCCTGCCTCTGCCTCCCGAGTGCTGGGATTAAAGGCGTGCGCCACCACCGCCCGGCTTTCAAACCCCTCTCTTTACAGTCGTCCACATCCACTCTGCAATTGGCCATATTGGAAAATAACGACAGCACTAGAACGTGGTCCCTTAAACTGCCAGAGATAAAGCATACTGATCCCTAAATCCTTGATCTCATCTCCCTCTCCCCTCCCAAGCCCCTCTATCAAATTTACTCTCTTCCTGTTTCAACTTCAATCCAATTTCAGTCTGAAGCACTTCTTTCTCACTTTATGGATCTTACAAAGTTCTAAGATGGACCAAAAACTCACTGTTTTTCTGGGTTGGGAGTTAAGTGCAGAGACTGTCCAGAGACAGGACCAGTAATTATAAAATGCCAAGCTATCACTTATAGCACAAATTCTGTCATAGACTGAGGTGATGTTCTCCGGGTGTCATCCATTACAAAGGTCCTATCAGCAGTTGGTAGCTGCTGAGGAATGGAGAATCACTGTTTCTCTTCTTCCTGCTCTTCCTCTTCCTCCCTGTCTCCTTTCTTCTTTATCATGCAGTCATTGGTCAGCTTCTTGTGCTCCAGTGGATGGCCCCACATCCATACACATGTGGGTATCACTAACTGTACTCAGTGGATCATCCAAAGAATGAGACTATGAGGTGGAAAGGTAGGGGGTAGCATCATCTAGTTCTTGTCATGGTCAGATAGCAAGTTCAACAAAGACCAACACTAGCCAAGCCTATTCAGCATTAGTTTTGAGGGAGAGGTTACAAGTGACTGTTGCAAGGCGGGGGGTGGGGGGGGGGTGGGGAGCTTTGTTTGTCCCAGCCACCCAGCTAGCTTACAGCCAAAATAATCACACAGAAACTGTATTCATTAAAACATTGTTTGACCCATTAGCTCTAGCTTCTTATTGGCTAATTTTTACATCTTAATTTAACCCTTTTCTATTAATCTGTGTGTTGCCACTTGCCAGTGGCTTACTGGGAAAGATTCAGCATGTCTGACTCTGGCGGCCCCATGGCGGCTCTCTGACTCTACCTTCTTCCTCCCAGCATTCCATTTCATTTTCCCTGCCTACCTAAGTTCTTCCCTATCAAGGCCAAGGCAGTTTCTTTTTTCATTAACCAATACAAACAACACACAGAAAGAAGGCCCTCCTACACCAAGTGACACTATCTTAAGCTAGAGTATGCCAAGAGCAAGAGACAATTCATTCTGGCTTCCTTCTGGAGCCCTGGGGAGCTTAGTCTTTGAGTTCTAAGGCATCCTCCTGAAGGGATGTGCTGTCTCCTCAGCATCTTCAGTTTCTTCTTCCTTCTGTGCCTCCCCACCTGCGCCCTTCAGCAGCACTTGCCAGCCCTCTGCTTCTCTTCCACTCTTAACTTTGAAGATGCCATTGAACCTTATGAATGAAATGGGCACACCTGGTACACAGTGCTACCAAAGAAGTCTATACTTTTGTGGAGCCTGGAAGGTGTTTGGATAATGGAGAAGTTTTTTAAAGTATTATGGTAGAGGAAATGGTACATAAGGAGTACACTTCTATCAGATTAAAGTCCCTTGAGGCAGGGGAGCTAACATTGTAAACCAAAAGAAGAGTCAGCACGGATATCTGGATAAGAGACACAGCATCCTGTCTGAGAAAGAATACAGAGGTGGAAAGGGATTTTCCTTGTTTTTATGAATGGGCTTCAGATGTCCTCTGCCATCTCTGGCTTTCAGAGACTCCCTAGTAAACTCTTAGCATGAGCTTCGGTGTTCTGAAGACACGCCACAGCAGAGGAACAGTATTTCCAAAGGAGTGATGACAGGGAAAGCTGGAAGAGCAAACAGAGTCATCAGAGGATAATGGTGACTTCAAGGATCAGGTCATGACTGATTCAAAATAATGGATGATCACCACGAGCAGGGGCTAACTGCTCTGCCTGGGGCAAAGAGATCTTCATACAAATGAAGGGGGATGCTTATTATATAGACAGCACTGGTAAAGCCTGGAGCAGTCTCCAGATTAACAGAACAGGGAAATCACACCTAATAGCTGACATTTATCTAACATGTATTGAATGTCACTAACTACATTAAACTATTTCTCTCCGTTATGCTTATTTATTCTTTACAAGAACCCTTGTTAATGTAATTATTGTCACTATTGTGTGGTCCATAGAAACTAAGGCTTATAGCAATTTACTAAACCTATAAGGTCACATGGTTAGAAAGGACTTATCCACTGAGCTTCAGTGCCCATGTATCAGTTACTTCTCCTCTAATATCGGAAAAAACCAGATCAAATGAGCATCCATTCTTCTCCACTTGTGGCATTATAAGATTCCTGTTCTCCCTTATATATTTAATATCTTTTTAAAATTCCAAAATAAGGAAGGGGACATTCTAGATTGGTTTCTGCTTCAGCTGGGACCAGGTAGAAAACTATCCTTGTCCATCCCAGCTAGTTGCCTTTTTCTGCAAGTAGCTGGGTCATACCCACCTCATCAAAGAGATCTCTTAGCAGAGCTGGAGTGGCCCATGCTCAGGGCCTGGTGTCCTACTGCTAGAAGCTGCTACTTTGTCAAAGAACTGAGACAAGCTGCCACAGAGGTGCTAAGGACATGCCACATTTGCCTATTGGAAAGGAGTACAGCCAGATCTGGGGGTCAGAACCAGGAAAGCAGAATCATACAGCTCATCATTTGGAGTACTGGATGGAGGCTCTTGGTAGGCAAAGCTGGGGTTCAAGAAACCACAAAGTGGAAAGATCTCCCATGCTCTTGGGTAGGTAGAATTAACATAGTAAAAATGGCAATCTTACCAAAACCAGTCTACAGAGTCAATGCAATGCCCATCAAAATCCCAGCAAAATTCTTCACAGACCTCAAAAGAATGGTACTCAACTTCATAAGGAAAAGCAAAACTCCGAGGATAGCCAAAACAATCCTGTACAATAAAAGAACTTCTGGAGGCATCACAATCCCTGGCTTCAAACTCTACTACAGAGCTACAGTACTGAAAACAGCCTGGTATTGGCATAAGAACAGATAGGAAGACCAATGGAACTCAATCTTGAATTAATTTTAACCCAGATATTAATCCACACTCCTCTGAAACCTGAGTTTTGACAAAGAAGCAAAAAATATCAAATGGAAAGAAAAGCATATTTAACAAGTGGTGCTGGCATAACTGGATATCAACATGTAGAAGAAGGAAAATAGACCCATATCTATCACCATGCACAAAACTCAAGTCCAAATGGATCAAAGACATCACCATAAAGCCAACAACAATGAACCTCATAGAAGAGAAAATAGGAAGTACACTAGAATGCATTGGCACAGGGAACCACTTCCTACATATAACCCCAGCAGCACAGACACTGAGAGAAACAATTAATAAATGAAACCTCCTGAAACTGAGAAGGTTTTGTAAAGCATAGAACATGGTCAATAAGACAAAATGACAGCCTACAGAATGGGAAAAGATCTTCACCAACCCCACATCAAACAGATCTCCAAAATATACAAAGAACTCAAGAAATTGGCCATCAAAAGAACAAATAATCCAATAAAAAATAGGTATAGACCTAAACAGAGAACTCTCAATAGAGGAATCTAAAATGGCTGAAAGACACTTAAGGATATGTTCAACATTTTTAGTCATAAGAGAAATGCAAATCAAAACAACTCTGAGATTTCATCTTATTCCTGTAACAATGGCCAAGATCAAAAACATTGATGACAACTTATGCTGAAGAGATTGTAAGGTAAAGGGAACACTTCTGCATTGCTGGTGGGAGCTGGTACATCCCCTTTGGTTGCCAGTGTGGAGATTTCTCAGAAAATTAGGAAACAACCTTCCTCAAGACCCAGTAATACCACTTTTGGGCATATATCCAAAGAATGCTCAATTGTGCCACAAGGACATGTGCTCAATTATGTTCATAGCAGCATTGTTTGCCATAGCCAGAACCTGGAAACAACGTAAATGCCCCTTGACTGAAGAATGGATAAGGAAAATATGGTACATTTACACAATGAAGTACTACACAGCAGGAAAAAAAATAACATCTTGAATTTTGCAGGCAAATGGATGGAGCTAGAAAAAATCATTTTGAGTGAGGTAACCCAGACCCAGAAAGACAATTATCACATGTACTCACTAGGAAACATGATTTTGAGGGAGGTAATCCAGACCCAGAAAGACAATTATCACATGTACTCACTCATAAGTGGTTTTTAAACATAAAGCAAAGAAAACCAGGCTACAAATCACAATCCCAGAGAACCTAGACAACAATGAGAACACTAAGAGAGACATACATAGATCTATTCGACATGGGAAGTAGAAAGTAAAAAAAGACAAGATCTCCTGTATAAATTGGGAGCATGGGGACCTTGGGACATGGTTGAAATGGAGAAGAGAGGCAGGGAGGGGAACAGAGAAAAATGTAGAGCTCAATAAAAATCACTAAAATTAAAAGAAAAACAGAACAAGGAAAGGAGGAGGCAGAAGAATCATACAGTTCACCCTTGCACAATGCTGAGTCATTTGCAGCCACATGCCCCATAAATACAAAAAAAAATGAGGGGGGTTATTTTTAGTTCCTTGCATATTCTTACTTAATTTTTAGACAAGTAAATGTATCAATTACAAACATGTTTGACACTGATTATGATACTGCTAAAGTTATAGTTCACTTTGGGTCAAAATAACATGTTAACGATATTGAATTTTCCAGTCCATGAATATGGTACATTTTTGCTTTTAGCCATGTGTCTTACATTTTACTTGTGTAGAATGGAAAGTTATCTGTTTTGTTTCATGCAAGCTCTAAGATATTTGTCTATGGTAATGACACCCATGCAGTAGCAATAGGTAAGAAGTACCTGAGTCATTGCTATTTAACCCAGTCCATTTCTAAGAATCTTAAAATCAATCCAAATCAATGCACAGAAAAGAAAAGGGTTTGTAAGTGAGGTCTCCAGAGATTACCCAGCTCCCTAATATCTGTAGATGCTGGTCATTAAACCCTTCTTTACTTCAATGGGTTATTTATTATCTATTTCAATGTCGTTACATAAACTGGTACTGCAACCAAGAGATTCTATATTAATATCTGTTATTTCGTGGGATAAATATAATTTGGTTCAAATTCATCTCTATTATGACTATTTTAAAGCTATTCTGTTTGGGCTTATGTTAAAACATTTTTCTATAGTACAATTTAATATGTAGTAAAGATATAGCCTTTTATTTATTTATTTTTGAAAATTCAAAGCAAAAGAAATGATAGAGAAAAATGTCAAATACCAGCAACTTCATGAATTATGTAGCAGGCATTCACAGCTAGGCACATAGCCTGTGGAAGAATTCTTCTGTTTTAATATTCGTTTCACGTAATATCCCAGAAGTGAGCTGAAAAGCTAGTGGTGAATATACAAGTATTTTTGTATATACATTTTTCTCTCCTCTAAGGTACTCAAGAAATAAATGAGTCTGAATTTAAAGAAAGCTATTCACATCCAGAAAGGCTATTTTACCACATAAGCCAACTTATGTAGTAATAGGAGCCGTGGGCTGCTTCCCGCCACCCGGCAGCCATCACGGCTAGCTTTACCCGAAATAATTACACGGACACTGTATTCATTTAA